>NC_062262.1:30576407-30884380 GCF_916048215.2 Malus sylvestris
AGTTTACTATTCATCTTTTTTTCGGTTATCGGATACCTAGACAACTTTGGAGGTTGTTAGCATGCCAATTTGGTCCTCATTGTCTTTTTCAAATTCTCTGGTTGCTTTTTGGGATGCCTAAGTATGTAAGCACTTTTCCCAACAGTTGTACAATCTCTGGATTTTTGCGGATCTTTCTACTATTTTGGCTATTTGGAAAGCTCGAAATAAGTTTATTTTTAGGGTCGTCCAATCTATTTTCGTCGTCTTTGCATGTCCATCGATTCTGGGATCGTTCATGGTGGGAAGTTTATTCCTAGTTATTCTCAAGGTTTTGACACTCGTATCATTTCTTCTTGAGGGATCCAGCCTATCCCTTGCAAGGCACCAACTATTCTTCCTTTTGGTCTGCTCCTTGGTTTCTTTGGATTAAACTTAATACAGATAGTTTGTCCAAAGGAAATCTCGGTCCTGCTGCTAGTGGATGAGTTTTTAGGGTTTACCATGGTCAATTTCTTGGTGGCTTCTGCCAAGGAATTGGTTATCGCAACTCTTTCTTTGCAGAATTATCAGCAATTATTATTGGCTTTGCCTTAGGTTGGAAAAGTGACTCTTTTAGTGTTTTTTTTTCTCTCCAATCGATTGATTTTGGTCCTCATTGACCTCTTCGTATGCAATGGTCTATTTGTTTGGACCGCATTCGGAAGATGGCTTTCTACGCCTCTCACATATATTGCGAAGGAAATGTTGTTGCGGACAATTTTGCTAACATGGGCTCGTCTTCTCTAACTTAATTATGGCATGGTTCTCCTCCGTTGGCGGCTCGTGCTGCCTTGTTTCAGACTATGCTGGCTTTCCTGGCTACCGTTTCTCAAATTAATTTGCATATCAACATACAAGTTTGACTCACTTTCTTGATTTTTTTCTCTTAACCTTGTGATGTTGCTTAATCTATTTTGTAGATTTAGACTTTTAGGTTTAGTTTTAAAGGGGTTAGGTTTCATGTCGCCCCCTTCTTCCTTGTACCCTTAGGGGGCGTTTGTTACACCTCCTTAAGTGGGACTGGCTTGGATTGGCTTAAGTAGAATTATAATCCTACGTTTGGTAAGGGCCTGGACTAAAGTACATGAGACTCGCCTCAACTAGGAGGCGGTCTCCGCTTCGCTAAACCTCGTTAATGAGTCCCGAGCTTTTGCAAGGTATTAAGTGGGACTAAAATGAAGACGAGGCCGACAGCAAGACCCCGAGCTTCCCCTTGCTAAATCCCGACTTCCATTCCCTGGGCTTTCCATTCTTTCTTCTACGGCACCGTCACCGTGGCCATGCAGTCGGCGACGCTTGCTCGTCCGTGGCCCGAGCCAGGGGGACAACTGCAACTCACAACCGCGTGGACACACCCATCGCCTAATCTCAAACTCCAACCACCAAAATTGAAAGAAAAAAAAAATTAATAACTGCTACCCATATAACACAGATGAACAAAGTTCTAATAGCTTGGCATAAAGTTCTCACTTCGAATCTGGCTAATTGAATAGAGAAATATAACATCTTTCGTTGCTAGCTTGTTATTGAATTCGTGAAATGATTGACAGTGCAGTAACAGAGTTATGAAACATTGTTGTAGACTTACAATGACAATCCTTTGCTCCAGCCATCTCTGCAAACAATTTTGATGGAGAAAACAAGTTTGGGGACAAAGAGAGATATAGAGACAGAGAGGGAGAAAGAGGTGATAATGAGGGATTGGGACAAAGCCAATGAGGAGAAGTGAGAAGTTTCCAGAGAGAGTAGAGTTTTTAAGAAAAGAAAAAAAGAAAAATGTTAAATCAATAATAAAAAAATATATTATAATATGTATTAAATAATATAATAGTATAGTTTGTTAATTACCTGATTCTTAGTCCGACACTGCAACAAACGCTTCACTAAACTAGTCCAGCTTAGTCTAGTCTAAGCCAGTTCAGCTTAGTCCCTGCAACTAGTCAACTACAAGACAGTCCGGTGTAACAAACGCCCCCTTATTGTTTGCATAATCCTTCGTCCTTGCGCGGAACCCCTTGATATCCTCTTACAACAACGTGTGTGTGTGTGTGTGTGTATGGCTCCAATTCTGGTATAAATCCTTTGTTAACCCCGCCAAACCCTCTCTCTCCAAGCGTCTTTTTCTCGAAAAAATTACTCGTTGGTGGAGCCCAATTCGCTCTATGAAAACTTCCTCAGGCCAGTCCCCTTTTTTGAATTCATCATCAATAAACTCATGAATCATAGGATCCTCATCCTTCCAGTTGTTTCCCTCTTTTTCCACAAGACGAACCAAACCCAAGCCAACCCACCAAGCAATACAGCACATCCACCAATCCTCAAGCCAATTACTAGTCTATCCTTTGATCATTTCCTGACTTAGGCTTACAAGTACTAGCAATTAGGCTTGGCAGTGGAACTAGAACCACTGATGTTGTGTTGTCCATTGAAATGTCGATCTCATGGGGATCAACTAATGAGGTGCAATTAAAATTCCATGAGAAGGTCTTAAACAGAGCAATAGAGTCACCTGTTGAAGCAGAGAACCCAACAACCATGTAATAGAGATAGCAGCAAGGAGAAGGAGAGATCAAGTTGTATTGGAAAGTTAAAAACTGAAATGGAGGAGTAGATTAAGGAAAAGAGGGAAGGACCACGGACCTGTCACCGTGTGATGTTGCATGATACTTTTCTTTGTTTGTAAAATCAGTCCACATACGTGCGATTTTTCTTCAGTGCATCACTGCATTGAGTGCAAACACACTTTCACATCATTCAACTCTAATAAATTGTTCGTTTTCCTTGGTGTAGATAATATCGTTTGTTTAAAAAAATATATAAATTACTCTTTTAGATTGGATCTCCGGATTAGTACAACACCACAACAAGAAGGACGCTATCACTATTCTCAGCACTAACACTTGAATATGGTACATTACAACTCTAAGCACACACATTACCACTTATCACATTTAGTATAGGGAATTTAAAGAATGCACATATCTGAGGGATAGAGATAGAATCATGATTCATGAAGAGCACGACAGATGTTTTTGCACTATCCAAAAAATCACTCCCGTTCTTCTGACCTTATGATCAAGGGAAAGTGTGGTCCCTTACTGTTTGAACTTAATCGAATAGTGGAGAAGAATAAATGTTCATTCATTTTTTAACTTTTTCCTCCACCATTGGATTAAGATTGAATGATAATTAAGTGACAACAATAATCATAGACCATAGGGTCCATGAGAACGGGACTGTCCCAAAAATATGTAACATATACAAATCTATTCTTAAAGGAAAACATACAAGAAAATCAATTGAACTTCAAATTTAAACTATTCACAAATCCATCATAATATATGAACAGAAAACCTTTAAGTGAAAACTCGTACTAATTGGTGAAGAACAGGGAAAGAGCAAGGTGATGTCTTAAAGTTTGACCTCCTTGAGAACCAGAAGTATCACAAGACAAGTTTGAGAGCGAACTCGGAGGAGCGAAATAGGTGGCCACCGGCATGTTTGATGGGAGATTCGGCAATGGAACATCAAGGTTCAGCACTTGAATTGCTTGTTGCATTGAAGGCATCATATTGTAATCTGGATGAGCACACCACAAACAAACAATCATCAGGCACTCCATTTGTTTCTCATCAAAATCTCCAGAGTTTTTGGTCAGCTACTTCAATAACTTTCTCTTCTACATAAAGCTCTCAAACCCACTCCATCATATTGACTTTGCTAATGGGTTTTCTCTCTCAAGAAATCTACAAAGCAACAACTCCGAAGCTATAGACATATGATTCCTTGCTAGCATTTCCCGTGATGAGATAATCTGGAGCCATGAGGCCCATGGTTCTAACCAAAATCGTCATTTGTGATTGTTTTCAATATGGTCCACAAGTCGAGCTAATCCAAAATCCCCAAGTTTGGCATTGAATTTGAATCCAACATAACGTTGCTGGATTTGATTTCTTTATGCAGCACACGTTGCTCCCATTCTTCGTGTAGGTAGTGATAAACATAACCATGCATAATGATCCTACATGTCATCCAACTCAGCAATCCAAGCCAAATAGTTCTCCAAGTCAGCTATCCACCATGAGCAACTTGAATTCCATGCTTCCCGGCCGCTCACCAAGTCAAAACCACACTTTGGATGACTTAAGAACTCTTCCTCAGATGGAGAAACAACACAGTCCTATATCCTCTTATACTCTATCTCCATCGTGGAAACTCCATTCATTCAGTTTATATGTTTGTAATTTGAATTTCATTGTAATCAGTGATAGGATCATACTGTAACAAACTTCGATCTTGCATCTCTATATAAAGACATCAATGCCTTGTTGAATCCCACATCAGTTGTAGAAAAAGAGAAGTAATAGTTTAAAGGAAAAATTAGTATCCGGTCCCTAATTCTTACTGTTCATTGAGTAAGACCTTATTAGTTCTCAAATTTTGATTCAAGTCCCTAGCATTAATGTGATAATGAATTTACATGTTTATTATATATTTTTTAATATAAAAATTAGTAATTAATTTAGGGTTTAATACTCACACCTCTATTAAACTTCTAATTAATTTTCAATTCAAACATTTCCAAAATAATAAAAAATTAAATTAAATTAAGTTTGTACCTATTAGTTTTTATATATATATAAAAAGATTCTCAATTTTTTAATCTTAAATGTACCCATTCATATAATTTTTCAATTTTTTTAATCTTAAATGTACCCATTCTCAAATATATCAATTTGTTATATGTAAAATGTACCTTTTTTTTAATATAAAATCCTTTCAAATTTTTTAATCCATGTTTAAACTTATATAGGTACATTATTTTTCGTTGATTTGAGAATGTATCCATGTTTTGGTACAATAACTTTTTTTGTTAATTTTGGTTAATGTACCCATACATATATGTACACACACACACACACAATATAATAGAGAGTATAATTTATAATTTATTATTTTTAATCCCATAAATTATGGGTTTTATTTAAAATCTCATTAATATAAACAATTACAAATTTCAATTTTTAATTTTTAATTTAAAAAATATAGTAACTTACATTATTACATTAATGTCATGGACCTCAATCAAAAACTAAAAACTAACAAGGTTTCAATAAAAAAATATTGATAGCTAGGGACCGATCCAAAGTGTCCCTAGTTTAAATATCATAATCTCACTTCATCTAATACCAAGGTCTTTTGTGATAAAATCTCATACCTAAAGGATTGGGTAGATGGTAATTACCAAATTGGGGACAATATCGGTGTTGTTAGAAGTGGGCCTATGACCCCCCCTCTTTGAGTCCCTTGGCCCCGCGTGTAGAGCGAGTCCCCTTGGCTCCACGTGATTGCCGATGTGTGGATCTCCTACATGCGACCCACTACATGTTGAATCCCACATTGGTCGTAGAAAAATAGATTTAAATAGTTTAAATATCTTAACTCCACTTCATCTCTCCGATAATTCCACATGCCTCTATCGTCATTAATTGAGTTGAGCTTATGCAATCAGTGTATAAAACCCTAGTTTAAGTTCTTTCAGATAGAACAACCCGGATGCTAAACCTTGAGCAATTTTGTATAGAGATGAGAATCTAAGCTCCCATTAGGCATGAGCTCGTTGACAAGTAGGGATTTTCTTTCGTGGTACCAACCAATCAGTTGAAAGGTTGCGATGCCTGAGTCGACTAATGATTTTACTTCCGATGCATACTCCTTTTGTCCTTGTTTAGACCCGCTCGATATCCTCTTGACAAATTCCAAATCACTATACAGAAACCTAGGGCCAGCCCCTTTTCAAATTCATCACCCCTAAATTCATGACCCATTGATCATCATCACTACTTTAGTTGTGTGGAATTAATTGGTAAAAGACTTCAGACAAGTTAATTAGCTGACTCGGAGTCAATGGACTACAGTAGGAAGACTGGGGGACACTTTGTAGTGGAATTCCAAACACACAGACAGAAACAAGTGGAGATTGTGACACTGACGTCGCGTGCATGATAATTTGAGTCATCCGTAAATTTCCATGCACATACGTACTCCTCTGACTCTTAGTCCTCGTCCCCTACTCCTACAATTATGTTCCATCTAGCAACTTCGCTGTAGAAGAGCGTGAGCGTAGTGCTGGAGGAGTTATTGGTGGCGACAGCCATATTTTGGGGAAGAGAGCTGTCTTGTCACTATAAATAGACCAGGCAAGAGTAGCATAGATGATTGCGGAATTGGAACGGAATAACAATTTTTTTAAGAGTAATATTAAAGATGATTAAGTTTAGAGATTAAATTTTAAAAATTAAAAGACATGTAAATTGATAATTGATTTATTATTTAAGAGTTAATAAACATACTAATTTTTATTAATGACACATTATTTAGCTTCATTTTTTTTTTTTACTTTAGTAGCGAGGAAGGAGAGAGGAAGTTGTGATCAAGGAAGAAAATATCGATAATATCGGCGATATTTCGCTGATATTATCATTTTTTTTAAAAGTCCGATATTTTTTTAACTATCCAAATGATTTCATCAAAATATCGCGATATTATCGATAATTTTGATAATATCGCAATATTTTTAAAATTATCGGTAATATCATAATATAATATTCAAAAATACTTAAAAATATTGAGATATCTCAACACATACTACACTTGATCAAAGCCCGAAGGCCAACCAAGACATGCTTTTCTCAGTATGTGAATGTGGCTTTTATAGCCTTCTTGGCTTGCTCACTGCCCTCGCATGGGCGATGTGGGACTCGACCAAGAAAGAAAATAGGAATTTCGGCCCGAAATCCACACCTACTTTAAACGGCCATAACTTTGTCAAAACTCAACAAAATCAAGCAAGACAAAAACGAAAGTTGTAGCTCTCGAAGAGACGAAGAGAATGATACCTCACACGACGTCTGAATCGTCGTGTTTTGGCCGGTAAATGCCTCGAAAGTCACTGAGGTCGCCGGAAACTGGGTAAGATTCAAATGAGTATAACTTTTTCAATACTCAACGAACTTGAGTGAAACAAAAAGGAAAATTGTACTACTCGACGAGACGAAGAGATTGATACCTTTCACGCCGGCCAAATCGCCGTTGTTTGGCCGGAAATTGCCTCGAAAGCCACTGAGGTCGCCGGAAACTGGGTAAGATTCAAATGAGTATAACTTTTTCAATACGCAACGAAATTGAGTGAAACAAAAAGGAAAGTTGTAGCCCTCGAAGAGACGAAGAGAATGGTACCTCACACGACGTCTTACTCGTTGTGTTTTGGCCGGAAATTGCCTCGAAAGCCACTGAGGTCGCCGGAAACTGGGTAAGATTCAAATGAGTATAACTTTTTCAATACTCAACGAAATTGAGTGAAACAAAAAGGAAAGTTGTACTACTCGACGAGACGAAGAGATTGATACCTTGCACGCCGGCCAACGCGCCGTGGTTTGGCTGGAAAACCAAAACGTTTTGCCTCAAGGGCTGGTACATGTGAACTTGTGACTCCAACTAGGTAAGAGCCAGATCTAATTTGGGGCCTTCTATCCTATATTTGTGGACAACCATCAAATGCTAAAGATTAAACAAACATAATATGTTCTACTGCTTAGCAAAAAAAGCTACAAACCCTTTGCTTATCAACAACAAAAGACAAGTCATTGCACTAGATATACTTTCAAATTACGTTGAGTAGCAACCTGATATATGTATTCGGACGAATTATAAAACAATTGACACACTCCTGGCTTCCAAAATTCAATTCTTTTACTTTATATAAACTTGAAAAAACATAATTGACATCCAAATTAAAGTTTAGTCTTATTCAATGTATTGATTTTCAATCGTTAATTAATATACTATAATTTGGAACTTCAACGCCTAGACGCATGCTTATGTGTAAGAAATTTAAAGTGTCAAATTCGGCACATTATTCTTCATCATTTTATTCACTTCCTTTTTTTTTTTTTAATATCCTAAATAAAACCTCCAAATATTGTACTAATTAATTATATATAAATGATTATGGTGTGTTTAAACTTCTTTCATTAATTACTACATATTTTCTACACTCACAATGTTTGTCAGCTCGCTATATAATCAACTTAAATCAGTTAAATCCATCATGCAATGCATTTCCTTCCAATTTTTTGTGATAAACTAATAGATAATTGACTAAATAAACATCCTACAAAGTTTCATTAAAAATTTCCAAGTTTTTCTTACAATTTCCGTGGTTTCCATGTAATTTTTATCGATATCGATATTATCCCGATATTTCCATCGATATTTCCGTATTTTCGGACTACCGATATTTCCGATATTACCGATACTTTCTTCCTTGGTTGTGATTAATATTTTAGGTGGATGACTAGAAAAGTATTGGGTGGTCGGATAACCTTTCAATTTTTACTTTTTGTTTTTACATTTTCGAAAAATGAATTCTTGTTTCTATCTCTTGTACAGTGAAGGGTAGATGTTTTTTCTGTAGCTATTTCAGGCCTTAATTAGTTTTCTATAAGCTAAAGCAACATTACATACTACAAGTTACAAGAGATGAAGAATGTAAAGATCTCATGAAGTACATGACGTATTCAACCGATGCTTGAAAGTTGAGACTGCAGTTATAGAAAATTGATGTTAAATTAATTAAGGAAGCAGATGGAGTCTTTCTACTTCTTACTTCATTTCCTAGTCCGTGTGCAATCTAATAAGGAGTTAGTTTCGTAGAATTCGTATCACATCAAGTTCAATAGTATATATATATATATATTTATTTATTAAGTGGATTTAAATTTATTTATTTTGTACATATAACACTTAAGAAGTCGAATTGTATGTATATTTAAGCCGATCCAATGGTCACCAAATTTTAATATTTAATTTAATATATATATATATATATATATAATTATTATAGTTTTTAGGGGTATATAATTGTTAAATTAATATATATATATATATATATATATATATAATTATTGTAGTATTTTTTTAGGGTTATAAAATTATAAAATTAATATTTTGTTTATCGTGTTACCCACGTGTATACCCGAATAAACCCGTTATCTTAACAAGTGCTTATCAGGTTACCCGATAAAGACCCGATTCGTTATCTTGTTGAACCGAACATCTGTTAATTTCGTGTCGTGTCTTGTCAGGTTATCAGGCCGTGTCAGAAATTGCCGACCTACTCTACACTATGGATATATGTATAATTGTTTTCTACCACTTTGGTAAATCATCATCAGCATGATACCTAACTGAAGTTGCAATATTTCACCAAAGCGAATTAAGATATTGGAGTATACTAAAAAGTTACCCGTGTAAACTCACCACAACATCCTATCAAAGCATCATACGCTTATATCAATCCCTTCAAAGAAAATGCAACAAACCTCAACGAGGCACACCTCCCAAAATTTTTTCTCAGACACAATCTGATGAGTAGATTTTATATTATATATTTAACCCTATTCTTAGTATATTTTTCTTATTATTTTGGAAGAATTTTGATACTTTGAATTGTATTTTCTATATAGGACTTTCAACTAACTCTGGAGCAAAACATAATTAAATGGACGAATTTTGGAGTAATTCCAGTTGGAGGACGTTCGTGAGTCAGTTAGCTTAATCGTACCAAAATATCATAGTGTTCTACCAAGCGATGATTTTCTGGCAATAAAATAAAGAAGCAATGCGCGGTGCTGGAATAATGACGTTTTGGGCTTGACTTGTGTTTTTGGAGCCCAAGATGACCTTGGATGGGTTCGTGGCCTTCTGGAGATGTGTTCAGAACGTCCCGATCTTCAAAACAAGTTATTATGGGCCGGATTTGGAGGATATTTGAGACTAAAACGTGTGTGGACAAGTACTTGTCAGATTCTCCTAGTTTAATTAGGATTTTATTTTCTAAGATATTTTATTATTATTCTTAGTTTCGTAGTTGGAAAAGGACCTAGTTTCTAGGGTTTGTGCGATAGTTAGAGGGGATTTTAAGGCTTTTGCCGTTTTTAGTTTTCTTTCTACGCTTTCTTTTATGCAACTTTGGAGACAGAGTAATTAATTGCTAGGGTTCTTGGAGATTTTCTACTTTAAGGTGTTTTCATTACTTTTATTCTTAATAATATTTTCTATGATTTTAATTATGAATATGCGTAACTAATCCGTTTTTCTAGGGCGAAGCCTTATGCCTTAACATGAATATGTAATTTTTATTTAATTGCTTATGATTGATTGCATGCACACTTTGAATTATTAATCACTGTAATTAAAACTATCTAATTGGCTTAATGCCTGATCACCATTAGGATCTTTAGAAAAGTAATTTGATGCAATTTTGGTCGGAATGTTCCCTGAAATTGACGCTAGCTTCTTGTGATTAATAATTGTAATTTCAATTAAGATGAACATCACGTCTTAAGGGTTGCATGGTTTTTCAAAGTGTTTTCATAAAGCATAATGAGTCTCCCATGTTCATATTTGATCTGAATGTCCGGGCGGGTTGCATGTTAGGTATACATTCTATGTTGGAAGTTCCAAATAGAATATAAATTAGGAAAACCTAACCTTCAAAGTGGCATGTATAGATCATAAGTAATTGGTAAAAATACATAGGATTGCTAGGTGATAGTGAAACCCTAGTATTTTATAAATTGGTATTTAAAATTCTTTTCTTTTGTCATATTCGTTTTTAATTAAAATTCGTTTTTTTTATTACCTAAAATCAAAATATCTTTTCTAAATTTTTAATTCTAAATAGTTGATTAGGAATTGTTTTTGCATAAATTATCCAAATAGTCCTTGAGGAGAACGACCTTGCATGAACATCTATACTACAACATATTTGTATTTTTGCAAGTATTTCATGTGATTTTGACCCTATTTGCATAGATGTTAAAAATCCTATCACAGTCCACAGCTCCCAACACCCTGCCAAGAAATAATATTTGAATATAGCTAGCATGCCTACCCTCCAGAGTCTTCCAATTGCTATTTGAGATGTTGCAGAAGCGAGAATACAAAAAATGGAATGCGTAATCCGCCAGCGTTCTGTCCGACCTGAAGTCTTCAGATCATCAGACATTGTTAAGGGTATGCATTGTGTGGCAAGAATATCTAAAGTAGTTGCTTTAGCAGTTTTTGTTCGGAGGACAAACACCTGCATAAATATCAGAAATTAGTATATATGATACAGACGGAAAAGCCACATACACACATGTACAAAGGCGGAGGGAAGTGGGTGAGACGGAGAGATAACATGGTATTATTCTGAATCAAATTTCAAAATTTCATTGTTGCATTAAATATTGTAGTTTTTCTCATTTAATCAAATTAATAAAAAGTCAGGCAAAGCACAAAACAGCCCTATTGGTAGACAACATTTATATTATTTTTCTAATTATTGCGGGCCTACTTGTGTAGGTGAGCCATACCTCTAATAAAGAGGTGATACACATGTGTTTACCCTAGCATTATCCTAATCAAGGATTTTTTTTTTGTCACAAGTGACGAAGAAAAGCATGGTCGCCCACACTTGGATCAAGGGTGAAGATTAAATGGTACGATTATGTCTTAATCTTAACCCTTGATATCAAATCTAAAGGTGAGTAAGCAACCATCCTTAATCATTAGGTTACCAAGAAAACGAAATTGTAACAATAAAATCATTGATGGGCTTCTTTGAGTCAACAACTTCATCCATGTCCTTTGATTGTCTTCCTCATGTGTCACAATGCTTTTAAAATGACTGAAAATGCTTTTGGTGAAATAGATTTTGGGTTCTAAAAGACGTTTTAAGTGATTTTGGAAGAAGCATCATATATGTGCTTCTTGCAGGGAGCACTTAAAGTGCTTTTCCACTTTTTTTTTTTTTTTTGAGTACCACAATATATTTCACATTAAGGGGAGGGGCAGTTCAATTAAACCATACAAGGGAAACCTAATTTGGTATCGAATTCGTCATTCTGCACCCTCATCTACTCCTCCGTAGTCATCCAAACCTCTTCCTCTTCCCTTTCTTCACAATTTGACATCTCTAAATTTCTAGAGCACTAATTAGCTTAATAATCGGTATGAACTTCTAGTTAGAGTGTTTAATGAGTTTGGTATGTTTTAATTAAATGAGAATCTTCTAGCCTATATATTCCTATATATGGTAGAAAAATGGGTATGTCCATGATAACTTTTAGTAGATCAATGAATATTTTTAACCGTGGATATTTATTAGATACAAAAGTTGCGGACAACAATTCACATTACATTGAACTATGGCTAAAAAGTATATTTCCTTTGCACGTTTTATTGGCGAACTCATAGCTAAGCAGTTTTTATTGTGGAGCAAAACTTCGGGAATTGATCTAACCTGGATGTGTAATTGAGTTTATGCATTTTAATGATTAAACTGATAAATAGTTTGACCATATATGAATTTAATATTGTAGTATCTTTTAGTCTTTATATGCCACAAAAGTTGCGGACAAAAATTCACAATACATAGAACTATAGTTAAAAAGTATATCGCCTTTGCACATTTTATTGGTGAACCCATAGGTAATCTAACTTGAATGTATAATTGAGCTTATGCATTTTAATGATTAAATACATAAATATCTCAACCACATATGAATTTAATATTGTATTGTCTTTTAGCCTTTATATTGGTATCAGTGGCAAAAAAATGGGTACCTCCATGAGAAAATTTTGTAAATCGATGAATATTTTCAATCTGGATATTTATTAGATACCAGAAATTATAAGTCTATTCGTGAAAGTCTAAGTCAATGCCACGTACAATATTTGTTAAGACATATTTAGGGAACTGTTATTAGCATTCCAAAAATCTCATTCTACACTCCACACAAATGTATTTTTCTTTCTAATTATAGAAAGTTTGGAGTGCCAAATGAGATTTTTGGAGTGCTAATAATAATTTTCTATATTTATATACATTTTATTTTAGTTTGGAAGTCGACTTCCTTTTTTTTTTTCTTTCTTTATCAAGTTGGGAGTAACACTGACTGTGTCCCTGTGCAACTAATTGTTGATTCGTTTTGAATAATCAAAATTATTTCTTACAATGTCTTGGGCATATGAATAATAGAAAGAAAACGGTCATGATACAAGCTAATAGTAGTAATACTAATTAGTGATGTTTGCTTATAACCAAGTGGCATGAAGGGACAAATGTATAGGTTTTATGCATGACTTGGAATAGTATTAGTAAATGCATGATGTTTGCTTATAACCAAGTGGCATGAAGGGACAAATGTGTATGTTTCATGCATGACTTGGAATAGCATGCATGACTTGGAATAGTATTAGTAAATGCATGATGTTTGCTTATAACCAAGTGGCAAGAAAGGATAAATGTGTATGTTTCATGCATGACTTGGAATAGTATTAGTCATTGGGAGATTTTGCATCAATTTGTTTTTGTTTTTAATATGTATATATTAAGTTCTATTTTAATGGGATTGCTCACCACCACTAAGTTGTGATAATGCCTTTATATTGGTATCAGTGGCAAAAAAATGGGTACCTCCATGAGAAAATTTTGTAAATCGATGAGTATTTTCAATCTGGATATTTATTAGATACCAGAAATTATAAGTCTATTCGTGAAAGTCTAAGTCAATGCCATGTACAATATTTGTTAAGACATATTTAGGGAACTGTTATTAGCACTCCAAAAATCTCATTTTACACTCCGCACAAATGTATTTTTCTTTCTAATTATAGAAAGTTTGGAGTGCCAAATGAGATTTTTGGAGTGCTAATAATAATTTTCTATATTTATATACATTTTATTTTAGTTTGGAAGTCGACTTCCTTTTTTTTCTTCTTTCTTTATCAAGTTGGGAGTAACACTGACCGTGTCCCTGTGCAACTAATTGTTGATTCGTTTTGAATAATCAAAATTATTTCTTACAATGTCTTGGGCATATGAATAATAGAAAGAAAACGGTCATGATACAAGCTAATAGTAGTAATACTAATTAGTGATGTTTGCTTATAACCAAGTGGCATGAAGGGACAAATGTATAGGTTTTATGCATGACTTGGAATAGTATTAGTAAATGCATGATGTTTGCTTATAACCAAGTGGCATGAAGGGACAAATGTGTATGTTTCATGCATGACTTGGAATAGCATGCATGACTTGGAATAGTATTAGTAAATGCATGATGTTTGCTTATAACCAAGTGGCAAGAAAGGATAAATGTGTATGTTTCATGCATGACTTGGAATAGTATTAGTCATTGGGAGATTTTGCATCAATTTGTTTTTGTTTTTAATATGTATATATTAAGTTCTATTTTAATGGGATTGCTCACCACCACTAAGTTGTGATAATGCCTTTATATTGGTATCAGTGGCAAAAAAATGGGTACCTCCATGAGAAAATTTTGTAAATCGATGAGTATTTTCAATCTGGATATTTATTAGATACCAGAAATTATAAGTCTATTCGTGAAAGTCTAAGTCAATGCCATGTACAATATTTGTTAAGACATATTTAGGGAACTGTTATTAGCACTCCAAAAATCTCATTTTACACTCCGCACAAATGTATTTTTCTTTCTAATTATAGAAAGTTTGGAGTGCCAAATGAGATTTTTGGAGTGCTAATAATAATTTTCTATATTTATATACATTTTATTTTAGTTTGGAAGTCGACTTCCTTTTTTTTTTCTTTCTTTATCAAGTTGGGAGTAACACTGACCGTGTCCCTGTGCAACTAATTGTTGATTCGTTTTGAATAATCAAAATTATTTCTTACAATGTCTTGGGCATATGAATAATAGAAAGAAAACGGTCATGATACAAGCTAATAGTAGTAATACTAATTAGTAAACAACTTGTGCATGATGTTTGCTTATAACCAAGTGGCATGAAGGGACAAATGTATAGGTTTTATGCATGACTTGGAATAGTATTAGTAAATGCATGATGTTTGCTTATAACCAAGTGGCATGAAGGGACAAATGTGTATGTTTCATGCATGACTTGGAATAGTATTAGTCATTGGGAGATTTTGCATCAATTTGTTTTTGTTTTTAATATGTATATATTAAGTTCTATTTTAATGGGATTGCTCACCACCCCTAAGTTGTGATAATGCCTTTATTTATCGTTGTTATGTGAGTTTAATTAAATTTTGAGATTGTGTTTATCCACTACATACATTTCAATTTTTATTTATTTTTTGAGTCGAGCGATAGTATTAGTAAGTTAGATGTTAGATTAGTCACCGACACAATTCGAATCCACGCCGTCATGCAAGAGCACAACACTTTTTCACCACTATGGTAAAGGGCCACTCACCAACAAGTTGATTGGCCTACGTGACTTTACTAATACTATTCCAAGTCATGCATGAAACATACATATTTGTCCCTTCATGCCACTTGGTTATAAGCAAACATCATGCACAAGTTGTTTACTAATTAGTACTACTATTATTCAGCTTGTATCATGACCATTTTCTTTCTGTTATTCATACGTCCAAGACATTGTAAGAAATAATGTTGATTATTCAAAACGAATCAACAACTAGTTGCATAGGGTCACAGTCAGTGATACTCCCAACTTGATAAAGAAAGAAAGAAAGAAAAAGGAAGTCGACTTCCAAACTAAAATAAAATGTATATAAATATAGAAAATTGTTATTAGCACTCCAAAAATCTCATTTGGCACTCCAAACTTTCTATAATTAGAAAGAAAAATACACATGTGCAAAGTATAGAATGAGATTTTTAGAGTGCTAATAACAGTTCCCTAAATATATCATAACAAATATTGTTCGTGGCATTGAATTAGACTTTCGCGAATAGACTTATAATTTTTGGTATCTAATAAATATTCAGATAATGACACCAGAAGGGGAAAAAAATGCTAATGATATATTCAGTGGCAGGGCCGGCCTTGAGAATTTAAGGGCTCTAAGCGAGCTTTTAAAGTAAGGCTATAGAGTTATCTGACCTCTAATCTTTTATACATTGATATATGTATAAAAAAAATTTGCTAAATGCATGAAAAAATTTTTATTTCTACATCAAATATCAGTAAAAATTAATATCAAAAGAAGAAAGATATACAAACATTATTTAAAAATTACACATCTTGCGTTTTTAAACGCAAATATACTAATTAAGTTTACATAATCAAAATTTTCAACCATTTCTTTTTCAATTGCCTATGATTTTATTTTTTGATACTTTTATTGAATTTGAATTGTAAAATACATATATAAAAAAAATTGGGGACCCCGTGCCCACGGGCTAGCAATAATGTGGTTCAAATTCATAGAATCGAACCTAACACTTCTCACTTAGAAGTGAAAAGAAATATCATTAGACCATATTACTAAGTAACACTGAAAAATATAATTGAATTAGGTTTAAGTTTCTGTTTTAATATAAGCCCTTCGATTATAATCCAGGTGTGCAGCTGTTTTAATATAAGCCCTTCGATTATAATCCAGGTGTGCAGCTAAGATGTAATCCTCGTTAGAATAAGTAATAGATTGTGTCATGTGTCTCTATCTCATAGGTACATGATACGGATGGTTGGATTTGTGTGATGTAATGACTAATGCGAGAATCTCTCACTGTCTCTCTCATCTAACGCTATTATTTCCGTGCACAGTGTGTGCGTGTAAATTGAAATGAATGTAGCATTTCTCTCTATCATTCTCTCTGCAACTTTCCTTTGATTTTCCAGAAATCCAAACCTCCAGTTCTCATTGATTGATTGAAAGAGATAACAGTCTCATGTATGTTAACAAGAACAATGTATTATCACCCATTCTTAATCACAAATACAATCACAATATATGAATACAAAGTCTTTCAGTTGAAACAGAATTAAATCCAAACTATAAACAGTTTAGTTTAAATGCTCAAACACAGAGAAGGGGAAGGGCGCTATTTTCATCTTTGCCATCCATCCGATCATGTCAATGGTAATTTCTCATCGAATTATCACATTTGGACCTGATCAAAGAAAATCAAATAAGACAATTACCACATAATACATTAGATTATATTAAATCTGTTTACGCATCATTTGACGATTTCAAAAACAAGACAAAATTACAAAATTTCCCCCCCCCCACAAAAAAAAAAAATTAGATTCCAGGTTTTAAGTCAGTAAATTAGAGTTATTTCTTACCCAAGTGAGATTGATGGATTAGAATTTGTTGCAGAAGAAGATCCTGTCAACTCTGAGGAATTGGTGTTGTAGGCATAGCCTGAAATTTCAGTTTGCACTCCTTGAGAACTAGAAGCATCAACAGACAACTTTGAGAGCGATCTCGAAGGAGCAAAATACGTGGCCACCGGCATCTTTGATGGGAGATTCGGCAATGGAACCTCAAAGTTGAGCACTTGAATGGCTTGTTGTATTGAAGGCCTCATATTGTTGTCCGGATGAGCACACCACAAGCCAACAATCATCAGGCACTCCATTTGTTTCTCAACAAAATCTCCACACAATTTCGGGTCAGCTGCTTCAATGACTTTCTCTTCTCCATAAAGCTCCCATACCCACTCAACCATATTGACTTTACTACTTCCGAACTTTGGGTCGATAGGTTTTCTCCCGCAACAAATCTCCAAAGCAACAATTCCAAAGCTGTAGACATCAGATTCCTTGCTAGCCTTTCCCGTGATAACATATTCGGGAGCCATGTAGCCCATGGTTCCAGCCAATGCTGTCGTTTGTGGCTCTTGTCCGTGGTCCACAAGCCTTGCTAACCCAAAATCCCCAAGTTTTGCGTTGAAATTCGCATCCAACATCACATTGCTGGACTTGATATCCCTATGCAGCACACATTGCTCCCATTCTTGGTGTAGGTAGAACAACCCAGAGGCCAAGCCTTGAGCAATTTTGTATCTTGCCTCCCAAGTTAACAAGCTTTGCTCTTTGAACAAATGAGAGTCTAAGCTGCCTTTGGGCATGAACTCGTACACAAGTAGAAATTTTCTTTCGTGGCACCAACCAATTAGTTGAACAAGATTGCGATGCCTAAGTCGACTAATGATCTTCACTTCCGAGGCATACTCCTTCAGTCCTTGTTTAGAACCCCTCGACATCCTCTTAACAGCAACAGGTGACTCCAAGTCTGGTATTATGCCTTTATAAACCCCACCAAATCCTCCCTCTCCAAGCTTTTCTTCCTGCCCAAAATTATTGGTCGCCCGAGCCAATTCCCTATATGAAAACTTCCTGGGACAAGCCCCTTTTTCAAATTCTTCGTCAACCAATTCATGAACCATGGTATCTTCATCACTACTTTCTCCTGTTTCCCTCCTCTTCCACAAAATGAACCAAACCAAACCCAACCCAGTAACGACGACAGCACATCCTCCAATTCCCAACCCAATTACTAGTCCTATAGGCTTATTTACTGTCTTGGGAGGATAGGTAGAACTAGCCATGGGGCTTGATACAGGAACTGCAACCGGCAGCGGTGGTGGTGCAGTATCGGCCTCGTGGTAATCAACAAGTGAAGTGGAAGTGAAATTCCACCAGATGATCTTATGTATGGCAATAGA
The DNA here is from genome assembly GCF_916048215.2 of Malus sylvestris. Classification (NCBI taxonomy): domain Eukaryota; kingdom Viridiplantae; phylum Streptophyta; class Magnoliopsida; order Rosales; family Rosaceae; genus Malus; species Malus sylvestris. The sequence goes on from NC_062262.1 coordinate 30,594,974, forward strand.
TGCACCGGTTGAAGCGGAAAACCCAACAACAACCCAATCGGGCAAGTAGTGCTTCAGGTCAACAATGTAATAAAAACATCTCATCTTTTGGCGGGAATCACTCTTTACGGAAGTAGTGAAGGCAACACTAAGATTTTTCGAGGAGGAATTATAAGTAATGGTAGCACTATTTGGAATTCCTTTCATAATACCTCCATCCCAAGGGTCCAATTTGGAAGATTTGAGAGAGTTGACATCAATTCCCACGTGGTTGTACTGGGGGTCGTCGATGGTTGTCTGCATATAATTCCAGTAGATGTCAAACTCCACAGCCACAAAAGCGTACTGATTCCTCGGGGCGAAGTCATTTGAAGGTGTGGAGTTGAAGGGCAGGCCGAGACTGCTACCTTGGCCTAGTTTGGGGTTGAGGACGGAGCCATTTGGAGCTATGAAGAAGGCGAGACCATCACCATAGTTGGAGTTATTTAAGGAGTCAATGATGAACTCGAAACTCGTGGTGAAATCGGCGAGTTTGCCGGTGGCGTGTTCCTTAAGGAGGAATGGTTTGCTGTAGGTGGCTCTGCCTACGCTGTCGTTATGTCCCTCGTCTGCGGCGCTTTTTGTGAGGCGGAGGAAAGCGTGGTCAATTAAAGCATCGCCCTCTGCAGATATATTAGCGTCGTCAGCTTTAATGAAGCTGGGGAAGCTGAAGCTTAATGGAGTTACAGAAGGGGTTAAGAGAAAGAAGAGAACAAGTAGGAAGTGAAGCTTTTGCGATCGGAGTGTTGATGCACTGATCATGGTGGCAAGCATTTTGGGAGAGAGATTGAGACTCGGAGGATTTGTAATAAGCTTGAACAAATGTTTGTCATCTGAAATAGATACAGAGTTGGTTGTGGAATTATTGGGCAACCAACTTTGGAGAAAGACCTAGACAAAAGTTCGTTGACTCAGAGTCAATATGGACAACTGTTCAAAGACTTGAGGATTCCAAACAAGTTGTATTAAAAATGGGAGAAAGGTCTGATATGGAGTTATCTATTTTTATTATGCGAAATTCGCACCATTCCTTCTAGAATTGGAAAAAAAATCTCGAAAATTTTGAAATAAATAAAAAAAATTGCGATCTCAACTTAAAAAAGCTCTAAACTGGCGTTTTTGAAATTTTTGAAATATCAACTCGAAACTTAAAAAAGCTCTAAACGGGTGAGGCAATGATGATGATGGGCCAGCGGGGGAGGCAAAGGCATGTGCCCACTCCAATTTACAACAATACTTTAATTATAATGGGCCAGCAGGGGAGGCAAAGGCATCTGGCCACTACAAGAACATGACTTTCCTTGTATTTGTACTTTAAATTGTAATGAGTAGCCGCTTAATTTCAGTTTTGTTGTCAGAATCACGGGTAATTACGTGTTTATAGAAATTGAATTAAGCGTTTTCTGAAGCCCTTAAATATATATTATCAACTGACTGTAGTTAAAAGTTACTTGTTAATCCTGGTGGTAAACTAGTAACTGGTAAGGTTTATTAATCAAAAAGCAAGTGTGGATGAAAATTTACCATAGAACACATTTGCATTGAGGAGGATTTGCCAGTGTTGTATTTCAATATTTAAGTCAGTCGGTGGCATGTACAAAACAAAGTTATATTTTGGGAATGTCAATTTACAGCCTATTCATTAGAGAGTGACTCGGATTTATGTGATATGGTTACATAAATGTGGTTTCCATATAAATATGGTTATATATATATATATATGTATAGATATAGTTAGCCATGAAATGATCGAATTTGATTTATGGTGGTTAATAGAATATTAATTAACTGTGATTTTATTTTGTTTCTGGGGCGGTATAACACCCATTTGGTGTGATTTGGTTGTGGAAGCAAATGTTGGATATTTTCGTTACCAGAATATTATTTGGAAATGGATAAAGGAATGAATGGTGAACTACGAAAGACTTGATCCCGCTCAAAGGTACGTAAGCAGTCTAAGACCATCTTCAACCGAAGGGTCCAGAGGGCAGAAAATAGCCCGAAAACCGTCTCCAACTGACGGCTAGACCAGAGGGCTCTGGAATCTGGGAGGGCCCCACGGAATCGGAGAGGGCTAGAGGGCTGGCCTTTTTTTTTTTAATGTTTTGTTATTTATGTCGATTATAGCCTACATAAATAATATATACTATATTATTAGTGTCGGTTATAACCGACACTAATAGCAATGTTAATATAATAGCAGTTTGAACAGTGTCGGTTAAAACCGACACTAATTTGAATTCTAACGGCTAGCCAGTCACTAGCCGTTGTATTCAAATTTTCATTTTTGTTTTTCTGAATTTAAACTTTTTTTTTTCTATAACTTTTTTCCTATAATTTATATTTTACAAATTTTGGTTCATATTTTTTTTTTCGTATAACTTCTATTTTACAAAATTTGTTTCATATTTTTTTTTAAATTCCATTTTTTTCCTATAACTTCTATTTCACAAAATTTGTTTCATATTTTTTTTTAAATTCTATTTTTTTTCCTATAACTTCCTAAGCCATTATACAACATTAAATTAAATTAAGTAACATGAAACAACATTAAACAATATGAAACAACATTAAATAACATTAGCTGTTGGATTTGAATTTAAGTTGTAGTTTTTAAAGAATAAATTATGTTTGGCCATTTGGCCCTCGGTTAGAGACGATTGTTTTGTGACAGGGCTAAAACGAGCCCTCTGGCCCTCGGTTGGAGACGGAGGCAAATATGGTCCTGTACTGTTCATTAAAATATTAATATCTTGGAGGATCTTAGAGGGTCAGAGGGCTAAAATGAGCCCTCTAGCCAGCGATCAATTAGAGATGACCTAACAGGGTTAGATGCAGCCTTACATACTCGAGAATTAATCCTTAGAATGGAAATTGATCTAATAAAAGAAAATGATGATAAATTGAGAATATAATCGTATGTTTTGGTAAGAAAATTTTTGGTATTAAATCATGGGTGCAATTAAGGCATTTAATTAAGGAATCACAATTAATGGAAGTTAACAAAAGAAGAATTTAGTTTAGGCCTATCATCGCAATTACTTCCGAAAATAAATATTTTGGGGCTGAGGTGTTACAAACACCATGTCCGGACAAGTTGCATAATAGAAATACGTTCAATGTTAGAGGTTCCAAGTAGGACATATATTAGGAAAATCTAAGCTTCAAAATATACATAGGTAATTCATAAATAATTGGGAGAATTTAGTAAGATTATTAAGGTGACGACGAAACTCTATCGTCTCTTTAAATTGATTTTCTTTAAATTGTTTTCTAGTTGATTTATTTAAATTTTTTTATTTTAAATTCGTTTTTAAATATTTTAAGTCACAAAATCAACATTTTTTTTAAACTTTGTTTTAAGTAAATAATTAATATTTGATTTTACATAAATTATTTTAGTAATCCCTATGGTGAACGACCTTAGTTAAGCTGTTTATAATACGATTATCTTGTAAGTATTTTTAAGTTGTTGCAATCATATTTAGAATAGGAATATGATTGTGTAAATCCTAGAAGATATAGGAATGTATCTTATATTCCTATTAGGAGTTGATTACCGATTAAGAGTTGTAATCCTAAAGGGAAAGACTTTTACCTATCCTACTACTATAAATAAAGGCACAATGAGGTGATACAAACACACCTCACAATTACATCACTTTCTCTTCTCCCTCTCTATACCGCCGGCCCCCCTCTCTCTAATCCCTTAAATTAGTTCAATCAAATAGGCCTACAACACGTTGCACGCTCTTGCCAGAAACTAAGGAATTGACGGATCTTAGGAGGATACTATCTTCTACAAAATTCAAAGGCTTATATTTGTTTTCTGTTAATCAGGTACGCTTAAAATAAAATAAGATATTTGAGACGTCCACGAAGCATGAAAAACACTCCCCATGATGCATGAACCTCCTATGTTTATATTTGCCTTACAATATATATATATATATATATATATATATATATATATATATATATATATATATATATATATATATATATATTTGTTTCATGCATTACGCATTTACATTTGCTATGTGGAATTTGTGAGTCAAAGCATATAAATAAATTATAAGCAATTTAGGATTTTTCAAACCTAGGGATAAAAATTAAAAGATTAAAAAAAAAAACATTGGGCATTGTGCGGCACCACCACTGCATCATCCATCGTGGCATCGTCGGACCAGCACTAGCTTGAAGCCCAATCGAGTGTACCACACGACTGTGCCTTTGGGCTTACTGCAGGCTCAAAGTCCTTTAAGCTCAACCAAGAAAGCCTGCAGCCTTCTTGGCCCGTTGTCCCATGGTTTAAAACCTGCTTGAAGTAGTTTGTAGCCCATTGGGCTATGTCACACGCCCCGGCTCGCTTCCCGTAGCTTTGTCTACTAAGTTGAAGCCTGCCCTGACCCAGCCTTGACTGGGCTCCCCATGCGAACCCAAGGCCAGCAATCTACTGGGCCTAACTCATGCCCGTCCCCCTCATTCGGCCCAAAGCCAGCAGCGCTGATGCTGGGCTCCCTTGCCTACGGCCCGTGGCCTGCAGCCACCTCGTGGGCTACCTTTTGCAGCCAACCCGAGCCCAAATCATTTTTGGGATATATTTTTTTCGATCCGATGCTATTATTTAGCATTTTAAATAATTGTAACCCGAATGTTATTATTAGTTTTGCTTCTACAATCGATCTTGTATGGCCCAATTTATTGAATTAATTACAAGTGACTCGCAGTCCATTAATCTGATAATTAATCCAAAATTACTAACCTGAATATCACTTTTGGACATTAACGATTCAATAATTTATTTTTATACTTTGAACCGTTGACATACTTTTGTAGTAATGAAGCTCTCACAATTAAGTTCCCGAAGAAACTCAAATCCATTACACTTAAATCAGCATATTGCATTCTATGTTTCTTGCAGAAACCTCTTCTTATGAACTAATCGTTCATAAAAACTAATTTGAACCAGTAGTTTCAAAATTAGTGTCTTTGAAACCTGAAGTTTTCATTCAAAACATACCACATGAAACCTGTAGTTTTCATGCATAAATTAAACCAATACATGTCTATATAACCTGTATGTTCTACGATATGTGTCTATATCTTACCATATGACTAATCACGTTTTTTTTGTACCTTCTGTTATAGGGACATGTCGAACTTGAACAAGCTTGATCTCACCGCTCTAGAAGTCTTCGAAAGAAACTATCTGAAGTCGGTTCAAGACGTGAAGCTTCATCTCACTACAAAGGGAATGATAGCCACTTATTACTATAGTATAATGATATTCCTCTTCACAGATAAGTGAGAGGCCTTAAGTTCGATTCTTACCAAAAGAGAATTTGAACCACATTATTGTTAGTCCATTGTAGGCTAAGGTTTGATTTGGGATTGTGGTGCTTTAAAAAAAAGCAGCTTATTAAAAACCTAGAACATTAAATGTGTTTGGTAAAACAAAAAAAAAGACTGATTTAAAAAAAAAACTGCTGGTAATGAAAGTAGAAAAGTATAGAAAAGCAGAAGCAAAGAGTTTACTATGCTTCTAAAAAGAGATTTTTTAAACAAAACATAGTAATTAATGCTCATTTGATGAACTTTTCAAATGACAAGTATAACACCACATGATTTACAAAATTACAATATTTGCACTTACATTATTGTCATTGACAATTATTATATCACATTAATACTATATCTTTTTTAGTAATTTAACATATTTAAAGCAATTAATATAAAAATTACCTAACACTCACACACTACATTTTTTTTATTATTAAAAGCACTTTTATAAAAAAAATGTTTACCAAACACTTAACAACTTTATTTTACAGTTGTTTATTCTCACAACGTAACAGAAACAATTTTTTTTTTTAAAAACACAATAATACCAAACTAACCCTAAACCTAAATACAATCACAATATATGAATACAAAGGATCGTTTGCCAATATATATATATGAATACAAAGTCTTTCAGTCGAAACAGAAATAAATTCAAACTATAAACAGTTTAGTTTTAAATGCTCAAACACAGAGAAGGGGAAGGGCGCCATCTTCATCTTTGCCATCCATCCGATCATGTCAATGGTAATTTCTCATCTAATTATCACATTTAGACCTGATCAAAGAAAATCAAATAAGACGATTACCACATAATACATTAGATTATATTCAATCTGTTTATGCATGATTTGACGATTCCAAAAACAAGACAAAGGTGAAATTACAAAATTTCCCCAAAAAAAAAACTAGAATCCAGGTTATCAGTAAATTAGAGTTATTTCTTACCCAAGTGAGACTGATGGATGATAATTTGTTGCAGAAGAAGATCCTGTCAACTCTGAGGAATTGGTGTTGTAGGCATAGCCTGAACATTCCGTATGCCCTCCTTGAGAACTAAAAGCACCACCAGACAACTTTGAGAGCGATCTCCAAGGAGCAAAATACGTGGCCACTGGCATCTTTGATGGGAGATTCGGCAATGGAACCTCAAAGTTGAGCACTTGAATGGCTTGTTGTATTGAAGGCCTCATATTGTTGTCCGGATGAGCACACCACAAGCCAACAATCATCAGGCACTCCATTTGTTTCTCATCAAAATATCCACACAATTTTGGGTCAGCTGCTTCAATGACTTTCTCTTCTCCATAAAGCTCCCAAACCCACTCTACCATATTGACTTCACTACTTCCGAACTTTAGATCGTTAGGTTTTCTCCCGCAACAAATCTCCAAAGCAACAATTCCAAAGCTGTAGACATCAGATTCCTTGCTAGCCTTTCCCGTGATAACATATTCGGGAGCCATGTAGCCCATGGTTCCAGCCAATGCTGTCGTTTGTGGCTCTTGTCCGTGGTCCACAAGCCTTGCTAACCCAAAATCCCCAAGTTTTGCGTTGAAATTCGCATCCAACATCACATTGCTGGACTTGATATCCCTATGCAGCACACATTGTTCCCATTCTTGGTGTAGGTAGAACAACCCAGAGGCCAAGCCTTGAGCAATTTTGTATCTTGCCTCCCAAGTTAACAAGCTTTGCTCTTTGAACAAATGAGAGTCTAAGCTGCCTTTGGGCATGAACTCGTACACAAGTAGAAATTTTCTTTCGTGGCACCAACCAATTAGTTGAACAAGATTGCGATGCCTAAGTCGACTAATGATCTTCACTTCCGAGGCATACTCCTTCAGTCCTTGTTTAGAACCCCTCGACATCCTCTTAACAGCAACAGGTGACTCCAAGTCTGGTATTATGCCTTTATAAACCCCACCAAATCCTCCCTCTCCAAGCGTTTCTTCCTGCCCAAAATTATTGGTCGCCCGAGCCAATTCCCTATATGAAAACTTCCTGGGACAAGCCCCTTTTTCAAATTCTTCGTCAACCAATTCATGAACCATGGTATCTTCATCACTACTTTCTCCTGTTTCCCTCATCTTCCACAAAAAGAACCAAACCAAACCCAACCCAGTAACGACGACAGCACATCCTCCAATTCCCATCCCAATTACTAGTCCTATAGGCTTATTTACTGTCTTGGGAGGATGGGTAGAACTAGCCATGGGGCTTGATACATATTCGGGAATCATGTAGCCCAGGGTTCCAGCCAATGTTGTCGTTTATGGCTCTTGTCCGTGGTCCACAAGCCTTGCTAACCCAAAATCCTCAAGTTTTGCGTTGAAATTCGCATCCAACATAACATTGCTGGACTTGATATCCCTATGCAGCACACATTGCTCCCATTCTTGGTGTAGGTAGAACAACCCAGAGGCCAAGCCTTGAGCAATTTTGTATCTTGCCTCCCAAGTTAATTAGCTTTGCTCTTTGAACAAATGAGAGTCTAAGCTGCCTTTGGGCATGAAATCGTACACAAGTAGAAATTTCCTTTCGTGGCACCAACCAATCAGTTGAACAAGATTGCGATGCCTAAGTCGACTAATTGTCTTCACTTCCAAGGCATACTCCTTCGGCCCTTGTTTAGAACCCCTCGATATCCTCTTAACAGCAACAGGTGACTTCAAGTCTGGTATTATTATGCCTTTATAAACCCCACCAAATCCTCCCTCTCCAAGCTTTTCTTCCTGCCCAAAAGGGTTTAATTCAACTTTAATTCAACTGGAGAAATGATCCATTTACTTTAGCCTAATTGTAGCAATAATCATTCCAACATAACTCGTTTTGACAAAAAATTGACGTAGTTGACGAAAAAGACCAAAATTACACACTTTGATGAGTTGAGGGACCCTAATTGTATGAATGGTCATTCCAGCATAACTTATTTTGACAAAATTTTGATGAAATTGATGAAAATGACTATAGCTACACATTTTGATATGTTGAGGGACCAATGGTAATAAATTTTTAATTGAGAGACCATTGCTCTAATTTGATTAAAGTTGAGGGACTATTGCTACAATTTATTCTATTGTAATTTGGGTGAGCACACCACAACCCAACAATCATCAAACACTCCATTTGCTTCGCATCAAAATCTCGGCATAGTTTCGGATCAGCCGCTTCAAGGACTTTCCTTTCTCCGTAAAGCTCCCACACCCACTCCACCATACTGGTTTCAATACTTTCAAACTTACAGAAATCGATGGGTTGTCTCCCGCAAGCTATCTCCAAAGCAACAACTCCAAAGCTGTAAACATCAAATTCATTGCTAGCCTTGCCTTGTAGCCCATAGTTCCAGCTAGAGTAGTTGTTTTCGATTGCTTTCCGTGGTCCACAAGTCGAGCTAGTCCAAAGTTTCCAAGTTTCGCTGTTAAATTAGCATCCAACATAACCTTGCTGGATTTGATATCCCTATGAAGTACACATTGTTCCCATCCTTGGTGTAGATAGAACAAACCAGACGCTAAGCCTTGCACAATTTTGTATCTTACCTCCCAAACCAACAAGCTTTTAGCCCTGAAAAGATGGAAATCTAAACTGCCGTTTGGCATGAACTCGTAAATAAGTAGGAGTTCTCCTTTTTCGTGGCACCAACCAATGAGTTGCACTAGGTTCCGATGCCTAAGTTGACTTATGACAGTTACTTCTGATGCGTATTCCTTCAGCCCTTGTCTGGACCCTTACGATATCCTCTTAACCGCCACATATGAGTTCAAGTCTTTTATAAAGCCCTTATAAACCTCACCAAATCCTCCCTCTCCAAGCTTTTCTCTCTCCACAAAGTTACTCGTCGCACGAGCCAACTTGTTAGGAAAACTTCCACAAGATGAACCAAACAAAACCAGCCGCACCAACCAACACAAAACCCCACCAGCACCCAGGGCAACGAACAGTAGTAAATTATAATTAGAAGTAGGGTTTGTCTTAGTTTCATAACACAAAACCCCACCAGCACCCAGTGCAACGAACAGTAGTAAATTATAATTAGAAGTAGGGTTTGTCTTAGTTTCATAATCATCTAGATAAGTGGAGGTAAAATCCCATGAGACGATCTTATGCAAAGTAAAAGCAACACCTGAGGTTGCCGTGGAGGCGGAGAATCCGGCAATGACCAAATCGGGCAAGTACTGAGTCAGACTGACTTAGTGATAAATAGAAATCAATACTTGACTGCTATTTACCAAACTAGTGAAGATATCTAACGCTAAGACTTTTTGAGGTAGAATTGTAACTAATTTTAGCACTATTTTGTTGTCCTTCCAAAATGCCACCGTTCCAAGGCCTGGTTTTTTTTGGACTTGAGCGAGTTAATGTTTATAACCACATGCTCCCATTCGGGATCATCGATACTTTCCTCCTTGTTTGTGAAGATATCAAAGTCCACTGCGACAAATGGGTACTGCGAACTCCTTGGCATGTATCCCGGCAGGTTCTCCACGGGGAGGCCAAGACTGCCGTCCATTGTGCGGTTGAATATGGACCCGTTTGGCGCTAGGAAGAACGTGAGGCCGTCCGCATAGGGGATTTTGTTTTGGGAATCAATGACGAATCTGAAATGTGTTGTGAAATCAGCGAGTTTTCCAGTGGTGGATTCCCGAAGGAGGAAGGGCTGGTGGTAGGTGGCTCGACCGACCTCTCTCATGGCGAATGTTGTCATCTTGTTGGTATTCTGTGAGGAGGATGAACTGGTTGTAGACGACAGCATCTACTTCGGTGATTAGTCTAGTGTTGGTATCACTTTGCTGGAAGCCAGGGAAACTGAAAGTTAACTGAGTTCCACAAGGGATTAACAGAAAGAAGATACATGATCCTGTTAAGAGAAGAAGAAGGAGGTGAAATTTTGGTGACTGGGTTGTGGTCAAGATCCCAAAGTTATTAACAACAATGTTTGGGGAGAGAGAGAGAGAGAGAGAGAGAGAGAGAGAGAGAGAGAGAGAGAGAGAGAGAGAGAGAGAGAGAGAGAGAGAGAGAGAGAGTATATTAGAATAGGAAGATTTTGATGCGGTACTTAGTTATAAATATTCTTTGATTGAAATCTTATTGGTTTTTAATTTTTGATCAAGATCCCTGAAATTAATGTGATAATTTATTTCTATGTACGTTATCATATTTTTTAAATTAAAAATTAGAAATTTTAGTTGTTTATATAAATGAGATTTTAAATAAAAAAACCATAATTTGTGGATTAAAAATATTAAACTATAACTATACTATTGTGTGTGTGTATATATATAAACATGGGTACATTCATCAAAATTAACCAAAAAATTTATTGTATCAAAACATGGGTACATTCTTCAAAATCACAAAAAAAAGAAAGATGTTAGGCTTAATAACATTAATAAATTTCTTCGATTAAACTTGACATAGATACATTTTAAAATCAAAGAAAAAAGAATGTACCCATATAAGTTTAAAAATGGATTAGAAAAAAAGTGAATAGATTTTATATATAAAAAGGGTACTTTTTACATATAACAAATTGGTATATTTAAGAATGAGTACATTTTAAGATTAAACAGTTTTACATGAATGCGTACATATAATTAGCATGGGTACATTTAGCAAAATAAAAAGTACAAATACAAAAAAATATATGGGTACAAATACAAATAAACTTTAAAAAATATGGGCACAAAAAGAAATTAATATATGGTTACAAATTAAAACTGAAAAGGAAATTGGTACAAGTTAAAAAAGAATTACAAATTAAAAATGTGTACAAATTAAACCTAAAAATATATATGATAAAAAATTTAGTCATAAATATAAATATACTAATTGTAACATTTTTAACATTAAATAAATATATTTAGAAATAAAAAAATATTTTATTATTAAAATAATTGATGATGTTATTAATACCCAATGACCTTGATCAAAATTTGAAAAGGAATAGGTTTTAATCAATGAAGTAGTAAAAATAAAGATGAGAACCTAATTTCTTCTTTAGAATATTATTGTAGAAAGAGAAGGACCAAACAGATGATCCGAATTTAAAAGGGTTTAAGATAGAGAGCCATTTTTTAGTTTAATAGATGGATGATGCTTTCGCTGGCAGAATTTATGATGCGACAAATTATTTGTCTTGTTTTATTTTCAATGCAAAAGGAAAGCAACAACGATTTTCTGAGAAGGAAATATCAATGTGGTGGGCTTTTCTTCTTGTTAAACTTATAAACGGTCACAAACTAAAGAGCAAAACCATGAGTGCGCGCGGATGTACCAACACGTTACAGCAAATTGTCTATCATCATCAGTCTGCAGAACTTAATTACAACACATTATTCAATGGCGAATATCTCCAACCATCTTCAACTATAAAGTTGGATCTTATCCACAAATGAAAAATATGATGGACATCACTTCAACCTGATGACCAGGAGAATAATTTTGGATAAACCGATAGATGAATGATGTTAGAGACATCTATACAAACTACATTTGGAAAGTATGAAGAAATTGAGGGGACTAGCTTCTTATAAATTGTAATTTTGCTTTTGATATCATAAAAATGTATCCCATTGTTCTAAAAATCTCCGTCTGGCGCTGCCTAGACCTTGCTTAGGCTCTAGGTGACTGGCCAAAATCCCGATAAATATCTAAGTGTTTGAAAATTAAGGAAGACCCTGCCTAGGCGCCCATTTAGCCTGCCTAGACCCTCTCAGGTCGCAACTCTTACTTAGACAGAAAATATGTAACTTTTAGTTTGCATTTTATTTTTTAATAAATTGTAAGAGACTTGTTGAATGTTAGGATGAACTCTCATTATATGCTTGCTCACCATGCTTTCAATATATTCTAATACAATCTATATAGCATTCTATTTTACCATTTATGTATCTCAATACAATTGTATATTTTTTTTAAGTGTGAGTAGATATTTAGTTTTTATTATTTTTTTAAAGGATGATAATGGATTAGGCAAGTCAAGCTATGCATAAGGCTTGGTCGCCGGACTACAAAAGTAGAAACCTTACTCTCTAAACACGCATAATGCGGGAAGAAATAACCAAGACCCCAAGATTAGCCATCAATTACAAGTAGGTTACTTCTTTTCCATTCAGAGCGATTCGAAAAGGGCTAACTCCTTGATAGAACGAACCCCCACCCCCTGACCCCCCCCTTTCGACACGAATAACCCGACCTTCTCCTGCCAGAAACTCTGGCACCTTTCATGGCGTTTCTTCGGCAAATCATGGGGAACCACCACCACCATATAACTCGGCGTCCTCCCAACTTCCATTCTCACCCAAACTTGATGGCTTTTGGTCACGATTTCATGATGAATGAACTCCATCTTCTCTAGCACTCACTGTGGCGATCTCATTGTTCTGGATTTTTCCAATGCTTGCTACCACCTCCACTCATCTCTCCTCAAACTCAGGAGCAAGACCCACCCACGATTCAAGGCATCGGAGTCCAGGTGATGTTGATTTGACGATCACCCATTCTAGGGTTTTCCGGCGAACCGTGTTGAATTTCAAGTATTTCCCGGCCAAATTGGACTTCGGCCTAGGTACGAAAGTTCTTCCCCTTGTTGTGTTCTACAAATTATGTAAAATTTGGTAATTTTTGGAGCTAATCGAAAAATTGGGTTTTCGTTCACCGAAAACCTCCTCATACGGCGGCGCCGCTAGTGGGCCAACTTTGTCTTTCTTGGCTAAATTTGATATTTTGAATTCAATTTTGATAGTTGTTTGATGTGATTTCATTGTTTGAGCCTAGTTTCGTAGATTAATGCCCCTTAACCTTTATAGTAAACGATGAACCGACCATTAGATCGTCACCAAATTTTAGTATGGATTTGTATGTATTATTTGGGGACCTTAGGAACTTACGGATTGGAAACCCGGTGGGTGGATCTTCTTGATTGATTTACAAAGGTTGGTTTTGCTCAAAGTGTTCTTAATCGTTCTTAAATACTAAAATTAGTATTACTAGAGACTAAGTAGGGCTTAGTGCGCCTATATTGGTTAGTGAGCTATCCAAGGTAATATATACCTTGGTTTATGTGTATGGGACACCTTGTTGCAATATATTTGTGTATTTATCTTCTTGATAATATGAATGATATGTGACAACCCGTTCCAGATTTTATTGAAAGAAAGGGTATTTTTCGTATTTTCACTTTGGTTAGGTTTTATTTGTTAAAATATTGATTTTTAGTTCTTAAATGGTGTGCCCAAGGTGGAGCCCACCCTTGGTTTGGTCCCCCAGTTCCCTCTCTTCCGTCACCCTCTCTTTCCTTTTTACATTATCTCTTCCTCTCCCCCTTCCCTTATCACTCTGCAACTTTCTCTCCAGAATCACAACACAACAAACTCACACTATCTCTCCCTCTTTTGTCTCCCTTTTTCTATCAAATTTCTGTAACCTCTTCTCTTCCCCAATGGAGCTGAACTTTAAAATCTTATAGTTCTTGATTAGACGAACAACTTTCATGAAGATGGCCTTTCAAGTGGAGCTACAGAAAATGGTGTTTTGGTTTGCAAAATAGGTTCCCATGGGAGAGAACATATTCATGAATGGAATTTACTAGCTGTCACAGTGTAGAATGAAGGATGGTGTTTTGCTTTGCTTCTTTCTTTGTCGCTCAGTTGTTGGGTTCCACAATCAAACATACACATATACATAGAGACACAACATGTGCTTTTATTAGGAGAGACCCCGTACTCTCTAGTTTGCACGGCTCTTCAACGACGGAGTATTTATGAGTGGACCCCTTCTAAATGCATGTTTTAATAGTAGAAATGCATACATGAACATCATGATTTAATGGTTATGTTTTATAAGTAAACTAGATTTTACTTTATATGAGTATCATGTTATATTGAGAATATTTTGGAATACCATACTTTATCAAATTGATGTTCTTTGTATTATGTATGATGGATGACTATATACTATTTATGATCATGTTTTTGCACTCTTTATAGTATATATGATGGATGACTATATACTATGAAGATGTTTTGAGATATATGTATTTATCTTGGAAAGTATATATTCAATGTTTTGTACTTATCTAGTGTTTACTGTTCTACCTATAGGTGATGAGATATTTATTTGGCCTACGGGTTTGGTGATGTAGTGGCCTATGGGTCGGAAGATATTTATTTGGCCTACGGGTCGTGTGATATAGTGGCCTATGGGTTGGAAGTTATATGTTTGGCTTACGGGTCGGGTGATGTAGGGGCTTTGGTCGATTATGATACCACTATTTAGCACACTATATGTTTGATATATGATTTATGAAAGGTTTTTATGGCATGCTAGGGTTTTTGAAAAACCTATCACTTATTATGCTACTAGTTTTCATAAAACTTTGGGGGTTAGTACGTTGTGGAATATTTATGTTCGTACTACTTATATATCAACTTGGTCCACTCATGTTTGTTTTGCGCCCACTCAGGACTTGAATCGAGGCGTACAATCCCGGCATCAAGGCACTTCCACATTGGCACATTCGAGTCCTTTTGGTGTAGAACCCATCTCTTTGATTATTCAATTTTATGTTATTTCTTTCTAGCATCTTAGATTAGTAGTATACTCTGAACACATTCCTCATTTGCATATTAATTATATTTTAAATTTATAAGTATTTAATTTATATTCATTGTTCTTAAGCATGTTAGTATGGCTTCGTCACATTTGAGTGTCGACTAGCACATGCCTACCCTGGGTATTTGGAAGATATCGGGGTCAGCCGTGTCAATTGAAGGTAGGACATACGTTTGTAGGAAGAACATACTACACACACCTATAGGCAGAACATACTCCACGCGCCCGTAGGCTGAACATACGCCCATAGGCAGGACATCGACTGTAAGCATAACATACGCCCGTAAGTAAGCTTGTGAGACATGTTAGTTAGTGGCCATGAGAAGTGATAGTGCAGATGCCTATGTGATAACTCATAGTGGTACATGGATGGTCCTGCTTGGTATATCCGCGATGGGGGACCGTATGTATTATAGGGGTAATCATGCTTGGTATATCCACGATGGGTGATTATTACCTGCACGATTAGGCTATTATTATGGTTCTACTTGGTATATCCGCAATGAAGGATCATACGCATTCTAAAAGTGATCACGCTTGGTATATCCGCTATGGGTGATCACTACCTAGGGCTATAAGATACAGTCATGCTTGGTATATCAGCAATAGGGGACTGTTAGGGGTGATCATGCTTGGTATATCCACGATGTGTGATCACTACCTATGTTATTAGACTATGCATATGGTTTTTCTTGGTTTATCCGCAATGGGGGGCCATAGGCATTCTAGGAGTGATCATGTTTGGTATATCCGTAATGAGTGATCGCTACCTAAAGTTAGGATGTGGTCCTGCTTGGTATATCCGCGATGGGGGACCATATGTATTTCAGGGATGATTATGCTTGGTATATCCGTGATAGGTGAACACTCTATGCACGCTTAGATTATGCCTATAGTTCTGCTTGGTATATCCGCAATGGGGGACCATATGCATATTACAGGTGATGAGGATTAGTCGTAGTTGGATAGTTGGATTCCGTTGAGTGGTCCTGAATCCTTATTCTTGCTCATTTCCATCAAGTTAGTCTGGAACCCTAGATTCATGTGAATAGGGATTAACCACATCAGACCTTGTGAATATAAATTAGATTTACCATGTTATTACTTATAATCTAAGTAGGGAATTATGTAGACTTCTTTAATTAAATTCGTGAAATGATATGTTATTTCATTGATTAATTAACGTAGTTAGATGTTAATATCGTGCATCTTTGATTCATGGAATTGATTAATTGACGTGATTGTGGAATGATGTTGGATATGATTGTTATTATTATGATTAGATTAGTTGATCAATGTGGCTTCAAAATAATATTGTGCTTCGTTGGTTCTTTGATATGTTACATGTTGTGGATTAAGGTATCCTATTGAAAACATAGTGATTTATATATGAAATGTAAATGTTGAATGTCATGTGGGTTTGTTATGTAGCTCTGAACCTAGTAATTTCATACTTGTCAAGTTCTAATAATTGATTGAGGAATGCTATGTTTTTTTGCTTGAACGTACTGTGATAAACGTCGGAGTGTAGTTGTAGACATCGAAATTTTAGTGAAATAAATGTTGACCAATAATTACAATTTCAACACTCGTACACGTAGCGTGTGACTAAACGAAAAATCAAAATAAATCGAAAAAGTCATCAAATAAGGACACGAGTCAACACTTGACAGAAATGATTTATTTCATTTGAATATTATATTCAAGATTAAGCCTTGAAAAATTCTATAAATACAAGGCCATTTCATTCATTTTAGGAGACCAATTCATAACCAATTCACATCATACCAAAACCTTGAAGCTTTGAAACTCTAAAGCTTCTGGGCAAATCTCGAAGGATCAAGAAAGCTCTCTTCGTTCTTCGTCAAATCCTCCTTCAAGATCAAGCCCCGACGGCCCTTGAAGAACTTTCACCAGTTCAAGATCAAGCCTCGACGGCCCTTGAAGAAAGTGTTCATCGTTCATCATCTGTTCATTCTAAGATCAAGCCCTAACGGCCCTTTGGATCAATAAATCCACATTTCCAACTGTTCTTCAAGATCAAGCCCAAAAGCCCCTTGAAGATCCGTTCATCACCGTTCTTCAAGATCAAGCCCAAAGGCCCTTGAAGACTCATTCATCCATCAACCTTCAAGATCAAGCCCAAAAGCCCTTGAAGAAATTCGCACAATTGTTCTTCAAGATAAAGCCCAAAAGCCTCTTGAAGATCTGTTCATCAACCGTCAAGATCAAGCCCCAACGGCCCTTGAAAAAACTTTCAATCGTTCATCCAAGATCAAGCCTCGACAGCCCTTGGATCAATCACACATCCACAAATGAACACCTTACGGAGATCGAACCAGAGGATAAAATTTGAGAGAGATTGTAACCCCAAAATCATTAATACAAAATATTATTTTGTACACGTGTTCTTGTTTCGTTTGTTTTAGGAATTTCCGTGTTTACAGTAGTGAATGATGAACTACAAATGTCTTGATCCCTTATTAGAGTACGTAGGCAGTCTAACATAAAAGTTAGATGCAGCCATGAAATAAAGGAAATGAATGCGTGGTTAAATCATTGATTATTTTTGGTCTTGTCTTAGAGACGGTACTTGATAAATAAACAAGGATGTGTTGACGTCACGCGTCGATCTTGGACGTATGTCTGAATTGGGCTGTGACAACATGTCCATCCAAATTACAAAAAATCCCACCAAAACTAGCACGACCATTTACTCAAGAACCATATATATTCACCTTAACGCATCCAGATTGCGATAGGCACCAAATCACAAGAATGAATGAGAAGGCAACGATGGAAATCAAGGAGATGCCCAAAGCTAAGTAAATAGGAAGCACAATTGAGGACAAACTACCATGCACGAAACACACAAGAGCTGTTTCATAGAATCGAGTTAGTAGCCAACACTTGGTGAAATCTAAAGGGCCAGCTTTTCTTTCAAATCTCTGATTACGAAGTAACCAATTTCCCTAAATAAAAGTGCAAACCACTAAAACCCAAAACTTTCTAGAAGAGCCTAAAAGAATAGCAATAAAAGTCTCAGAAAAAACCTACAAGAGAGACTCTACCATATCCGGAGGATGCCAGAAAAGAGCTAACAACATTTTTAATTAACATTGATAAAACCTCGCTTACAAGCAGAAAAAGATAGGGCAATAGAAGATCTCTTTGTCTCAAGCCACGAGATGGTTTGAACTTTCGACCTGGTTGCCCATTTATTATAACAGCAAAGTCTACTGATTTTACACATTTCATCATAATATTTATCCAGACACTGTGGAGGTCCATTTTTACTATTACCGCCTCCAAAAAATCCCATTCAATGCGGTCATGCGTCTTGCTCATATCTAGCTTAATCCCCAATTCACATTTGTTTCTCGTTTTTCTAAGTTTCAAAAAATGGAAAACTTCATGAGCTATAAGGATATTGCCCTGAATTTGCCGTCTGGAAACAAAAGTGTTTTGCATTGGAGATATCAATTTCGGCAACTAGGGTCTCAATCGGTTGGAAAGCACTTTTGATAACACCTTATATAAGTAATTGAATAAACCAATTGGCCTGTATTGATCCGCAGTCTCTGGATTTTGAATTTTCGGTATCAAGACTATGTTAGTGGAATTTACCTTTTTGGGATATAATGTTCCATTCACGAACTTCTTAGTCATTCTTTGGACTTCTTCGTTAATGTTTCTGCAATGTGATTGATAGATAACTCCTTGAAATCTGTCTAGCCCCAGCGCTTTAAGACCTCTCATTTGGAATACAGCCTCAATGATTTCTTGATCTGTAATTGGACAAATAAGGCTTGAGTTCATTTCATTTGTAACAGATGGCTCAACACATTCTAGAATTAAATTGTCAATTTGAACAAATAAGGAATTAATTTGCTTAGTATTTTTGCCCTAATTTTTCTGAAGCTCATCCAGTTTTTGAACCAGTTCATCAATTTCTTCTTTTTTTACCCTTGAATTTCCTTTTGCTCCACTCCTTTAAGTTCCCACGACGTGCATTGAGCTTTTTATGCCATTTAATTAACCAATTGCCCTCATAATCAACGTTCCAACAATTCTTTATAATTTCCTTCATTCTTCCTCTTTAGACAAAAAAGCTTCAAATTTCAAAATTCTTTTTCCTCTCCTAATCTGGGTTCTTGGGTTACAAAAATTGGACAATGATCCGATCTCAAAACCATTACATTAAAAACCAATTTCTTAGAAAAACCTAATTGTGATAGGACAACTAAAAAGTAGTCATCGGTGGTAGGGAAAAAATACGGGTGTATATATATAACAAACAATTTCCTATAACTCTCTTTGTCTTATTGGATAAATGTCCTCCTGCAAAACTAAAAACAAAAACTAACGTACAAAAAAAAATCCGATCTGATATTCGGGAGAATGTTATCCATTTCCTCTCAAATCGTCCGACAAATTGTTCATCAAAAAGAAGAAGAAAACGACTTGTGACGATAAAAACCAAGAGGCAAACAAAATGTTTAGGGTGCGTTTGTTTCTCTTAACTAGTCCTTATTAGACTGAATTAGATTAAAAGTTAGTCCGGTGCCATATTTGTTAGCAACGAAGACTGCGTTTAATGGAATTAACCGGGACTTGCGTCGACTAAAACGTTCGCTAGAAGGTCTTAGCGAAGAACCCCCACAACGAGTGGACTGCTAATCTCGTCCTCTCCCTCCTCTTTCGCACCTTTGCCCTTTCATCTTCCTCTTCCTCGCCTTCACATTTCTCGTCTCCACCTTCCTCGTAGCACCTTTGCCCTCTCGATCATCTTCGGCTCCCTTGTTGGTTTCTAACCGCATACTCTACGTTCGCTACCAAAGGCCTCCTCAAGTGAGCAGATCAGCATTGCTAGTGAAATATTGCCATTTGTTTGGTTGCTCAGGGCCTCACCATCAGCGGCTCCAACTACACCTCCAGGCACCGGTCAAATTTGAACTCTTACCATCTCAGTTACGCTTCGGTTCCTCTGTCTCCTATCTTAGTTACGCTTTGGTTCCTCGATGCAGTGCTGTTTATCCAAACTAAAGGTGCTCTGGGGTCGGTTGATTCTACGGCAACAGTGCTGTTTATCCAAACTGAAGATATTTGTCAGTTGCCTTCACAATGCTTTTTATCCAAATTGAAGATGTGTTGGTGAAAAAGAAAATAAAAATCGCAAGGTTGTTGAGAGGTTTCACGTAGAGCGAGGGTTTGCGCAGGGCAATTTGTGTGTTAAATTGGAGGAGGCCTTCAATGATGCATTTCTCCCTCTATTTATAGTAGCAAACCTATTTCTGATCGAATCAAAACTACACTTGGATTAGGACTCCTTACCCCGATCCAATCTTATCTTGGCTAGTCCTACTCCTGTTAGGACTTTAAACTCAACCCCTTATCAAGTCGCATTCATTCCCAAGTTTCAACATCCTCATCCTGTTGAGACTCCTTATTGTATCAGGATTCAACCACCCCATTCTAATAGGACACGGTCGGCCCCTAAGCAACGCTTCCGGGCCGGTCCAAACTAATATTTTGGGCCCAAACACTGCCCCCTCGCTTCTGAGGTCGTCAACCTACATTCCTTAGTTCAAGCCTCGACCTTGAAGAAGCGAAACCGTCCTAAAATAAACATTGAACCCTTTCAAGAAATACCACCATGTGTATTTATAAGACATGATCTCACGATCTCGATTTTCCAACCGTCCTGCCTTATGTCGGTCCCTTGGCTAACCTAGCAATCCTTAATCATGACCCTCGAAAACGTGCAACAGCCGAAACGTCCATTCCACATTAAAACTGCCGCAACACGCAATAATGCATCCTCAAACCGTGAAAACCTCGATCGTTTCGCCTGGATTCTTTGAATATCCACAATGATTAGCAACTTTCCCGCTCAATTCTATCCCCAATTTTGAAAATCAAACCTTTAACCTTCATTCCAAAATGCCTATAAATACCTGAATCATTTCCATTCGTACCTTACACTTTTCAAAACCTTTGAAACCTTTTGCCATTTTGCTTTTAAAATCCCAAAAAACCCCAAGCTCTTAACCCAGAAACCCTTGAGTCTGCATCAATGGCCTCCTTCATCTCCAAGCTCTCCGACGAATGCAACAAGTGCAAAGACTTCATTGACCGGAGCGCCGTTAAGACTCTGCACTTCAAGAGTGATTTAAGCATCACTCATCAAATCCTGGGACCACTTTTCAAGGATGCAGTGCCATTGTCCATCATCAACCTCTTCAAAAACCATTGCCTGACACCCTTGCTACAAGGGGTTGATTGGTCGAAGTGGTGCATGTCGAAGCCTCAAGGAGCCTGGCCTTCGACCAACACGACCTGGGCAGCCTAGGTCGAACGGATGGAAAAGTTCTTCGGTAAAGAATGTGAGGTTCTCGGTATCCACGACTCTATTAAACTTTCAACCATGGAAATTGCCATGGATAAAGAACTTCTTATGGCAGCTCTGAGCTTGTGGTGCTCAGTCACCAACACTATGATCCTTCCCTTCGTCCTTATCACCCCCACCATCCTCGACATCTTAGCCATCCTTGGGACCTCTCCATCAGGCATCCCAGTAGATGCCGCCCTTTTCGGGTACCTGGAGAATCTCGACCTTAAAGCATTATTCGACGAACGGGCTGTCGAGACGCTGAGCCAAGAAGGTCAAGAGCCTTCAAAAGAAGAAGTTTAGAAGTTGCACAAGAACTTCTTCAACTACAATACCCTCATCCTCCATTGTGCTGGCCGAGAGGATGAGAGTCTGCGGAAGGGAGAGCATGAAGCTTTCTTATTTTACTGGTATAACAAGTTTATCTATTGTACCAAGTCAAATAAATTCTTGGTCGAAAATATGCCGGTGGCTGAAGCCCTGGCTAGTGGTTACTCCCTGGCGCTCAGTCCAACTATTCTCGCCAACCTCCTGCGTTGTCTGGCATAATGACCATCAACAAGATCAACCCGCACCAGAACAGACTTATCTGGGTATTCCAACTCTGCTTGCTGGTATATTTTTCCACACTTTGTCCAAAGATCCCCAACTTTCAGTCCACTGCAGCGCTCGGTCTTCAATTGGCCTTTCGACCGGTGCTTCATCACCGGGTCGAAGAAGTCTTCAAATACTTTTTCAGCCTGGATGTCCTCTCAGACGATGAGTTTCTGATATGTTGTCTTCAAGAGTACCTTTTTCCCTCAGGCTTCCATCAACAACATGGAGTGAAAGTAAATATGTTGATCTTCGTCAAAATTGAGGGTCATTCGTGATAACACGAGACCTTCCCCTTGGCTGCGACGCACGCTGAGAGAGCTGAGAAGTTTACCACCCCAATTTCACTGCCTGACAGCTTAGCTACCTCCAAGGTTGCCCGGTGCCTTTACTTACTTCTCGCTCCCTTCTAAGTCGAGGAAAGAGAAACCGAGAAAGAGTTTCAGGAACGGTGCAAAAAATTTCATCTCCGACCAACTGTTTCTGAATCCTTGCCACTGACACCTTCGGCGACTGGTAGGAAGGGTACACCCATGACTTTTTTGGCGCTTCGGTCGAAGACTTGGTCAACAAAATTTTTGGTGACTGACCCCAAAACTGCTGCGCAAACCCTGCCGAGCAAACAGCCTCGCCAGGAAACCAAGACGGCAGGTAAAGCTCTGCGTCCCATAAAACGTGTCAAGAAATTGGCAAAGAAAGGAGAACGGGAAATTCATGTTATCTCCAGTCAGATCATGGAAGCGACCACTCTTAGTGCCTCTCATTCTGCTCCCATTGTCCAGGCCTCGACGGGGAAGCGGCCAACTCCCACTAGCCCAACATCCCAAATTCAACCCGTCCCTAACGTCCTTGATGTCGTAGTCGAACGAGTTGCTGCACCGCTGGTCGAAAAGCCTGCAACTCTAAGGTCGACCGTTGCACCCGTCTTAGAGGAGGTAACCTATTCGATAGGGAAAAGTCACCCTAAAAATCCAAAACAATCAGTGATCATTTTGGAAGAAGCATGATTATGTTGTTGGTAACTCCCTTTTCTCATTAAATT
Organism: Malus sylvestris; assembly: GCF_916048215.2. Classification (NCBI taxonomy): domain Eukaryota; kingdom Viridiplantae; phylum Streptophyta; class Magnoliopsida; order Rosales; family Rosaceae; genus Malus; species Malus sylvestris. Next base: position 30,617,977 of record NC_062262.1, read on the forward strand.
CAAAAATATTAACAGTTTTTTTATTTCAGGATGACTAGAATGACGAGATTTAGCTGGTGAGTCGCCCTTGACTAACCAAACCTCCTTCCATTGAGCCTCCCCTATGGTTGAGGTGACTGACCAAGTTAATCATCCTGCAGCTGATTATGGAAAAAGGCCCCATGTTAAGCCTGAAGCGACTGCAGAAACACCAATTCACCCGCAGGATCAAGACTTCGGCATTCTCCCTCAAGAAGTGACTTTGGCTATTGTAAGACTCATTCACTTTCTTTTGTTAACTTTGCTATAACGAATTTGAATCGAAAAAATATTACATGTCAAGTGCCCAATTATTCATTTCACCAAAAATTTTATACGCCAAAGGGTGTTATCTATATTTCCTGGCCACCTCAGTGGCCGTTGAATATAGATAACCTTCATCGGCCGTATAAATTGAGAACAGTCTAAAACATTGGGCTCAGCCATTAAGCTCTCTAGGTTCGACCAATGAACCAGGAGACATGGCTGAAGTCTCATCTCGACAGGTCTAAAAACAAATTATCTCTGCTATATTCTTTTACGTTTTCCTTTTGCCCAAATTCTTTTCATGTGCATCTTCATGGGAAGTTGAGTTCGATGTTCTTCTTTTGAACACTTTGGGAATGGTTGGCTCTTTGGCAGCTACAACCTGGTCCTTCGTACCGACGACCGAACCAAATGCTCTTGTTAGGCTGCATGAGCTATAGTTTATATCGGCTTCACAAGTTCTCGAACGCCAAGGCCTCAATTCTGTAGGTGTATGTCTGAATGATCTTGCAGCTGACGGTCAATTGAGCACTAAAGCTATCACTTGAGTGTTTTCTACCCTGGAACAAACACGAGAATACTTCGGTATTTTCAAGAAAGCTCTTCAGGCCGAAGATGACTTGAAAGCTACAATAGTCGTTCGAGAAGCTCTTCATCCAAAGTTCAAAGTTTTATAGGTGAAGAAAGAAACGTTGGCCGACCTTGACAGTGTCGAACTTCAAAATCGAAGGTTGGCAGTTGCTTCGGAGCTTGCAAAGGATTTTGAGTTGAGCAGGAAATCTTGCTTAACCGAATACGCGGCTAGCATGAAGCGGGTTGAACAACTGAAGATGGATAAGAGGAATCAGCAAGCTGAGGTCACCATGGGCGAGGTGAGGTGGTTGGAGTTAAAGGCCATTCTTGAATCACTCATTCCTTCATCACCTTAGAATTATTTATTTGTAAATTGATCGACCAACTTTATTTGTACATCCTTTTGCAAATTTAATGAAATGAACTTTTATTCTCGCATTTCCCATGTAACTGGATAGTATTTCTTTAAAAACTTCCCATTGATTGGCAACTTGTGAATTACACCTGTTCGATCCCTAAGACGGTATGCCCCTTGTCGAGAACTTTATGAATAATGAATGGCCCTTCCCAATTCGGCGACCACTTGCCGAACCTAGGGTCTTTAATTCCTATGGGTAGTACAGTTTGCCAAACCAACTCCCCTTTGCCGAATGTTTTTTGTTTGACCCGTTAATTATAAACTCGTTCGGCTATCTTCTTTTGTGCCACTAATAAATTACAAGCATTAAGCCGAGTTTCTTTTAAATCTTCTAACTCTTGTCTCATGGTCTGACTGTACTCGGCACTGAACGAACTACTTTGTTCGATTACTCGCAATGAGTTAATACTTAGCTCAACCGGCAACAATGCGTCGTGTCCATAAGTCAATGCGTATGGAGTCGTTCTAGTGGCTGACCGGAGAGAAGTTCGATAGACCCATAACGCTTCGTTTAGCTTTAGATGCCACATACCAAGCCTTTCTCTCACTATTTTTTCAAGAATACCAATCAAAACTTTATTACTTGCTTCGGCTTGCCCGTTTGCCTACGGGTAATATAGCATAGACTGCTCAAGTCAAATTTTCAAATTTGCCGTATACTCTTTAAACCTATCGGATGTGAAGATGTACCATTATTTGTTATGATTGTTTTCGGTATACCGAATCTAGTCACGATGTTTTCCTCTACAAAATTACGAATGCTTTAGACGTTAACTCAGCATATGACTTCGTTTCGACCTATTTGGTGAAGTAGTCCATTGCGACAAGTATCCATGCATGCTTTGTGGACCCGAAAGACGGCGTGATTTTGCCGATTACATCCATGGCCCATCCTCTGAATGGCCATGGTTTAGTGATTGAATGTAGTGATTCGGCCAGGACCCTCTGTATTAGACCATGAATTTGGCATTGTATGCATCCTCGTGTGAACTCAATACAATCCTTCAGTATACTTAGCCAAAAGTAACTGTGTCAATGAAGCAACCATCGCATCTTTCAGCCAAACTGATGAGCCCCATAAATTCCTTCATTAACTTCTGCGATTGCTTGGGCAGCCTCTTGCGGTCCGAGGCATAACAGTAATAAACCGTCCTTACCTTTTTAATATAATTCATTTTGGTATAATACATAGTTTGTGACATGTACCCTTGTCTGTCGGTCGTGTTTTTCACTGGGGGTTATCAATATATCGCATAATCGCCCTTCTCCAATCGTCTGGTAATGCCTCGACAACACAAACCTCAATAGTGTCCTTCCGTTCTAACAATGAAGGTAAAGACATGATCCGTGTACGGATCACACAATCACGTCGGAGAACTTGTTGTTTAATCAAGGTCGAATATGCTTGTCGTGACACAAGTATTTCTCGGCCTAATTTACCCCCTACGAGTTGTGCTCCGGAGGCTATTTGAGCTATTTTGTCAATGTCGGTGTTATGAACTTGTGAAATGTGTTTGAAAGTGACATCGTCAAAAGACTCGGCTAAATAGCTGGCAACCATGTGGTAGGGTGCCAGAGTACAACTCATGCAACAAAAAGTCTCATTGAGTTGATTAATTACAAGTTCGAAGTCACCAAGAATAAGAACATGAGTCGCCCGCAAATCGTGTAGTACGCCGAGGCCGATGACAAGGGCTTCGTATTCGGCCTGATTATTCATACAATCAAAATCGAGCTTGAGAGAAAATTACCAGTGGTTATGAGTGGGGGATTGAATAACAATCCCAACGCCAACCAAGATTGAAGTATTAGAACCATCAAAGTACATCGTTCAGTAATTATCACGTGTTTCTACCATGCCGATTTCAACGTCATTGCCCCCGAACTTGTACGGGGATGGGTGTTGGGCCAAGAAATCTACCAACGCTTAGCCTTTGACAGCTTTCTGGGGCATATATTGCAAGCTAAACTCAGAGAGAGCCATTGTCCACTTGCCAATTTGACCATTTATGATTGGCTGAGTGAGCATGTAACGAATGACAGTGCCCTCGGGCAACAAAAAGCGATTTTGTGAACATCGGTTTCGGCGATAAAAATCTGGTTGTAGCTAGCATAGCCATCCATGAAGGATAACATTTCATGATTAGCTGCGACGTCAATGAACAAATCTGAGATTAGCATCGGGTATTCTTCTTTGGGATTTGCCAGATTCAAATTACAGAAATTGATACAAATGCATAGGCGCCATTTTTGTTAAGCACTGGGATGATATTGGCCAGCCACTCGATGTATCGAGCGGTTCGAATAAACCTAGCTTTTAAAAGTCGAACTAGTTGACCTTTTATCCCAAGCTGTACTTCGGTCAAAAATTGATGAGGGGGTTGGCGGAAAGGCTTACAACTAGCTTTGATGCGTAATTCATGTTCAACGAGGGTCTGATCGAGGCCCAGCATCTCATGATAACTCCAAGCAAAACAATCTTTAATCTCGTTGAGTAATTTACAGAGTTCGATTTTCATGGAGTTGCATAACAATGCACTAATTATCGGTCGTTCCAACATTTATTCTTCTAATGGGTCCTTAACTTGGGGCCGACTGTCTTCGAGTTCAGCCGGTGCGGCCTGAACTTTATTTAACGATAATACTGGGCAGTTATCTTTCTTGGCAAAAAAATCGATAAGTTTATGCCTGAATGTGGATGCTTGGAAATAGCATACCAATGAGCCAGCAGATGTTCCATAGTAGATGAAACCGCGGCCTGGTGCCTTTCTCTTTTGGCATCAGTCATCAGTGTTAGTAATTAAGTCGACCAAGTTGAGTCTTGCCGAATCCTGGTGTACAGTCTCGGCGCCTACCTCGATGGCCTTCGAGACTGAGATCTGAGTTGGTCGTCCATCCTCATTAATACCCTGCAGAGTAATGTAGCCAAAGTGATAGCGGGCCTGAATCATGTTGGTTTCGAATGGCTGATTATCGGTTGGGTGGACCACAACTAATTTGCCATCCCAAAAGATGAGAACTTGGTATAAAGAAGAGGGAATGTAATTTGTTTGATGAATCCAATCTCGGCCGAGCAATGCATTATACTCGGTCTTAGAGTCGACGATAAAAAATACGGTCATGTGATTGCGACCAGCAATGTTTACCTCTAAAGGGAGCACTCATTTGGTTTGGGATTTATGACCAACGAAGTTGCTCATGGTTATTCCTGATGGGATAAGTTTGTCGTTAGACCGTCGTAATGCCTTTATGACAGATATGGGCATGAGATTGACCGTCGCCCTACAATCGATAAAAATTTTGAAGATTGGGACAACCTTCAATGTGAGCTGTGACATACAACGACTTTAAATGTTGAAGATTAGCCAAGGATGAGCGGGGAAACAATATAGCCAGGGCTGTTTTAAGTTTGTCGTCGTTATTTGCTTGCCCATCTTCGACGGTGGCGACGAAATCGACTTGTGTTGCTTCCTCGGCCACCACATCACCATCCAAGAAATTTGGTTGGTGTGTAATTGGCTAGAATTCAGCAGGTAGAACATGAATCATGTTGATTTCCATGTTCTCAAGGACTGAAGGGCCCATCGGATCCTGGTCGTCGTCTTCCGGGTTATTAAGGATTGCAGCATCGTGCGTTAGAGCATCCTCGGCCTGATTATCATGCACCTAAACAGGTACTTGCTCTTGTGACATGTAACTCGACCTTGCTTCATTCTGAATGTTGTCTTCGAGCCCGTTCATTTTTGGTGTCTAACTTTGCCCCTGTAGTGCTTTACGGGCTCATTCTTCATAGGCAATCCGGGCGTCCCTTGTGTCTAAGTAGGCGTCCAGACGTGCTACCCGATCTTTTTCATCCATCATAAAATCGAAGAAAGATATGGTTAAAAAGACTTCGAAGTGGTGTCGTAAGTATTAAAGGTCTTCAAGAGAAAAATGAAGCTCGACCATACCAATGTTTGTGTATGGATCGACCTCGAAGCCAATGACCCTAGCTTATCGTATGTGCTGGAACCTGGCCTTCATTGCTGGATCGATGGTTTTCTAGATAATCTGTTCAGCATCAGGGCAAGTTAGTGCTAGGTCGAGGGCTTCTTGACATGCCTTAGGGAAGCCGTACAAGTCATTGACAGAATGTTGCTTATGAACTTCTCACATGTACTCCAAGGATTCGCCGAGGAATGAAGGGTGTAGATTTCGCCGGGCCTTTATTAATGGTTCTTGCATGGGTAATGGGTGAAGCTTGTTTTCGGCTTCTTTTATGAAATGCTCGAAATGAGCTTTCATCTCCCTAGGCCGAAGAAAGAGTTTGATGCGTTTCTCGGACTTTTCAATTGTGGTTTCAAAGTTGCGATCAACTGCCTTTTCCTCTTGAAGTAATTCAGCCATGATGGTTAGGGCTTATCGGTCAGCATCGCTTCCTATTGCCTCTTTTGGCTACCATTTGGTAGGCGGAGTAGTATGTGCTGCCTGTCGTTGAGCCATGCAATCTATCCGCTAGCGTCAACATTTTTGAGATTTGGATAGTGCAGTATACATGCCAGTGTGAGAGTTGTAACTGTACCAACGTTGGTCACGTGGCTCAGGCGGCTTGAAAGTTTTTTGATTCGTCCATGAACTCAAGCTATTGGAATTACGCGAGTAATAATCCTTGTTATAAGATGGCACGTTGAAATCAGGACGTCGTCTGGCCGAGGTAGGACCGTCTGTCCATTCCTGAGGGCCGAACCTATCGAACACTTTCTGGCACTGGCCTCCGCCAAGGTTCCTTTGGAGGTGTCGCCGTGGACTTGGATGGTTGCCGTGGTGTTGGTCTCTCCTTCGGTTCAGTTAATACGACGTGTGCCCTACAATTACTGCATAAAACCATTGGCCTGTCAGTTTCTTCTGCACTGGAGTCTGACATAGATTCGACTACGGCTGGTCTTGAAAACTCGGTGGGCGGTTCATTGGAAAATAGATCAATTTTGAGTCGTGGCCGAAAGTTTTGCTTTGGTACGTGTTGTACTGGGACAAATTCGACTTTCCTTTTCCTTTTGCTCTTGGGCAAATGGGTGTCTACCATGCCAACTGTTGCCAAAAGGAATGGATCAACGTCGACCGCCATTTGTTTTTCGGGAAACTTTAGCTTGCCCTTGTAAATCCAGCTTTGAATATCATCACGGAACACGACATATTGGTTCATGGTATGCTTAGTCGAGTTTTGGTCCTTGCAATAGGTCTTTCCTTTAAGCTCTTCGGCCTTGGGAATGTTATGTCCTGGCCGAAGTTTGATAATCTTTGCTAACAACAATTGGTCGAAAATTGCATCGTCCTTGGTGATATCAAAAGTGTAAACTTTTGATGTTTTCACCGTCTCTTCAGTGGCCAAGTGGGTTTTAGCATCCTTGGAATTAATCTGAGTCAATGCCTTGCAGGCATATGGTTTATCTATTACTATTTCGGCCGCATCCACGCTAACGTATTAGGAATCTCCGTATTTAGCCTATGCGTAGCTGACCGTGGGATTTTTGTAAATCATTCCTCGAGATGGGAACTTCGAGATCTTTTCCTTTCAGAGTAAATAATCATATTGCTCGACATGTTGGGCTAATTCGTACATATCTCGGAAGTTTGCCCCCAGGAATTTCTTTTTGTACTCTATGTCTAGCCCATTTAGAGCAAGCCTAATAAATTCGACTTCGGGATGAGGTACTCGGCACCAATTCCTGGCCGATTTAAACCTGGTAAGATAGTCCATTGGTGACTCATCGGATGCTTGAGCTATCCTAGCCAATGAAGAAACTGACATTTCCATCCCCGGCCGATAGAATTGTTCGTGAAATTTCTCGACCAGCTCCTCCCAACTCTAGATGGAATTGGGTGGGAGGTTAATATACCATGCGAATGCTGAGCCTGTCAATGAAAAGTTGAACAGTCGGAGTTTATGGAAATCACTATTGACATCTCCACATTGCGCAGTGAACCGGGCTACATGTTCTAACGAGGACAAGGAAGAATCTCCAGCAAAAAGGCTGAAATCTGGGATCTTGAAGCTTTTAGAATATTCGAATTTTTCAACATAAGCTGGATGTGGATGGATGAATTTCGGGAACTTCGGCCCCTTTTTCATGGCCGAATCGATCATCTTTTGGACCACAATCATTTCAACGGATGCTACTTCTACTCTCTGGTCGGATCCATTTGACCTACTACTTGATCCTTCCTTTTTTTCCAAGTCAATTGTTTTGGGCCAAGTAGATCCTGCTTCGACCGGTAGGGGATTACTTTTTAGTGGAAATTGTCGAAACTGATTAGCAGGTGCCCCTGTGAAGACTCTGCTAACTAATAATTCGAGCAATTGGGTGTGGGTCTCACTATTACTTCGTATTACCTCGAGCAAACTGTTCATTTTTTAGATAACTGTTTGTTCAACCTACCGAGATCGCTTGTCAAGTCGTCTTCGAAGAAACGACCTAGTTGGAGGGTCAGAGCCTTCACTACCAGTCCTCCACTATTCCTTCAATGAAAACGCATGCGATTCGGTTGGGTACTTTTGTGTTTCGAGACTGGGTACCGAGACAAACTTCATTTTCTCGGTGTGTCACACTTGCAGCCTCAGGGATCACGGTAACAAGTGGATTTCGCGCATGTGACACTTTTTGTCCAGGACTCTGAACTGGCGGATCGGTCGTTGACTTTCCCATGATTATTTTCTTTTTAACCGATCGTGTCTCGATGGTCATGAACTTCGTAGTTTTAGCATTTGTCCCACTGGGCATGCCAAAATGTTGACCCTAAAAACTACCAAGCCCACGTGGCGCGCAGGCGGAGTAATTAATAAGCTAACTACGTCATTTGGTTATGTGCGGGGCGTGTCAACTCGACGGCCGAGCTTGGCCGGTGAATAAAATAAGTTGATGTTGCGTTGAGCGCACTGCTGACTTCTTGATCTTGCAATTACGGTCGATGAATGAACACGTCTCGGCCTTCGGATTCTAGAGCCTGAAGACAAGGCTACTAGTTTTGTGAAGTTCACAAATCGTCGATGCCAGATTTGGTCACAGTGATTATATTTGTAAAAGTATAAGCACGCCGAATCGACACCAGAGTATAGGGACACAGATACTCAAAACAGATATATGTCTTAATGGTAAATGTGGTTTGGTCATCAGAATGCCGAACTCTAAATCTAACTTGTGAGTATCCAATCATAAAACAACTCGACGTTCAATGTGCCGAGCCCAGTAATTCGTAACACCTCACTTCGACGAGAAGGCTAATGAGATGACCTCTGCCAATAAGGATTTGAAAATCCCTCTCGACCGAGACTTGGATAGATAACCAGTCGGCCTCGACGCAGTGCTGTTTATCCAAATTGAAGGTGCTCCGGGGTCGGCTGATTCTACGGCAACAATGTTGTTTATCCAAACTAAAGATGTTCGCCAGTTGCCTTCACAGTGCTGTTTATCCAAACTGAAGATGTGTTGGCGAAAAAGAAAACAAAAATCTCAAGGTTGTTTAGAGGTTTCGCGTAGAGTGAGGGTTTGCACAGGGCAATTTGTGTGTTGAATTGGAGGGGACCTTCAATGATGCACTCCTCCCTCTATTTATAGTAGCAAACCTATTTCTGATCGAATCAAAACTACACTCGGATTAGGACTCTTTACCCCGATCCAATCTTATCTCAGCCAGTCCTACTCCTATTAGGACTTTGAACTCAACCCCTTATCAGGCCTTATTCATTCCCAAGTTTCAACATCCTTATCATGCCGAGACTTCTTATTATATCAGGATTCAACCACCCCATCCTAATAGGACACGGCTGGCCCCTGAGCAACGCTTCCGGGCCGAGAACAATCCTAAGCGCGGCCCAAACCAATATTTTGGGCCCAAACACTATCAAATTCTTAAAATTCAACCCTGCCTGGTAAATTGATTGATGATAATTTTGATTCAATCGCAAACTTGTGCAGTTGCAGCTCCAAAAAGGGCAGCAACGCCCTCCCTTGCAACTCCAGCTCTAGCTCCATCACCGACCACCTTCTTTAGCCCCCACCGACTTGTTAATCAGTTTTTTGTTAATTGGGTTTGATAAAATTATGTTAGTCCAGATTTCATTAATTTTTGGATTAAAATCTGGCACTTGGAGTGGATAATGGAGTTAATTTTTAGTTCTTTGCTCAATGTTCTGTGCTTAAAATAAGTATTATACAATCATACTTCCTCAGGTTTTTGTTATATGGAAACATTACATATTTATGGCATCAACTTGTGTCCGCCAGTGTTCTTTTTCTCAGCCGGGGAAAATTGTTTTGCATAACTGTTGGGATCTATTTGCTCGTTATTGCAATAACAAGCCTAAGCTGAAGAGAAATAACAGGTTGAATGATATGAATTAGGATTTGTTGTTGTAGGTTCTTCGTGGTTGTGTCTCCTTTTTTGTCATCCATTTCAAATGAGCCCAAAAAGAAGGGACAAGAAATGGGAGTGTAAAGGAAAACTAGAACAAGAAAGAACTCGTTCTAGTTTGGTTTTGTTGTTCCAATATAAAGCTCTCATCCTTGTTTTAGTTTGTAGTTAGAAGTTGAAATCTGATTATAAGAATTGTGAGTGTAAAGGATAAATGGCTCAAATTCACCTGTTATATTTTTTTGGAATTGTTTCATTGATTTCTCAATTTTTTTTTCAAGAATTGCTTATATTTAGCTTTGTACCTCAGTTCGGAATTGCTTATATTTAGCTTTGTACCTCTGTTTGTTGATTGGAGTTCTGCTACTTTGGTGTTGGAATGAAGCAAATTACATTTAATATTTTTTTATACATCATTGATCCTCTTTTTTATTATTATTATTCTGCTTGTTAGTCTGACACTGCATCAAATCCTTCACTAAATCAGTTCAGCGTAGTCTATTCTAAGCCAGTTCAACTTAGTCTCATAAGATAATCTAGTTCGCGATAGTTTAGTATAATAAACGCACCTTTAGAGTTTTATTTTTTTGTCCAATATATACGTATTGCATGGAGTGTGTGTGAGTTTGGTACACGTAGCGTTTTGATCAAATTAAGCGTGTACACAGCCTTTTCGGTGGAAGGACAATCATTCAAATCAACTTGAAATTTCAAATTTGTAAACGTGGTTTATGCTAAAAAACCAAGAGCCTACTTTTTTTTTTTTTTGGGAAGAATATTAGGTAAGAAATGTTTGTATGTGACAGTTTTGTCACGTTTTACAAATTTAGGAAATTTTTTCAATTCAGATGGAAGACGTGGCCATGAGACTTGGCTTACTCTTATTGTTTGTGTGGTAACGAAGAAAATGCTTGTTTGGTAACGAACAAACCCAAAAATTTTGGTTCTGATATGATGTGTGTATAAAAGATTTCTTTTGTTTTCTTAGAAATGACATGATTCTTTGCAAAATTGTGAGCACCCGTGAAAACTTTTATCTAAAATATAGGATTTAAAGTGACAAAAAAAGAATAAAAGTTCTAACGAAATTAACTAAAATGATCATTATTTTACATTGTAACAAGCTTAGATACATTTTCTTCGGTTTTTTGGGGGTGGGGAAGCGTTCCCACCAATTTATCCTCATGAAAAACAGACATTAACGGTCCTCCAATTACTATTAATTAATTGGACCTTCATAACCAAACCTATAATAGAAATAAAGACGAGACTATGAGTTATCAATTACTGGTACACAGGTCACATCCAATGGGTCCGATGTTGATCAGACACATTTACAAATCTGCTCTCTCGCTTCCATCTCTGGCCACTCTCTCTTTCGCCACCACAGCACCATCAAACAGGGGTCTGTAGACTCCTCCCGAGTAAGCCGACAGTTCGAGGAACATCAAGGAACGTTGTGCGATGGGGGAAATGGCAAGAGCGTCTGTGGTTGGCGTCAAAGGTCAAAGTTTCATTTTGTTTTGGATTCTGCATGCATTTGGTTTGGATTCTTTAAAAATCGTTTTTTATTTGAATTGGATTTGCTGCATTTTGATTGAAAATTTGAAAGTCAGTTGATGGGTATATTGGGAAGGGTAATGGAGAGTGAAAGAAAGGAGGTGGTGGGGGAGGCTGGTTGAGGTGGCGTACTGCCGCTGGCCGTTGCAGTCATCTAAATTATTGAGTATCTTAGTCCAAATCCACATCTCAATTCCAATAAACTTTTTTCATAATTACAAAACAATTAAACGAAATTCATCTAAATTATTGAGAAACTTGAACTTAGGGTGCATGAGGGTGCTCTAGAGTTTTAGCAAACTTAGCTGAACCCAAGTCTGCTAATCCAAATGTACTTCAATTCAGATTAATGTGCACATTACCAGCTAAAATTTACTGTTTGTCAGATCAGAGGACACACACTTTTGTTGAGCCCACATTGTAATGTATTTCAACGATCAAACCATTTATCTTTTAGATCTTGTCTTAAAGATTTTGTTACAAAAAATCATCTAAATTCGAAACAACATGACCGTTGGATTAAATGATATTCATTTTAATGATTCTTTGCAAAATTGATTTCGTCCATTTTCCATACTACAAATAAATTTCTTAATGGTTTTGGAATTATTAAGATGATATATTCATATATATTTTCATAAGAGTATAAATTTTTAAAAATTGATTGAATAACAAAGAAATTTAAGTAGAGCAAGTGATTTTTGTTGTTCGAAATTAATGAGAACTTCTTGAATTCAAAAGACCATGTATGTTTATTTACTTTTCAATTTTTACTAATTCTACCAACTGATCGAAAAGTTTGACCATAAGTGGTGGTATACATTATATGAAATTATCAAGGAATAAGAATATAAAAATTTGGCCAATTGATTGAAAAGTTTCACAATAAGTTGTGGTTTACGTTATTTAAAATTATCAAGAAGCGAGGTCCTGGGTGTGAAACACTATGTGTGTTTTTTAACTTTCCAACTTTTACTAATTTATTTTCATAAGAGCTTAAAATTATAAAATTTGGCTAAATGATCAAGAGGTTTAATCAAAAGCAACGGTTTTTGTTGTTTAAAATTAACGAGATATCCTAAGTTCGAAATGATATGTGCATATTTATTCTTTTCATTTTTACGGATTTCTGTTTGGTTGTTTATTTTTTTTAATTACTAGCTAAATAGCTATGTGGGTTGCATTTTTTAAACATTAGTTCCAATTCAAGTCTAACTTTCAATAAAGAGTAATGCGTAGACAAAATTTGCAAATCATATGACGTGTCACTGATATGTTTAAGTTAGTGCCCATTCATTGCTTATACATATCAATTAAAGACTAGAAAACATCATTATTTTTTTAGTCCCATATTGACAATGTTAATTTAATGCCCGTTCATTGATTTCTCAATTTTTTCCAAGAATTGCTTATATTTAGGTTTATACCTTGGTTTGGAATTGCTTATATTTAGCTTTGTACCTCGGTTTGTCGATTGGGGTTCCGCTACTTTCTTGGTGTTGGAATGAAGCAAATTACATTTAATATTTTTTTTACATCATTGATTTTTTTTCATTATCTTGCTTCTTAGTACAACACTGCATCAAACATTTCATTAAATCAGTTCAGCTTAGTCTATTCTAAGTCAATCCAGCTTAATCTCAGAAGTTAGTCCAATCCAAAATAATTCGATGCAACAAACGCTTCCTTAGGGTTTTATTCTTTTGTCTAATAGATACGTATTGCATGTAGTGTGAGTTTGGTACAAACTTGAAATTTGTAAACGTGATTTATGCTAAAACCAAGAGCCATTAGGTAAGAGATGTTTGTATGTGAGTTTTGTCACGTTTTTCAAATTTAGGAAATTTTTTCAATTCAGATTGAAGACGTGGCCATGAGACTTGGCTGCTCTTATTGTTTGTGTGGTAACGAAGAAAATGCTTGTTTGGTAACGAACAAACCCAAAAAATTTGATTTTGACATGATGCATGTATAAAGGATTTCTTTTGTTTTCCCAGATATTACATGATTGTTTGCAAAATTGTGAGCACCCGTGAGAACTTTTTTCATAAAAATTGTTTTTTTCTTTTTGTGTTGGGGGGGGGGGGGTTGAGGTGGTGGACTGCCTCTCGCGGTTGCAGTTGTATATGCAAATTTCTGCATTCTTCTTCTTGGATAAAATTGCACCTACAAAATAATTAACACCTTAGGTAAAGGCCAAGAGCCTCATGCGCCCATGATGAATGGGTGAGCTTTGGCCAAAGAACCTCCAATGCCAAAGTTAGAATTTAAAGAGAAAAGTATTTGGAGAGTTTTTAGGAATTTTGCAAGAGTGTGGAACCCTTTTTTTAGAAAAAAAATAGGGTTATATATATATGGAATGGAGGTGGCCGGTCCTTAAAGGTTTTTTGTGTGAAAATGAGTGATTTAATTGGTGATTAATGGATTCATTAGGAATTAATCCATTAATTAGCCAATTAATCTCCATTTATATGGAATAATTTGTAGGTTATGAAGTAATTACCTAAGATGAGGATGGATGAGATAATTTGGAATTGGTTACCTTTTTTGGACACTCTTGGCTTGATTAAAGAATGATTGTCCATTGCTTGAGCGTAGGACAATCGGTGTGTCTCAGGGGTAACTTCGTCCTTTTTACCAAAAATCGACGTGTCGCCTTGTGATTATTTTTGGCTCCACAAATGCCCCCACACCTACTGGGCTGCTCGTAGGAAAGTGCAGCAAGTGTAGAGATCTTCTTGCTCTAGGAAACTTACGAATACTTCCTATTTTGATGTAGATTCCCTCTTTAATATGAAATTATATCCTTCTAGGAAAGGGAAATAAATTTCTCTCAAAGCCTATTTAAGTCAACCTTAAGTGGGTTTTTAAATCAACTTTGGAGAGCGATTTATTCTAACCTACAAGAGAGAAAAAGCTCAGAGGATATTTGTTACACCTCCCCTAGCAATCTTCTACACTTGCCTATGCAAAGGACCGTCTTTTGTTGTTTTCTTCGTCTTCTCCGCGCTGCATTGCACCGATGTAAGAAAAACTTAATTCTCCTTGTCTTCTTCTTGGGAGGTGCTGCCACGAGGTAGTCGTTGGGGTGGTGCAGCACGTCGGCTGGTAGAGGCCAGGAGTCGGCTTGGCATAGGCCAAAGAGGTGGTGTGGCAAGGGCCATTGCTTGTGCTGCTCGGCTTGATTGAAGCCAAGGATTGGCTCGGCATGGGCCGAGGAAGTGGCGTGGCATGGGTAATGGTTTGGGCTGCCATGTCTGGGCTGCTTGCCAAAAATGAGGAAACTGCTTGAGTTTGATTTCTCAACTGCCGTAGATGGAGCAGTCGAGGATAAAGCTTCCAAGATTGGAGCTGCTGAAGATGAAGTGTCGGATGAGCGAAATGTTAAGTGCAAAAATGGCTACTGCCCCCTGACCATTTACTGCCTAGTTAATCTTCAAGCATTCGATCTTTTAAGCTATGTGGCCTTCTCGCATTGAAGAGCTTACCCAGATTGGTGTTAGGGATTTAGTTTACCCTCACGCACTAGAAAGCAATTAGATTACCCTCTTGCACTTGAGAGCAATTAGCGCACTGAAGAGCAATTAGTTTACCCTCTCGCACTGGAGAGCAATTAGTTTATCCTCTCGCACTAAAGAACAAACCCATATGGGTGTCGGGGAATTGGTTTACCCTATCGCACTGGAGAGCAATTAGTTTTTCCTCTCGCACTGGAGAGCAAACCCTTTTAGGTGTCGGGGAATTGGTTTACCATCTCACATTGGAGAGCAATTAGTTTATCCTCTCACACTGGAGAGCATACCATTTTGGGTGTCGGGGAATCAGTTTACCCTCTCGCACTGGAAAGCAATTAGTTTATCCTCTCACACTGGAGAGCAGACCCATATGGGTGTCGGGGAATTGGTTTACCCTTTCGCACTGGAGAGCAATTAGTTTATCATCTCGCACTGGATAACAGACCCATATGGGTGTTAGGGAATTGGTTTATCCTCTCGCACTTGAGAGCAATTAGTTTATCCATTGCACTGAAGAGCATGGAAGTCATTGTCATGAGTGCAACTGAGGAAAGCTGGACTGCTGGACAACTGAAATAATCCTCAGGCTACGAGGTCTTATTTGGCGAACTGCTTAAGACTTCGAACTGCTTGTGGAACCCACGTAAGGGTGTAAGCGCAGTAAGCTGCTCCCTGAATTATTGCGCCATCATTAGGTGTTTCATCTTGTGCCCTTTTGAGGCTTAGTTGGCACGAGCCATATGGCTAGGAGCCATGGTGCAAGATGGGTACAGTTATGAGCCATGGTGATAGATCAATGGCTGCCGGGAGCCATGAAGCAGGCAGGCGTGGTTGTGAAATCAAAGATGGGGCTGGCTTGGGCCAAGTTGTGCGTAGCAGAAGGAATTGTCTTGAGTGTTGAGAACAAGGTCTACCCCCGGTTCTTGGTAGTCAGGTTGGTGTGTCCTTCTGGTACTCGTCTACCCCGGGCGTGCCATTAGGCTGAGCTGCTGTGTTTTGTCGGAATAGAAGAAGTTTCTATATCCTGCAATCTATGTGGGTTAGTTTCATCTGCTCGATCTTGTCATTGAAAGATGACTCGCTTATGTTGGTCATGTCTATCAAAGTGCCTTATCAATAGCTTCGTTGTGTCGGAAATCGCACAATCGCTCGTTCAAAAGTATTTCTACTTTTTCCTGAATTTTCCTTTGTTGGGGTGGCAGAGCCCTCGATTGCCCCCGATCGTGACCTGTTGGTCCAGGCTGCTATTCCATATGTTCGGCTCATCTATGCCACAGCTGCAGTCAGTGTGCTATAGTCCTAGCAAGAGAGCGAGTAACTCGTAGGCTATTGGTGAACTTGAGTCGGATTGAGTGACTATTTATCTTCGTCCGCTGTGATGCATTCTCCAATGTGAGATGGAGGATACTCCTTGCGGGCCTTATCGTGAATGAACACTTTACCTGGAAGGTTGCTCATGTTGATTATCGAAGTGTGACCCCAACCGTGAATGTATGTTTGTCCGTGGGCCTGACTGAGAGTGCACGCTCCTCCACGCGTTAAGATGAGAGTATATGCTATCTCGGAGGTCCAATCGGGAGTGTACTCCGTTAGAACGCTCGGTTCGTGACTGGTCAAGTGACTACTTGCCAGGACGTTGGTGGAGAGGTTCGTCTGCCCTTGTCCTTCTTCGGGACCCCTTGTCCTGGGCACGTTGGATCTCGGTGCGTTGCAAGAGTTGATTCACCAAGGTTGTCTATTATGCTAGGGCGTTCATCAACTCTATGACTTGTTAAGACAAGTGTTGTTCGCCATTTGGATTAGAAGAGCTTGGAAGGAATATGCCTCATTGAGCAATGGAAGTGTGGTAAGCTCCAAGCGCGAGATTTGAATTAAGAAATGTCAAATCCGCGAAGAAACATGGTGAAAATGCCCCCGGCTCGATGGTTAGTCCATATGGTTGAGATAGTCTTGGGCTAATTTGGGCTGCTTGGAATGCCATATGAGCGGATTGGGCCGCGGGAACAGACTGGGCCGAGGGAGCAGGCTGGGCTACGGGAGCAGGCTGGGTCACAGGAGTAGGCTGGGCCAAGAAAATAGGTTGCTCGGCGAGAGCATGCTGGGCCACGGGAGCAAGCTGGGCCACGAGAGTGGGCTGCTCGGTGTGTGGCGTATGTGGGCGCGAGGCTAGGGCTCGGCTTGGCAACACGTTGGGCTCACGTTGGGCTTGGAACGACATGGCTTGGGATTGCTTTGATGGCATGGCTCAGGCCGTGGTAGTGGTGCCATGGACCTCACCGCGAGTGGCTACTGAGGTAGCCACCACAGTGGTTCCCGTGGTGGTGACTCGTGGTGGTGGTGCCGCTCCACTTATTGTCACATTTAGCCTCGTGGATCGTCGTGGTCCCATCTCTTGAATGTTGAAATTTTCATTTGTTGAATTTTCTAAATTTCTAGCCATTGTACTTCTTTTTTACATTTTATCAAAGAATTTGTGCAAACAAAAAATTCTAATAATAAGAACGTATGAAAAATCTACAAATGGACAAGAAAATAGAAAACCTTGGATGCGAGAGTCTTCTACGAGTGTGGGACTCAACTCTTAATGAAAGCACCAATTTGTGGATGCAAATTTCCGTCTTCTTCTTCTTGGACAAAATTGCACCTACAAAACAATTAACACCTTAGGTCAAGGCCAAGAGCCTCACGCGCCCATGATGAAGGAGGGGGTTTTGGTCGAAGAACCTCCGATGCCAAAGTTAGAATTTAGAGAGAAAAGTATTTGGAGAGTTTTTAGGAGTTTTGCAAGAGTGTGGAACCCCTTTTTTAGAAAAAAAAATAGGGTCATATATATAGGGAATAGAGGTGGCCGGCCCTTAGAAGTTTTTTGTGTGAAAATGGGTGATTTAATTGGTGATTAATGGATTAATTAGGAATTAATCCATTAATTAGCCAATTAATCTCCATTTATATGGAATAATTTGTAGGTTATGAAGTAATTACCTAAGATGAGGATGGATGAGATAATTTGGAATTGGTTACCTTTTTTGGACACTCTTGGCTTGATTAAAGAATGATTGTCCACTGCTTGCGCGTAGGATAACCGGTGTGTCTCAGGGGTAACTTTTTCCTTTTTACCAAAAATCGATGTGTCACCTTGTGATTATTTTTTGCTCCACAGCAGTCATCTAAATTATTATCTTAGTCCAAATCCACATCTCGATTCCAATAAACTTTTTTCATAATAACAAAACAATAAAATAAATTCATCTAAATTATTGAGAAACTTGAGTCTGCTAATCCAAATGTACTTCAATTCAGACTAATATGTACATTACTTGCTAAAATTAACTGTTTGTCAAATCAGAGGACACACATTTTTGTTGAGCCCACCTTGTAACGTATTTCAACGATTCAACCATTTGTCTTTTAGATCTTCTCTTAAAGATTTTGTTACAAAAAATTATCTATAAATTCGAAACAACATGACCGTTGGATTAAATGATATGATTCTTTGCAAAACTGATTTCATCCATTTTCTATACTACAAATGAATTTCTTAATGGTTTTGAATTTGTCTTTTTTTTTTTTTTTTTTTTTTTTTGCAAAGATGACATATGAATGATAAACTCAAATATAGATAGTTTAGATCCTTGAAAGAAGTTACAAAATGAGAACTATAAAAAGTGTTTCAGTATGGTTTTCTTTTGATCCTCACCAGGGCCACCCCGGCCCAAAAAAATTGAGGGCACCAAAATTATTGGGGTGGTATATTTATATGTATTTTCATAAAAGTATGAATTTTTAAAAGTTGATTGAATAACAAAGAAATTTAAGTAGAGCAAGTGGTTTTTGTTGTTTGAAATTATGGAGGATCTCTTGGATTCAAAACACCATGTATGTTTATTTACTTTTCAATTTTTACTAATTCTTTTAATTGAAAATTTGACATTACCCCTTGAAATTATGTTTTCCTTAACTAAAACCCATCTCATCTTGTTTATTTGATTAAAGTCCATTGACTAGGTTCCAACTAAGCAAATTCTTTAATTAAGTTTGAAGATTGTGGCACAAGTTGTAAATATTTTGTAATAATAGGTCAATTACTTTTCTACGTGACAATGTTTTTCAAATTTGGGTTTTGGCTGGATGTTTAGAATTGGATGGGTTTTTATCTAGGAAAAAAAAGTTGCAATGGTCTATATCTAAAGAACCCTTCTTTTAATAAGAATATAAAAATTTGGCCAACTAATCGAAAAGTTTCATCATAAGTGGTGGTTTATGTTATTTAAAATTATCAAGGATGTCCTGGGTTTGAAACAGTATGTGTGTTTTTTTACTTTCCAACTTTTACGAATTTATTTTCATAAGAGTTTAAAATTATAAAATTTGTCTAAATGATCAAGTTCAAAAGCAACCGTTTTTGTTGTTTAAAATTAACGAGAAATCCTAAGTTCGAAATGCTATGTGCATATTTATTCTTTTCATTTTTACGGATTTCTGTTTGATTGTTAATTTTTTTTTAATTACTAGTTAAGTAGCTATGTAAGTTGCAGTTTTTAAACATTCGTTCCAATTCAAGTCTAACTTTCAACAAAGAGTAATGCGTAGATAAAATTTGTAAATCATATGACGTGTCACTGATAATGTTTAATTTAGTGCCCATTCATTGCTTATACATATCAATTAAAGATTAGAAAACATCATTATTTTTTTAGTCCCATATTGACAAGGTTAATATATAAGAAAAACCACATCACGATTTATATAATAACACTTTAAAAGTTCGGATAGAAGGAAAACAAAACTCATCATCTATTACTTATAAGCTCGGAGTTTTTGTGTTCCATTCTCCCGATACAAAATAAATTAGTTTTTTCATGTTTCTAAATTATTGGGTTTGTTTATGCTTTTCTAAGTATAATTTTATTGAAATCTTACGTATAAAAACAAATAATTTTTTTATATGAAGTTAGGGCACATTTTTTGGTGTCGCCTTGAGCATAAAAAATCTCAGGACCGGCTCTGATTCTAACCCATATATAGTGTACAAGAACTGTTGAGAAAAACAAAAAAGGAAATTAATCTTAACCAAATTACAAATAGAAAATATATCTAAATTCTAAACAAACCTCACTAAATACAAGTTATTACAACATAAACCCAAATTTGTCTGCCCAACATCACTCGTATGGTCGAATTTTTAATAAGTTTGGACATTAGATAAATTTAGCTCAATCCATTTCAAAAATCTAAGTTTGTTGCCTGTAAAATTGGACAAAATGTAGATAGAAGATAAATGTAATTAATCACACAAGTATTATCCAAAGTTTCTTCATGCTTGGACGAGTGCTTGAAGTAAACTCATTGCTTTACGATTAGTGATGCTTTATTGTAATATTTTTATATCTAGTTTACAATGACCTTTTTGGAGCCGAGTTCTTCATGATATATATTTGTAGGGGTGTGCTATCCACACATCCCTTTTTACTTCTCACACACCCCTTGTTAATTTATATCATTTGATCTTCTTCAATTCACCCGATCTAACGGCCAAAACTTAGAAGGGTGTGTGAGAAGTAAAAATAGGTGTGTAGATATCACACCCCATATTTGTAATGTCCTTTTATCAATAAATAAAATATCGTAATCTTCTTAAAAAAAAATTAAAAAATTCACCGCAAAGTAACATTGACATATATCCGACACGACATTTTGTGAATTTTGGCTGGAAGTTAAAGAAAGTGACATGTTGGTAGTGTTTTGAACTGAAAATCTATCCAAGTAGTTGCCAAGTTTTTGTATTCATTCATGCACAAGCATTAAAAACCTCAACGTGTGGTGTTTACTTGGACATGCAGTTCCTCTGAGCCCCTCCATTTGTCGGAACCCCTCCTCCATTTCCTTACGTTTCTCAGACCTCAAACACCGAAAATCCCACTTCCCCAAACTGAAACAAAACACCCCCCCAAAACCCATCAAATCCGCCATCGAAAACGGCACCTCGAACCACCAAGCTGCACCAGTATTGGACACTACTTCTACAACAATCACCATTAAAGGCATCCTCAGCTTGCTGCTGCAGAATGTCAATGAAAACGATGGCAGACGGCTGATTTCTTTGGGCATGGGGGACCCGACTGCCTTCTCCTGCTTCCACACGACACATGTATCGCAGGAAGCCGTCGTCGAAGCCCTCCAATCCGACAAGTTCAATGGCTATGCTCCCACTGTTGGTCTTCCTCAAACCAGAAGGTAAATTATTAATTATGGTTTTTTCATTTCTGAGATTTTTTTTTTTTTTTTTGTTTAATTGTCATTAGTTGTCTTGTTCTTTCTCGTTACTATCGAATTCTTGTCCTAAGTGCTTCAAATTTGGTTTCTGGATTCTTCTCTTGTTCTTGGATTTAACGGACTTTGTTTTCAATTTGCATTTTTTAATGTTTTAGTTGAAAGTACTTTTATAGTTCCCTTCACTTTTTTTTACTTCGACATACTTCATCAATTTGAATATTCATGATTGATTCTGTATCACCCTTGTTCGTTGGGGAAATTTCCCGTGGGGAATGCTTCTTGTCCGACGAGCACACAGCTCCCCGAGAGGTTTGGCGCCGGTTGATACTTTTTATGTCGGGCTCCTGCTTTACTGGCGGGCTTGTCGGGCAAGGCTGAAAGAGAAGGACAGAGTTAACTTTGAAAGGTGCCTTCGTGAGGCCTTAGGTGTAGGCCTTGAGGCTCACGATCAAGATTAACTTATAAGTGTTCAGGCGTGCCACTGCCATCTTCAGTATGGCAGATGTAGAACAGATGTTTGAGTTTAATTATATATTCGAAAGACTATGTTAGTTATTGACAGGTGCCTTTGTGGGGCCTTAGGCATAGGCCTTGAGGCTTCCCATAAATAACTAACTTAGTATTTGAACATATAAGGTTCCTTTTCTTGGTTATGTAGATCTTATAACCATCATACTTCTGATTACCCGAACTTAAAGAGTAGAATGGATCCAAATAGGTGCCTTTGCGGGGCCTTGAATAGGCCTTGAGGCTTCCCATTAGAACCCCTTCCATTCTCAATGTTCTTGCCCGAGAAACAGGATGAATCCAAATAGATGCCTTTGTGGGGCCTTAGGTGTAGGCCTTGAGGCTTCCCATCAGAATTCATCCCGTCCCCGAACGTTATATGGTAATCATAATATCATAGCAATAAAACTAAGTGACAGGTCAATTACTTGCGCCCCAAGTAACTTCGGACTTCTTGTTATCAAAGCTTGTAGTGGATGGGTTAAGTCCACATCAGGTTCTTTTTTATGCCTTGAGGCCAAGGACTTTTAGGGTGATCAAATCTTATATGCCCGAAGGCTTAGCACTTAGATCTGACTTGAACTGTGGAGACATATTCAAATCGGATCTAAGCACTGAGAGAATCTTTTGATAGCCATATTACTAGAAATAACTTAGATATAACTTGTAGTATACAACATATTGCTAGGCTAATGAATGCACAGACAAAAACAAAGAGGATCGGGCAAGGCTGATCATCTTGCAAAAGGTTTGAAAGCTTAGAAAAAGGGTAGGGAGATGAGTTTACAGAAGGAATCGATACTACAGCAAGAGTTGAGCAGGGTAGCAGAGTTATTACAAAAGGTTTATCCCGAAAGGGATGAAGGCTTGGGCTGACTACAGCTTCGTTTTGAAGGCAAATCTGGCTTTTGAGCAGAGTTTGTGCTTGTATTTGTTTGTTTGAGTGTCCTTGATTCTTGACTTCTCCTGCTCCTTTTATAGACACCTTGGCTTGGCATCCTATAGCGACAATCTTGCCCGAATGCAATTTGAAGGGTAGTGAATCATCAGCTATTTTACTTGTATTGCCATCTAAAAGTACTTTTTGGGCTGTATAGTTGGCTGGTCTATACCACTTGGCCTTTGGGTAGGTAAGCAAGTGGTCTGCATGGTCTGCACCTAGTCAAAAACGGGTTTCTCCTATCTTCTGGACTTCGGCTAACTTCGGGCTTTTCTTTCTCTTTTTGGGCCAACATCCCCCAAGCCCAAAGTTTAAGTTTTGATCCAAACAGTGCCCCCTTCAATTGATATTTAGCCTGGAATTTCAGGCGTCAATATTAATTGAATAGCTGCATGTGTCTGCACCCTTGCTCTCGGAATTTGTATCTTTTGATTGAGATTGACGTCACCCGAAGTCTCTTGATCTTCCCACGACCCTTGAACTACCTTCTGGCATTCCTATAAATTCTGGTTCTCCCCACAAATCATCCTCAATCTTATCTTTTATCCGCTTCAAGTTTTTCTCCCAAAACTGTGAAATGAGTTCTTCAGAGTTTAAGTGGGGTTTCTTAAAACTCCCTTTTCGTGAGAAAAAAAGTCCTCACCAGACAACTACTATCCCCAACACCTTTGGTCGATCACCCCGCTATCTCCAATACCCTTGGTCAGGCGGTTTCCTCATGATGGCTTGCCTTCCTGCTTGCCTTCATGATAAATCAGGCTTCACCATCACATGTAGTGGTAATTCTGCCTGAGGATCCCCTACCAGGCACGTGTTGGCTGCACAACCCGATCACCTGATCGGGTCCTATCCAAGGAGACATCGGAAAACCAGTTAAATATAATATTGTATCCAGAAGGAATCGAATGTAGTACTTCGGTCTTTAGATCTTTTTGTAAATATCACCAATTTGTCGAAATGAAATAAACATTTGTTTTTAGCAACTTTTTGTTTTTCTGTCTTCTTGAATGGTTGGTGATCATACCCTGCATCTTGATATTCTGATATCTGCTCTACCTTGCATCCTCTTCAAAGTAACAATCTCTAACATCCCATAATGTAGGACAATACTTTTTCAAGAATTTAACATTAATGGGATATTTCTGCTCCTTCCCTTCAAGGTCTGCCAAGTAGTATCCCCCTTTGCTCAACACTTGACTAATAGTGAAAGGACATTCCCATGTCGGGCTCCACTTTCCAAAGCCCCTAAGCTGAGCTCCTAGAGGGAGGATTGTCTTCCATACTAAATCTCCCTCTTTAAAAGACTTCATCTTCACCTTCTTGTTATAAGCTCGGGCAACAGCTTTCTTTCCCTCTTGAATCTGATTCAAGGCTTCAGTTCGGGCTATATCTAAGTCTTCAATTCCTTGACACATGGCTTCGATATATTCCTCGCTGTGTAACCCAAACTGATTTTGAATTCTGACAGAACTTACGTTGATCTCCATGGGAAGTACTGCATCTTGCCCGAAGGTTAAAGCATAAGGAGTTGTCCCTGTTCCTGCCCTCTTGGAAGTTCTATATGCCCACAAAGTGTTTCCCAGCTTTTCATGCCAATTTTCCGGACTCTCAATCACCATTTTTTTAATAATGTTTACCAAAATCTTGTTACTAGATTCTGCTTGGCCATTTGACTGTGGGTAGTAAGGACTGGACTGGACCATCTTTATTTTGTATTTACTTGCAAATTCTTCAACTTCCTTTGAAATGAAAAATGGCCCTCGATCAGTCACAATAGTTTCGGGTACCCTAAATCTGTACAGAATCTTGGTCTCAATGAAATTCTTGATTGTGGCTGAGGTTATGGACTTTACTGCTGATGCTTCCACCCATTTGGTGAAGTAATCCGTTGGCACAATTATGAAAATGTGCCCCTTACTAGAAGCTGGATATATCTGCCCGATGAAGTCCATCGCCCATCCTCGGAAGGGCCATGGCTTGACTACTGGATTCAAAGGTACAGAGGGTACATGTTGGAGAGGACCATGCCTTTGACATTCTTCACACCCTCGGGCATAGAACTTGCAATCTTTTTCTATGTCGGGCCAGAAATATCCATACCTTCTGAGCAGCAATCTCATCTTTGTTCCGGCCTGATGTGCTCCACATACTCCTTCATGTACTTCGGCCATCACTCTCATGGATTCCTCTTGGCCTAAGCATTTCAATAATAACTCGTCTGGAGTCTTCCTTAGCAGGTCTTTCGCCCACAAGACATACTTAGTTGCTTGTTGTCGGTTCTTCTTGCTGGTAGGTGAAGAGGGATCCTTCAAATGATGGATGATAGGCGATCTCTAATCTTCTACCTCGGTTTCCTGAACCATTACATCCAGGCTGAATCCTCTTTCCAGGATAGAAGGAAGATTTCTCCTTTGAATCTCGACATCCAACCCATATCTTCTCTCCTGTACTGGTATACCTGAGGCCAATTGCGTCATCTCATTGGCTGCTAAGTTGGTTCCCCGGGGGACATGACTCACCGATATCTCAGAATCCCAATATCTCAGCAACTGCGTGGCCGCCAAATAATATCCGGCCATGGCGATATGTCTGCACTTGAACTCCCCATTTAGCTGGTTTATCACCAATTCTGAATCACCAAACACCTCAACTTCCATTGCCCCCAGCTCCATCAAGATTTCCAAACCAATGATTAAGGCCTCGTACTCTGCCCGATTGTTGGTATTCCCTTGATAGTCTAAGAAATGAGTAATAATGATAAATTCCCTGAGGGTTGATAATCACAATCCTAGCTCTTGAAGCCTTCTGAGTATAAGAACCATCAAAATACAGCTTCCAATGAGTAATCCACAAACCAGCCACTCTTCTTATCTCATGTTGGATCCACTCCTCCTTGCCTGATATCCCTTTGCCTGGCGGGATCCAAACATTAATAACTTCCAGGGTTCCTGGTATATTGATTATCTCATCTCGAGATTCTTGATGCTCTGCCAAGAAGTCAGCAATTGCTTGGCCTTTTACTGCCTTTTGGGGAACATACTGGAAGCTGAACTCTGATAATGCTAGAATCCATTTCCCGATCCTCCCTGTTAACATTGGTTTTGACAACATGTACTTTATCACATCTGTCTTGGCGATGATGTGCACGTGACAAGGTAACATGTAATGCCTCAGCTTATTGGCAGTAAAATACAGAGCTAGGCACAATCTCTCTACTGGGGAATATCTTGTTTCTACCTCGGTCAGAATTCTACTGAGGTAGTACACTGCCTGCTCTTTCCCACCTTCGTTGTTCTGAGCCAGCAAACTCCCAATTGATTTATCTGAAGCAGAGATATATAGTTTTAAAGGTTTTCCCCTCTGAGGTGGTACCAATACCGGTGGAGAAGTCAAATAAGCTTTGATACTATCGAAAGCCTCTTGGTGTGGTGGTCCCCACTCAAAATTCTCTTTATCCTTCAGTCTTAATAAAGGAGTCAGTGGCTAGATCTTGCCCGCCAGGTTGGCAATGAATCTTCTTAAGAAATTAATTTTTCCCAGCAGCCTCTGAAGTTGCACTTTGTTGGTGGGTGAAGGTGACTCCATTATTACCCGAGCTTTATTCTTGTCCACTTCCACCCCTCGTTGATGAACTAGGAATCCCAAGAAGTTGCCCGCTCTTACTCCAAACGCACACTTCTTTGGATTCATCTTCAATTTATGGACCCTTATTCTTGTTAAGGCCTGCCTGAGTTCTATCAGATGATGCTCTTCCGTCTTGGATTTCACCACAATGTCATCAATATACACCTCCATGTTATGGCCAATCAGATCATGAAAGATGGCATTCATCGCCCTTTGGTAGGTTGCATCAGCATTCTTGAGCCCGAAGGGCATGACCAGATATTCATATGCCCCCACATGCCCAGGGCACCTAAAAGCTATTTTATGTATATCTTCCGAAGCCATCTTTATCTGATTATACCCGGCATTTCCATCCATAAAAGATAAGACTTTGTTTTTTGCCACCACATCTATGGAAAGATCTGCCATAGGCATAGGATATTCGTCTTTAAGTGTAGCGCCATTAATATTTCTATAATCAACACAACATCGTACTGCTTTTGTTACAGCTTTTAAAACGGGTACAATGTTGGCTAACCACTCCACATATTTGGCTGGCCTGATAAATCCGGCTTTTACGAGCCTTTCAATCGATTCTTTGACCTTCTCTTCTATCTCCTTCGACATCATTCGTGGTGCTTGCTTAACCGGCTTATATCCTTCCTTGATGGGCATTCTATATTCCACCAAGGTTACATCTAAACCCGGCATCTCAGTGTAATGCCAAGCAAAACAATCTCTGAATTCTTGCAAGAGATAGATAATTTGTGCCCGATCTTCTTTCTCCAATAAACCACTGATTTGTATTGGTCTTGGGTCCTCCTTTGTTCCTAGCTCAATAACTTCCAAAGGATCTTGGACCTCCGGTGGTGGCTTATCAGGTTCTGCACACAAAAATTCAACCAGCTCCGGGCTCTCGGGCAAGTCGTCTGGTTCATCCAGGTCATATATACATTCGGCCATTTGAATGGCCCTTTCCAATTCTTTTTGACAAGATTCTTTACTGCTTTCATCCTGGCTGGTTGAAGCTTCCACCTGCCATTCCTGCTCTTCTCTGTCTAAGAACTCTTTTTCTTGTCTTCTTTCTTTCCCATACACCAACAGTCGTTTAATCAGGGATCTGACTGCCATTACCTGATCTTTCCTTTTTTGTTCTATCATTGATGGTGTAGGGGTGTTGGGATAATAAAAGGTCTATCCCACTCCTCTCTAGTAAGGAGCATTCCTTGTTCTAGAAGCTTTTGGGCCGTCACCTTGGTAGGGCGACCGTTCTCATCTACTCCCAAACACTTCAAGATTCCTACGTTGGGATTGTAGAAACTTGCTTCTGTTATATTGGCTGTGGGAAGAAATGGCCGTGATTCGGCCTCTACCATCTCCCAAAAGCCTGGCTTTTCTGCACTTGCTTTATGATACACAGCCACTTGTTGATGTAGGGTGGAGGGCACATCAAGACTTTGGTGGATCCAATCCCTTCCAAGTAAGGCTTCATAGGTGGAGGTGCAGTCCACCACAAAGAACGCCAGCATGATCTGTTTAGACCCCAGATCTACTTCCAAAGGCAATATCCCAAGAGTCTTGGTGATAGCGCCCGAAAAACTAGAAACTGTGAGGTCTGTAGGAATAAGATCTTCTATGCCTCTCCCCAACTTCTTCATCTGCTTAGCTGGTAATACATTAACAGCTGCCCCTCCATCAATCAACATCCTTCTGAAGGGCACCTCCTCCAAATGAGCTGTCACATATATGAGTTTCAGATGATTGGCAAGTGACATATTCGGGCTACTGAACACCATTTTGTCTGTATAGATCCTTACAGGACCTTCTTTGGATGTTTCAGATGATGCAGCTTTTCCCGATGCTCCTTCTTCCGCTACCTCCATATTAACATGAGCCATCATTGGTTCAGTTGTGACATAATCTCCTTCCATGGCGGCGGGCTAATCAGGTTGGGCAACAAACATAGCAGACAGCACATATGCCATGTTTATATGAAAGTTGCTAGGCTCTGGTAGTTCCTCTTTTTTGCTCCCTCGAGTTGATTCACACCTGGACATGGTGTTTGTTTTGGAACTTCTCCGAAGGGATCCCCCAATGATGGAGAAGGTTGTTTTTTCTTAGGGGAGAGAGTCCCAAAGCAAATAGGCTGTTCTGCCTTCCAGCCGGGAGTTGGTACCATAATCATATCTTCTTGAGCTCTCCTCAAGATTCTATATTTCCTCGGGTGCAGGCTTTGTGGCACATGATTTCCTTCGCCTTCAATTTTGCTGTTAGCCCTCTCCACCTCCTTTTTACTTCTCCAGCGGAGCTGACTGCTTCCTCCAGACAACGTTTTCTCTACCTTTTGATTTTTTGAAGCTTCTGACGTCGCTGGGGTTTTCAAGTAATTCATGTAGGCTTTATGTTGCCTCTGAACCCTTTTGACCATGGAGGCTCCCATTTGCTTAACGGGCTGTCCGTTCTTCCCAACCACATACCATTTTCGCCCGAGGTAAGCAGGATTATCTTTTGTAACAGGGTTTGTTATCATGTCATTCCGCCTGACCTCTCTTCCCATATGGCCGTACTGAGAGTGTCCTGTACTTCTTTCTTTTGGCTTCTTGGCATCTTTATCCTCTGCTTCCTCAGAAACCTCATGGTTACGAAAGATTTCTGATAAAGCCCTTGGTTGGGAATCACCTCCTAACCGCTAAAAGACACTTCGGGAGGTATCCCTTCCTGCAGTCTGCCAAGCCTTCTCTTGTGCCTCTTTTCTCTTTTGCTCATCATTCCTTCTGATCAATTTATGATCTATGAAGGTTCTAGTAAGTGGTATTTCGAGCTCACACTCGCATTAGCACTTACTGCACAGCACTCTTCCTTTGAATATGGCGGCTTTTGGATATTCGGGCAAGTTAGCCACCCCCTTTATGGGTTTGTCAATCAATCTTCTTTCTTCCTCTCTTGTGACATTCTCTTTTCCCTTCTCTGCCCAGGCCATACTGATCATATTGATAAGGGCTTCTGAGAAGGGATCCGTATGTTTATTAGTCACCGCAGCTTCTTCTAGTTGATTGGTTTTAAGCCCCTTTTTTTCCCTATCACTTTTCTCCCCAAGTTGAGGTAAAGACATAGGAATAGGTGGTCTGAGAACCGGATTATCTTCTTTTCTGGAGCCTGCAGAGGTGTTCTCCAATCTTTGTAGTATGTGCAACAAAGCAGTTTGGAAATCTTCTGATCCTCTTGACATATTACTTTGATCAGGAAATCCCACCAGGCGTGCCAAAACTATGTTCGTTGGGGAAATCTCCCGTGGGGAATGCTTCCTGTCCGACGAGCACACAGCTCCCTGAGAGGTTTGGCGCCGATTGATGCTTTTTCTGTCGGGCTCCTGCTTTACTGGCGGGCTTATTGGGCAAGGCTTGTCGAGCAAGGCTGAAAGAGAAGGACAGAGTTAACTTTGAAAGGTGTCTTCGTGAGGCCTTAGGTGTAGGCCTTGAGGCTCACGATCAAGATTAACTTATAAGTGTTCAGGCGTGCCACTGCCATCTTCAGTATGGCAGATGTAGAATGGATGTTTGAGTTTAATTATATATTCAAAAGACTATGTTAGTTATTGACAGGTGCCTTTGTGGGGCCTTAGGTATAGGCCTTGAGGCTTCCCATAAATAACTAACTTAGTATTTGAACATATAAGGTTCCTTTTTCTTGGTTATGTAGATCTTATAACCATCATACTTCTGATTACCCGAACTTAAAAAGCAGAATGGATCCAAATAGGTGCCTTTGCGAGGCCTTGAATAGGCCTTAAGGCTTCCCATTAGAACCCCTTCCATTCTCAATGTTCTTGCCCGAGAAACAGGATGAATCCAAATAGATGCCTTTGTGGGGCCTTAGGTGTAGGTCTTGAGGCTTCCCATCAGAATTCATCTCGTCCCCGAACGTTATATGGTAATCATAATATCACAGCAATAAAACTAAGTGACAGGTCAATTACTTGCGCCCCAAGTAACTTCGGACTTCTTGTTATCAAAGCTTGTAGTGGATGGGTTAAGTCCACATCAGGTTCCTTTTTATGCCTTGAGGCCAAGGACTTTTAGGGTGATCAAATCTTATATGCCCGAGGGCTTAGCACTTAGATATGACTTGAATTGTGGAGACATATTCAAATCGGATCTAAGCACTGAGAGAATCTTTTGATAGCCATATTACTAGAAATAACTTGGATATAACTTGTAGTATACAACATATTGCTAGGTTAATGAATGCACAGACAAAAACAAAGAGGGTCGGGCAAGGCTGATCGTCTTGCAAGAGGTTTGAAAGCTTAGAAAAAGGGTAGGGAGATAAGTTTACAGAAGGAATCGATACTACAGCAAGAGTTGAACAGGGTAGCAGAGATATTACAAAAGGTTTATCCCGAAAGGGATGAAGGCTTGGGCTGACTACAGCTTCGGTTTGAAGGCAAATCTGGCTTTTGAGCAGAGTTTGTGCTTGTATTTGTTTGTTTGAGTGTCCTTGATTCTGACCTCTCATGGTCCTTTTATAGACACCTTGGCTTGGCATCCTGTAGCGACAATCTTGCCCGAATGCAATTTGAAGGGTAGTGAATCATCAGTTATTTTACTTGTATTGCCATCTAAAAGTACTTTTTGGGCTGTATAGCTGGCTGGTCTATACCACTTGGCCTTTAAGTAGGTAAGCAAGTGGTCTGCAAGGTCTGCACCTAGTCAAAAACGGGCTTCTCCTATCTTCTGGACTTCGGCTAACTTCGGGCTTTTCTTTCTCTTTTTGGGCCAACTTCCCCCAAGCCTAAAGTTTAAGTTTTGATCCAAACAACCCTTTTAGCGTTTCCGAGTAATCTGGGTTATAGCAATTTGCAAATTTGTGAAGTTGACAGAGAAAGTAGAAATTAGTATAAAGTAAGAAGGATGAAAAACAAGATAGTAGAAAAGTTCAAAAACCAAAAATTGTAATGGAAAAGACTATTAATTAATTTTTCGAGGAAATTTTGAGCCTGTTTGGTATCTTTCTTGGATATAATTTTTTGTTTTGCGACCAATGAGTACTAAGTAATTTAGTTACATTCATCATCATTTTCGAAAACTATAAATTATTTTCAAGTTGAACACCAAACAAACCCGAATTACTTGATTGGATTTTTGGAGTGTTCCGGAGGATTGTTCATTACCGACGGGGTGTGGTACAAATCAAGTAGAAGCAATACCTGTGCCTTATTAGGTAAGGAACTGCTTTATAGAGCTATAAAAATATTAAACTAAACATGATAAATACCAATATTAAACTAAACATGGTAAATACCAAAAATATATAAGAGCTACAATTGGTATTACATATGTACTTCACCAATGTGGGACAATAAACTACTATTTACACTTTAACTAATATATAACTCGCAACACTCCCCCTCAAGTTGGTGCAAAGATGTCACGCATGCCCAACTTGTCAAACGAGTTGGAAAACACACTATTAGACATAGCCTTAATAAGAGCATCACCAAGTTGATCTTCAGATCCCACAAACAGAAACATAATAATTCCAGCATCCAATTTTTCCTTAATGAAATGTCGATTGATCTCCACATGTTTTGTTCAATCATGTTGCACTGGATTATGAGCAATCTCAATAGCAGCCTTGTTATCACAATGAAGTTTCATAGCACCTTTAGGTTTAAACCCAAGATCTCTCAACAATTTGTTCAACCACAAAAACTTACATACACCATGAGACATACCATGAAACTCAGCTTCTGCACTTGACCTAGCCACCACTTTTTGTTTCTTGCTTCTTCAAGTAACTAAATTACCACCCACAAACGTAAAGTTTCCAGATGTAGATCGCCGATCAGTGATAGAACCTACCCAATCTGCATCTATATACCCTTCGACATTCAAATGATCATTCTTGGAGAAAAACAGGCCCCTGCCAGGAGCCATCTTCAAGTACCTCAAAATACGGGTTACTGCATCCATATGAGCTTCACTAGGTGAGTGCATAAACTGACTTACCACACTAATTGCATAAGCAATGTCAGGGCGAGTGTGAGATAAATAAATTAATCTCCCCACAAACCTCTGATACCGTTCCTTATGAGTAGGAACTTGATCTGGAAATAAGCCCAGACGATGATTCTGCTCAATCGGAGTATCAACAGGTTTGCAATCTAACATACCTGTTTCAGCTAACAAATCATGAACATATTTCCATTGAGACTGAAAAATACCATGCTTGGATCGGGCAACCTCGATTCCAAGAAAATACTTCAATTCACCCAATTATTTCAACTCAAACTCAGTAGCTAGGTACTTTTGAAGGCGTTGTATCTCCTTCTGATCATCACCAGTTACTATCATGTCATCAACATAAATAATCAATGCAATTAACTTACCATTTTGTCGCTTTAGAAACAAAGTATGATCTGAATGACTCTGGATATACCCAAACTTCTTCATTGAACTTGTAAACCTCCCAAACCACGCTGTAGGAGATTTTTCAACCCATGCAAAGCCTTTCGTAACCTGCATACAACACATTTTCTAGGAAATGTTCCAATACCAGGTGGGAGATCCATATACACTTCCTCCTTAAGTTCACCATGAAGGAAAGCATTTTTAACATCAAACTGCAACAGAGGTCAATCCTGGTTTGCTGCTAAGGACAGAAAAACACGCACAGTATTAAGTTGGCAACAGGAGCAAATGTCTCCTGATAGTCCACCCCATAGGTTTGAGTATAACCCTTAGCAACTAATCTGGCTTTATACTGGTCAATAGAACCATATGCTTTGTGCTTAATAGTAAACACTAATCTACATCCAATGGCTTTCTTCCCGTTTGGTAAAGGAACCAAATCCCAAGTAGAATTCTTTTCCAAAGCTTCCATCTCAACTTTCATGGCATTAACCCACTTAGGGTTAGACAAAGCATCTTGCAATTTTGTTGGAATTGATACACTAGATAGCTAACATATGTAAGATGCATATGGTTTGGACAAACGATGAGTAGACACATAATTGTTGATAGGATATTTGGCTTTGGCATGCATATCAGGCTCATATTGTACTTTAGGTTTTCCACGATTAGCTCGTAGAGGCAACTGATAAGTAGAAGAATCGTCAAAATTTACCTCATGTATGCCACCATCTTGTACCAAACTGTTAGAAGAATCATCACTGGACGAACCATCATCAGGTAACTTGTTAGACATATCAGCAGCAGGCAACCGATCATCAGAAGGTAATTCGTCGACATACTAACAGGCAATTCGCTGGGCACATCTGATATGTCTTCAATAGAAATAGTTTCGGGAATAACAACTAACCGATCACTATCTGTAGCCGACTGATTAGTATCAGGCAACATAATAGGTTCTGTTCCTAACTCTGCCTGTAACACATCATCCATACCATCTCTTTGAATCTGCACTTCACTGTCCATCTCCCCCTGAAGTAGAGAGTCAGAATAGGGCTTCACAAAATATGAAACTTCCTCATGGAATGTGACATCCATGGTAATGTAAGTTTTTTGAGTCGGATGATGATAGCACTTATAGCCTTTTTTATTATTAGCAAACCCAGGAAAGACACACCGGAGAGCACATGCATCAAGTTTACTCTGTTGATGAGAATGGACATGCACATACGCAATGCACCCAAACACTTTCGGAGGAAGCTTTGATACAGAAACAAGAGAAACATGTTTTTGTAGCACATCGAAAGGTGTCTGAAAATCAAGAACCTTACTTGGAACACGATTGATCAAATACACAGCAGCCAAAACAGCATGACTCCACAAATGATTAGGAACACATTTATCCAACATCAAAGAGCGAGCAACCTCCATTATTTGACGATTCTTCCGTTCGAACACACCATTTTGTTGGGGTGTAAACGAAGTAGTCGTCTGGTGAATAATACCATGATCACGAAAAATACATGTCAAAGTGTGATTCACATATTCTCCTTCGTTATCAGACCTGAAGACCTTAACTTTGGTCTGAAACTGAGTAGACACCATTGTACAAAATTCTTGAAGAAGTAACGGAACATCACTCTTATTCTTCATCAAGAACACCCAAGTTAACCGAGTATAATCATCAATAAAAGTAACAAACCAACAGAATCCATTAGAAGTAACTTTCGCCGAACCCCACACATCAGAATGTATCAAATCAAATGGCAAAGTAACTTTAGAATCACTTACGGGAAAGGAAGCACGATGACTCTTAGCCATGACACATGTTTCACACTTGAACTCTGAATCACTACAAGTGCGAAACAAAGAAGGAAATAGATGCTTCATATAACTGAATGATGGATGTCCCAATCATCGATGCCACAACCAAATTTGATGTCTGTCATCCACTTTAGCACTTAAAACTTGATGATTATTTGAACCGGAAACAACAGTATCCTTCATAGTTAAGATGTACAAACCCCAATTTTTTTTACCATGACCAATTATCTTCTGACTTTGAATGTCTTGAAAATAACAATACATAGGGTAGAAGTGAGCAGAACAATATAAGGTATCAAGAAGTCTTCCAACCGACAAAATATTGCACTTAACATCAGGAACAAGTAAAGCACGAACCAGTGATAAGGTTGAAGTCAGAGAGATAGTGCCTTCACCTTTCATAGGGGAATGTGCTCCATTTGCACTAGTAATATACGGATCACGAACATAGTCACATAACTCATCAAACACTCTAGGGTCACTAGTCACATGATCAATGGCCTCAGTATCAATTATCCATTTATTTGTTCCACCAAGATGCATAACAACACTATGATTATATTGAGCCATTGAACAAAATCACAAACAATAAAGGCACAAAAGATACGCAACAGAATAAAAACAATTTACCAGAACACTGTAGCAGACTGTTCACGGCACTGTAGCATCACTGTTTACGCAATGTAGAGGATCACTGTTCATGCACTGTAGCAAAGTGATGTACTATAGCATGACACTATTCACTTTTTTTTTCCTCTCTCACGAAGGAAATCACAAAAAGTGTGGGCACAAAATTAAAGTACATAGGTCACCAAGAGCGAACTGCTCTAATGCCATATTAAACTAAACATGGTAAATACCAACATTAAACTAAACATGGTAAATACAAAAAATATATATGACAATATTTGGAAATTTCTTATATATTCATTAATCTCCAAAGTGGAGTATATATAGGAGTTACAATTGATATTACGTATGTACTTCACCAATGTAAGACAATAAACTACTATTTACACTTTAACTAATATATAACTCACAACAAAAAGTAATGGCAAATCCAATCTTATAAGTAATCCTCAAGTAGTTAGTTTAATAGATGATAGGATCTGATTTCATTGTTACTGCTGAAAACAATTCAAAATTTTGTTCACTTTACTGTCAAAAATCCAAGCTCCTATCTTTCTGTTGTGATAAAATTTCAAAAACATTTTCTTCTTATTTGGTTAAAACGAATCCTTGATAAAGCGGCATTTTGATGCATGTGTTGGATAATAGACTGCTGGCTTGTACAGCAAGGAAACATCAGAGTATATGTCCTGAGGGTACTCAAATATAATCATGTTGATGATGCTTATCCATAGTGTATATTACTAAATTTGCTATAATTTCCCTTCGTGGCAGAGCAATTTCTGAATATCTGTCCCGTGACCTTCCATACAAGTTAACATCTGATGATGTTTTCGTCACGTCTGGTTGCACGCAAGCTATTGATATCGCGTTGGCTATGCTTTCTCGCCCTGGTGCCAATATCTTGCTTCCAAAGCCATGCTTCCCTATCTATGAACTTTGCTCTGCTTTTAGACATCTTGAAGTTAGACATTTTGATCTCCTGCAAGAGAATGCCTGGGAGGTTGACCTTGATGCTGTTGAAGCTATTGCAGATCACAACACGGTTGCAATGGTAATTATAAACCCTGGGAATCCTTGTGGGAATGTGTACAGTTACCAACATCTGGAGAAGGTTAGTTGTCAATGGTATCACATATGAACAAAAGATTGTACAGTGAGAGACCAGTTTAGGTTATTGACACTGGTTATCGTTGTAACCTATTGTTTTTGTATCAAACTTAGATCGCAGAAATTGCAAACAAGCTTCGAATTCCTGTAATTGCTGATGAAGTTTATGGGCATCTCGCCTTTGGGGATAAACCATTTGTGCCAATGGGTGTTTTTGGATCAACTGTTCCGGTTCTTACTCTCGGGTCCCTGTCAAAGAGATGGATAGTTCCTGGATGGCGACTTGGTTGGTTTGTGACGACTGATCCATGTGGCATGTTTGGAACACCCAAGGTTCTCTCTCTCTCAGAATTATGAACTCCATATAAATTGATTTACGTACCATTAAATCCAAACAATCACCGCGCATCATCTATTGAATATTCATAGCCCCACTCTCTGCCATTTTAGTGCACTTCATGAGTACTATCTCAGGATTTCCTAAACCAGTTTATAGCACTAAATGTTATCGTAAAAGTCTAATGGATTTTCCATATGGGCCCTAGTCTCTTGTGGATTCAATAGCTTTGCAGATCCATCGGTTTAGCAGTTTGATGTTGTCAAGTTCCACTTATACCTGTTACAGATATTCACATCTCATGGATAAAACTTTGTTCTACTGACCGAAAATCATCATGATTTTTATAATTACATCATCCACTTCTAGTTTTGACATATACTATTCTGTTCAGGTTATTGAGCGCTTTAAGAAATATTTTGACATTTTGGGAGGGCCTGCAACTTTCATTCAGGTTTGTACTTCATATGCTTGTTTTGAATCGCTCAAACACAGTAATTAGTTTTCTTGCTTAGTGGACTAATTTGATTTTAAGGTCATGCCACTGTGCGGCTTCTGTCCTCTGGAACTACTATTTCTTAAAGCTCTTTCCAGATTGCTATAACAAAAGAAAACTTCTAATAGCTGTTTTAGTTCAACATTTACTCACAATTCCTCAGGAATTTTAGTCAAAACGCGAAAAATACAACATATTATTTGCATGCTTAAAACTTTTATTTGAGTACTAACTTTATAGGCATTAGGCAGCAGTTCCTCGCATCCTTGAAGAAACCGAAGAGATCTTCTTCAAGAAAACTCTGTATTTCCTGAAGCAGTCCTCAGACATTTGCTGGGATAGGATAAATGAGATCCCTTGTCTTACCTGTCCAAGCAAACCAGAAGGATCCATGGCCGTAATGGTGAGAAATTAACGGAAACACAATTGTTCATATACTATAAATTCAACATTCTAATACATCTTTGCTTATTAATTTTCCGTGTAATGCAGGTGAAACTAGACCTTTCACTACTGGAAGATATTAATGATGATATCGAGTTTTGTTTCAAGCTCGTGAAAGAGGAAAGCGTGATCTTTCTTCCAGGTAAGAAATTAATGAACATTCAGAAACATAGTTTCCATGACATTTGTCTTGTTTACAAGCATCTCGCTGACTAACAAACGGAGA
This sequence comes from Malus sylvestris, assembly GCF_916048215.2. NCBI lineage: Eukaryota > Viridiplantae > Streptophyta > Magnoliopsida > Rosales > Rosaceae > Malus > Malus sylvestris. Next base: position 30,655,516 of record NC_062262.1, read on the forward strand.
TTATGTGTGTATTGCAGGAAAAGCAGTAGGGCTGAACAACTGGATACGCATTACATTTGCTGCTGATCCATCTTCCGTTGAAGAAGCTTTGAGGAGGACAAAGTCTTTCTGTCAAAGGCATGCCAGAAAATTATCGTTATATAACATAAATGCCATCAACAAGAAATGCTGATGCCATTTGTGATGTTTTTACTTTTTGTATGCCACTGTCAATTTGTAATGAATTAATAATAATGCATCGTAAGTGTCTTGGATGCTAAACCCTTAAACACCATGCCAATAAGTTCTCAAGAGACTGAAACAAATAAAGAAGCAAAGGTACCTTCTTGTTCGGGCTAGATCTGTCCCTCGCACAACTCCCCTGGGTCTTGCCTGTCGGGCAAGGTTTGTTGCTTGGTATACTACAATATGAGTTTGCTATTAGTTTGAATGGTGCATTTATGGAGCCTTTGTTAGGCCTTGAGGCTCATAATCAAAACTAATATGGATCTGAGCATGCCACTATTATCTTTGTATAACATATTGTTCTTTTTAGTTATTAAATGGATTGATTATTTGCACCACAAGTTACTTCGACTTCTTGGTTCGATTGGATTGTTCACAGATGGGTTAAGTTTGTATAAAGTTCCTTTTACAAGGACTTTACTCATAATATCATATGTCCAATTAAGGGGAGTCAAGGACCCTTCAAGTTATTTCTTTAGTTACAATTTTAGACTAACAATAAAGAAGAAAGATTAATCAGTTTAGTAAGATTAATCATAGATGATACTTTGAATGAAGGTAGTTGAAAATGATATACGATCCAATGAAAGATGCATAAACAACAGATCTATTTTATGTAAGTACAAACAAAAGAGACTTGGGCAAGATTACAATCTTGTCAGGCAAGGTTCATCTTCTTCCAGCCACTTCTCTTTGTGTTTTACAGGGGTTAAAGTCTTTGAAAATGGAACATAAACCAGGTTTACCTAAGGAGATTCGATACTACAACATAGAGAAAGGTAGCAGAGCTTCTAAAACTTGACAAAAGATAGCTTTCTATGGTAGACCTGCGACTAAAAAGGGTAAAGCTTGAACAAACTAAAACTTTCTAGTTTCTTACTGTTGGAGTGCAAAGTTGAATGTCTTTTGATTGATTGGTTGAGAGAGCCTTCTGTTTGCATCCCTTACTACTTTTATAAACTTTCCCGATTGTCCAAGCCTTCCCTTTTAGTGATGGCTCCCAAAGTATGGTGAGTCACCATCTAATATTGTTATTTACCTATACATGCCATGGAAAAGTACTTTTTGCTGGGGGTGAGTTGCCCTCTGTCACTTCACTTCACATAGGCTTGTTGCCTATTTCTTGGGAAAAAAAATGATTTTCAATTCTTCCTGAGCTGCCAACTGTCCAAGCCCAATTCTCCTACTTTTCACATTCTTGGGCCTTCAACCACACTAAGCCCAACATTAAATACCCACTGAAACACTTCCCCTTCTACATTTTCCTTTCTTCACATTCTGCGATGTTATCGATTAATTTTGAGGTTATCTTACGAGGATCATTCCTAAGAAAAATCAATTGAATTAGAAGTCATTGAGCCACTTTAGTGAAAATCATGTAGCCATTTGATTAACGATATAATTAAATTTATCTTATGAACTGAAAATGGCGTTTAGACTCGTCTTATTTCTCATATTTTGGCTAATTAGGATTTGAGTGGTGGATGCTTTGAGATTTCCTTCAAACTTGTCATGTTTCTCACATTTTGCTATGTAATTAAAGTAAGCGCAAGGGAGTACCTTTTAATAGACAATGCACCTTAATAAGCCACTTATTGCCAATAAACTTATTTGCTTCTCGACACCCTTTTTATTAAGAATATATTGTAATTAATGTATAATATTGTATTTGTCTAAACTAGGAAAGGCTATTCCATGTATTGTGCGGATCACGGCTTTATAGGACTAGAATCAGGATTTGACTTTACCACTTGTATTTGTATGTATATGGGCTACATAGCCTCTGTTCAATATACAGAAAAACATTCAGCCATATTATTCATTCATATATTCTTCCATATATCAATCCCATGAACTACCTAGCTCTTTTTTATTTTAGTATCATCACAGGCTCTTCGATCCACTTCATCAAACCCTAGCAAAATACAAACACCATGACAAACAATCAAACATCCAATCCCAACACAAACAATTCTAGCAAACCTAGTATGGAATTATCAAATCCATACTATGTTCATTCTTCAAATCACTTTGGCCATGTTCTTGTTTCTGAAAAACTGAATGGCACTAATTATTCCTCCTGGAGCAAGTCTATGCTTCATGCCTTACGAGCCAAAAATAAAATTGGGTTCATTGATGGATCCATCAAACCCCCTTCGGAAGACGAAAAACCAGGTGACTATGCCCTGTAGGCACAATGCAACAACATGATACTATCATGGATTTTGAATTCGGTAGAGTCTCATCTCTCTAAAGAAGTTATCCATGCCTAATTTGCATACAAGATTTGGGAGGATTTCAAGCATCAATTCTCACAGCAAAACACACCAACAATTTACCAAATCCATAAACAAATTGCTTCTCTATCCCAAGGCTCCATGACGGTTTCAGCATACTTTACAGAACTCAAGCATCTTTGGACTCAACTCGATGCATATGAAGACCCTGTCATCTGCAACCTGATGGATAACCATCATGAGCAGCGAGAAAAATACCGACTTATGCAGTTTCTTATGGGCCTCAACGATGTTCATGACACCGTTCGCACCAGCATTCTCATGATGACACCATTGACTAATATTCATCAAGCTTATTCATTCGACAGTAATCATGAACAACAACACTAGTTGTCGTCGGAACAACGCCAACAATTGCCATCCGATAATTTTTCTCTTGTTGTCGTGGCACAAACCCGCTCTGACCAACGCTGCGATCATTGCAACCGCAAAGGACACACCATCGACAATTGCCGCACTCTAAAATATCATTGCAACTTTTGTGACAAAAAATGACATACAGAAGACAGCTGTAAAATTAAGAATGGAACATAGGTGCCCAATCCTAATAGAGGCCATGGTAACAAAACTGGTTGAAAGCAATGACCTCAATGAGGCTCTTCTTCCTAGCCTGCTGCCCATGCAGCGGAAACAACTTCAGTCCCTCAAGGGTCATCCACGCCGCAGCCAACACATCCTCCTGCATCTTCCAATCCGTTGAGTGCACTTTCTGCGGATCAAATTCAATAGTTAACTCATGCTCTCTCTTTGCTTTCTTATGGTAATGAGACCACTTATGCAAATGTCGCAGGTCTGAATTCTTTTTCTATTACTTCTATTAATTATGTGTTTACTAAGCCATGGATCTTAGATAGCAGAGATACATATCATATTGTTTCTGATTCTACTTTATTTACTAACACCAAACCTCCGTCTATACCCGTTGTTAATTTGCCCACTGGTTCTTCAATCCCAATCACTTGCACTGGTACAATACCATTTAATTCTAATATAACTTTAGCCGATGTCTTGTGTGTTCGTCTTTTAATCTCAATCTCATGTCTACTAGCAAAGTCAATGACTCTCTCAATTGTTGTGTCATTTTGTTTCCCACCTTTTATGTTTTGCAGGACTTGGATTCAGGGAAGATGATTGGTTCGGGTCAGCATATGTGGTAGGCTCAGATGGACCTGTAATGTTAGCTAAAAAAGAGTAATGGGCAAAAGAGAAATGAGAGTTGGAAAGAAAACCATATATGGGATAACGGGTACCTCTCGCAAAACATGGTGCCAGAGAAGAGTGATTGACTTGGTTGGACATGTGGTAGTCTTTAGTCCAGGTCAGTGGCTATTTGGGACGAGTGGACTACCTGAGAGAAGGAAGAGTGGGTGGGGAAAAATGGGAATTTTAGGGTCGGTACGAGAGCCAACGAGATGGAAAAAGTACAGGGGGTTCAAGAAGGGTAGGGACGTGTATGAATGGAAGAGATGTAGGCACGAGTTGGGGAGAGATGTCTGAGATAGGGGAAATATGTGGGACATGTGAAGTATGAGTGTCAGCTGGTGAGGGGACATGAGTAGGGTCAGCACCATGTGGGGTTAAGGGGGTTTGAGCAGTGATGGTGGCAGATGCATGAAGAGGTGGGGTTAAATGGGAAAAGGGGGAAAAAGATGTAGGGTCCTGATTTATGGGGTTAATGACAGGAAGATGAGAATCATGGGATGAAAGATTAGAAAATGGAAAGGAAGTTTCATGAAATTTGACATCGCGACTGATAAAAAATTATTTAGTTTCCAAGTTATAAAGTTTATGTCCCTTGTGACCTGTGGGATATCCAACGAAGGGCTGGTTTGGTATTGCTGTGCTTTGAAAAAAAACTGCTGTGAGAATAAGCGACTGTGCTGTGAGAATAAGCGGCTGTGAAATAAAGCCAATAGAGTGTTTGGTAAACTTTTTTGTGAAAGTGCTTTTGGAAAAAAAAGCAGGATGATAGTGTGTCTTTTCATTAAAGGAGCACTGTAGCTCCGTGTGCTTTGAAAAAATTGGCTTTTTTTCAAAGCAGCAAATAGCAGCTTTAGCTTTTCCTTTGATTTTCAGCTTATTCTCACAGCAGCTTCCAAAATAAGCCCTTTTTTTCAATTTACCAAACACAAAAATGACCCTCAGCTTTTTTTCACAGTGGCTTTTTTTAAAATCACCTCAATCCCAAATGGGGCCGAAAACACATTGGTGAGCTTTAGGTTTAAATTTGTGGGTAGGATGGACAACGGTAGCATAATTGAGACATCCAAAAACTCTGAGATGTTCAAGGGATGGTGGACGGTTGTATAATAGTTCAAAGGGTGATTTGTTGAAGAGGATGAGTGAAGGTAAACGGTTGATGAGATAGACGGCAGTAAGTACGCAATCGTCGCAAAAGATGAGGGGTATATTGGACTAAAAGTGTAAAGCACGGGCCAATGTAAGTATATGGCGATGTTTGCATTCAACGACCCCATTCTGTTGGGGGTGTAAACACAAGTGTGTTGAAGTTCAATGTCATTAGATTGAAAATAATCCCTCATGGAGAGGAATTCAGACCCATTGTCTACTCTAATGGTTTTAACTGTAGCATAGAACTGAGTGTGAGCAAAAGTGATAAAAGACTTTAGGAGATTTTATGTCTCAGATTTTTTAGACATTAAAAACACCCAAGTACATCGGCTAAAATCATCCACAAATGTAAGGAAGAAACGAGCCCCAGAGTGATTGGGAATTTTGTAAGGACCCCATATGTCACAATGTAATAAAACAAAAGGTGTATGAGTTGATATTGAACTTAAAGAAAATGGAAGTCGGGTTTGTTTGGCCAAAGGACAGACACTACAATTATTGTCAAGGGAAATAGCATTAGAAAGTAACAAATAATAAGCTAATTTAAGACGACAAGGGGATGGATGTCCGAGTTGTTAATGCCATAAATTAGAAGGATGAGAGACTTGATGAGAGGCAGGTGTCCGGTGGATAGGCGACATGTAGTAAAGACCACCACGCATCTTACCCGAACCAATCATTTTCCCTAATGCCAAGTCCTGCAAAACACAAAATGTGGGAAATAAAATGGCACAACAATTGAGAGAGTCAGTGACTTTGCTAGCGGACATGAGATTGAGATTAAAAGACGGAACACACAAGACATCGGCTAAAGTTATATCATAATTAAATGGTATTATACCAGTGCAAGTGATTGGGATTGAAGAACTAGTGGGCAAATTAACAACGGGTATAGACAGAGGTTTAGTGTTAGTAAATAAAGTAGAATTAGAAATAATATGATCTGTAGCTCCGCTATCCAAGATCCATGGCTTAGTAAACACATAATTAATGGAAGTAACAGAAAAAGAATTCAGACTTGCGGAATTTGCATAAGTGGTCCCATTACCAGAAGAAAGCAAAGAGGGAGCAAGAGTTAACTGTTGAATTTGATTCGCAGAGAGTGCACTCAACGGATTAGAAGATGCAAGGGGATGTCTTGGCTGCGGCATGGATGGCCTTTGAGGGCCTGAAGTTGTTTCCACCGCATGGGTAACAGGCCGGGAAAAAGAGCCTTATTGAGGTTGTTGCTTTCAACCAAGTTTGTTGCCATGGCATTCATTGGGATTGGGCACCCATGTTCCATTCTTAATTTTGCATCTGTCCTCTGTATGTCCTCTTTTGTCACAAAAGTTGCAATGATATTTTAGAGTGCGGCAATTGTTGATGGTGTGTGCCTCGCGGTTGCAATGATTGCAACGCTGGTCAGAGCGGGTTTGTGTCGTTGCAGCAAGAGAAAAATTGTCATATGGCAATTGTTGGCGTTGTGCTGACGACAACTGGCGTTGTTGTTCATGATTGCTAACGAATGAATAAGCTTAATGAATATTAGGTAGTGGTATCATCACAGGCTCTTCGATCCACTTCATCAAACCCTAGCAAAATACAAACACCATGACAGACAATCAAACATCCAATCCCAACATAAACAATTCTAGCAAACTTGGTATAGAATTATCAAATCCATACTATGTTCATCCTTCAGATCACCTTGGCCATGTGCTTGTTTCTGAAAAACTGAATGGCACTAATTATTCCTCCTGGAGCAATTCTATGCTTCATGCCTTACGAGCCAACCATATATGTTGAAGCTATCCTTGATCCGAACTGGCAACAAGCTATGTAAACAGAATTAGATGCATTACACCATAATCACACTTGGGACTTAGTTCCTCTTCCCGCTGGTCATAAGCCTATCGGTTCAAAATGGGTTTTTAAAAAAGAAATACAAGTCTAACAGTTCTCTTAATCATTACAAGGCTTGTGTTGTTGCAAAAGGATACACACAGGTTGAAGGAGTTGATTACCAAGAAACCTTTTCACCCACTGCCAAACTCACCATTCTACGTTGTCTCTTTATCGTTGTTGTTGCCCGCACTTGGTTCATTCATCAGTTAGACGTTCAAAATACTTTTCTTCATGGCACTCTCTATGAAAAGGTCTACATGGATCCCCCTCCGAGTCTTCGCCGACAGGGGGAGAATCTTGTATGTCAAGTCAACAAGTCCATTTACGAACTCAAACAGCCATCCAGAACTTGGTTCACCACCTTCTCGAACGCTATTCAGAACGCCGAATATCATCAATCGAAAACGGATTATTCTTTGTTCACCAAGGTCCGAGGCACTTCAATCACTGTCATTCTTATTTATGTGGATGATATACTTATCACAGGAAATAATATCCAAGAGATGGAACAACTCAAAGCATTTCTTCTCAAACGCTTCCGCATCAAAGACCTTGGTGATCTAAAATTTTTTCTGGGTATTGAGTTTGCACGCTCAGAAGAGGGAATTTTTATGTCACAAAGAAAATATGCACTTGATATTTTACAAGACTCAGGGTTACTCGGTGCACGACCAGATTTTTTTTCGATGGAATAAAATTGGGCACTTACATCCACAGATAGCGCATTGTTGAATGACCCAACTAAATACAGAAGGTTAGTTGGGAGATTGATATATCTCACTGTTACTAGACCGGACATCATTTATCCTTTTCGTACTTTGAGCCAATTTATGCATGAGCCACGGAAACCGCATTGGGATGCAGCTATGCGAATCCTTAGATATATCAAAAGGACTCCTGGTCAAGGTCTACTATTTTCTAGCAACAATAATCTAGACTTGCAAGCTTTTTATGATTCTGACTGGGGACGATATCGTACCACAAGAAGATCTGTTACGGGATATTGTATTTTTCTTGGCAATGCACTCATTTCGTGGAAGTCCAAGAAGCAAGATAATGTGTCCAGGTCATCAGCTGAGGCAGAATACCGTGCTATGGAAAATACTTGCCTGGAAATAACTTGGTTGCATTACATATTACAAGATTTACGAGTTCCCCAAAAAACTCTCGCTTCATTGTTTTGTGATAATCATGCACCCTTGTACATCGCAGCAAATCCTGTTTTCCACAAACGTACCAAGCATATTGAGATAGATTGTCATATAGTTCGAGAGAAATTACAAGCTGGTATAGTTCGTCCTGAGTATGTGCCTACGCTTTTTCAGTTAGCTGATATACTCACGAAGGCTTTAGGGAAGGATCAATTTGTGAAGCTGCGAGACAAGTTGGGTGTTCGTAATCTTCACTCTCCAACTTGAAGGGGAGTATTAAGAATATATTGTAATTAATGCATAATATTGTATTTGTCTAAACTAGGAAAGGCTATTCCATGTATTGTGCGGATCACGGCTTTATAGGAATAGAATCAGGATTTGACTTTACCACTTGTATTTGTATATATATGGGCTACATAGCCTCTGTTCAATATACAGAAAAACATTTACCATATTATTCATTCATATATTCTTCCATATATCAATCCCAGGAACTACCTAGCTCTTTTTTATTTCTTTTCAAACAAGCATAGAAATTTGTAATCTAACGTAAAACGTAAAACATATCGTTCAACTTATGTGGCTTGGTGGTAAAAAGAAAAGAAAAAAAAAAGTAACGTGGCTTGGCATTATTGATTTTTGTTGGAAAATATTAATATTCTATGTTTATTTCATCATTTACGTTTAATTGTTAGTTTGGGATTTGAACCTAGTTAGAGTTTCTTATGTTCTTCTCTCTATAAATATAGATTGTAATTTAGTTTGTTAAACAAGGCAGTAAAGATGTAGTCTTCAGTTTACAACCGTGAAATGTCTAGTATAGATGATGATTGCAATGTCGGATATCATATAGAATAGTAAGGTGTGAGGTTTCTTTAATAAAACATATCGCAATAGTGTAATTATTCATTACATATCTATTTTATTTTATCATGTTTTCTATATGAGATCTTACATTCTTCCACACTTGAGTGAGTGAACAATATATGTTAATTAATTAAGAAGCAACTTCTTATTAGGTTTCCGTTTTATTACATATAAAGTCGGAGGGGCCAGTTTTCACCATATCGCAGTAGTGTAATTACTCATTACATATCTATTTTATTTTATCATGTTTTCTATATGAGATCTTACGTTCTTCCACACTTGAGTGAGTGAAAAATATATGTTAATTAATTAAGAAGCAACTTCTTATTAGGTTTCCGTTTTATTACATATAAAGTCGGAGGGGCCAGTTTTCACCATATCGCAGCAGTGTAATTACTCATTACATATCTATTTTATTTTATCATGTTTTCTATATGAGATCTTACATTCTTCCACACTTGAGTGAGTGAAAAATATATGTTAATTAATTAAGAAACAACTTCTTATTAGGTTTCCGTTTTATTACATATAAAGTCGAAGAGGCCAGTATTCACCATATCGCAGTAGTGTAATTACTCATTACATATCTATTTTATTTTATCATGTTTTCTATATGAGATCTTACGTTCTTCCACACTTGAGTGAGTGAAAAATATATGTTAATTAATTGAGAAGCAACTTCTTATTAGGTTTCCGTTTTATTACATATAAAATCGGAGGGGCCAGTTTTCACCATATCGCAGTAGTGTAATTACTCATTACATGTCTATTTTATTTTATCATGTTTTCTATATGAGATCTTACATTCTTCCACACTTGAGTGAGTGAAAAATATATGTTTGTTGTGGCCTATATTTAATAGATAGGTGCGGCAAAGAGAAGAAGAGAGAATGGATAATAGGTTTGAGGAATTGTGTGTTAATTCCCCAGTCCTTGTGCCTTTATTTATAGTAATTAGGAGGAGAGAAACTTGCTCTCCAAGTAATACAAAGTATATTAGGAAAGATCTTCTAGATCCCAAAGGATTCCTATTTTATCTCTACTTAGGATTTACACAATCACATATTGATAAGAACATATGTCACAACACTCCCCCTTGAGTGTGCAAATACTCAAGTAGATGGCGCATCAGATCTTCAGGCAAATGTACAAGTAGTGGATGAAATCGTCTCGTTTAGTCGGCACAAGTAGCGAATGCGAGTCTCAAAAGACGGAAGAATGCAGGAGTGGTAAAACTCACAAAACCTTACTATGGCAAAACCCAAGGTGGGAGAAAAGCCCATAGGCTAAGGAGAAAAGAGAGAAGTTGCATTAAGTCAAAACTATACGTCTTCTGGACGCAAGTAGAAGAGCTCACAAGGGTATGATCAGCCCAGGATGGGTGCCTCGTTAAAACCTAGTTAGGTAGCAAAAACCCAGTGGGAAAAATGCTCCTAATCGTAGGGAAAAAGAGTACATTAAGATCAAGTGAGTATACTTCTAGATACTCCCCCTGAGTTTGACAAAACTTCCAAATGAAACTACAAGCATTGCAAATGAGAAAGTTACGCATACCAATTCATTGGACAAGCTTCTGGAAGGTAGACTTTGGTAGCGACTTTGTGTAGATGTCAGTAAGGTTGTCTGGGATTGGACTGCTTGACTTCAATCTTCTGATGCTCATGCTGATGTAGACACAATATGCTTGGTGTTGACTTTGTTGGATGTATCATGATCTGGTCGATACATACAGCGTTGTATTCATGGATCGTTGTTGGGACTCAACGATGGATGAAAATCGCAAGGATTTTGAATATGCTCAACAAGAATTCTCGACCATATCTCTCACGTGATGAGACATAGTGAGTCTTGGAGCGATTCAAAGGTTTCGCAACAAAAGGTCTATCTAGTTAACCTCCAAGATATTGCGGTGTTCCTTAATGGTAAAGACATAACCATGCGGGAACGTACCTTGTGCGGTCAGACAAATGGTCTGATTCAGCGAATCCCACAAGGTAGGCATCATTCCGAAGATCAAGGGGGTGTGATCTATTCTGAGATGCATAGGGAATAAGCCCAAATCCGTAGTAACAGAAAAACGTCTTTAACACCAAATTTGGTGGTGGCGTGTTAGGCGCAGTGCTACTTTATGCCAAAAGATTATCAGCACATAAGATGTCTGATCTAGTGCATTTGAGCTAAGTACAACAAACGCCAATGGTACTTAGATATGGCTGCCTCACGTTCCAATATGGAACCTTATGCTCCATACCCTCCGTAAAGGTCTCATTTGCATCTAGCATACAGATGATCAGGATATACTCAGACGTAACACCTTCTGGGTCTAGTTTGAGTGGTGGACCAGAATACCATCAAAACTAGCTCGAAACTTCAGGTCGAGGTAATGTCAAGTTCTCCCAAGGTCATTCATCTTATAGTCCGATATGCGAGTTAATTTTCTCAACTTTAGCAATTTCGGATTTTATACACGCAGGGGCATATATCCCTAACTGATCAAATATTCACTTAGACGGGTATACCACATCCGCCCGGATAGTTCTGCATCCGTAAAGTGAAGGCCGCTTGAGAATCAAGAGGATGTTCTTGTGGTCTAGAACTATTTGAATCAGTACATGTAAGTCATTTGGAAACTCCATGTAGGTTCATATCACGATCCCAGAGATACTACAACCACGTTTGTAATGCTGCAATCAATCACATGGCGTATGAGAGAAACCTTGCACCATAAGGCGTCATATTGAACTATTTCATTCATCTCATTCGTCATAGATTGATTCTTTTAGTTGACCAATCAGTTCTACGTCGATATTAATCAACGGAACGCAGTTCGTTATCGTCGCTTTTCATTTATGTCGGTACCATATAAATGAAACATCATTTATGATAATCTCATTCCAATTCCATATCTCATCCAAACTAGTATACTGGACCAAGAACTTCAGGTCTCGGGAGTAATCCGGATTTAATCTCATGAGATGAAAAGGTCTGAGACAGCGATCGAGGGGCGGATTCATTCGTGCCACGTTCCTCCTCTTTTGGGGAGGTGAATCCTCGAACCGAGTGATCTACCATGCTTCTGGCATAAGATAGATTGATTGGCTAGATTGATTGGCTAGCCGCCAATGTACGAGGGTCGGCCATAATTGTGGCTTTCCTACTTTCAGGACACAGGTCCGAAGTACATTTGGTACACATCTTTGCAGGCACATTTGCAGCTGGTATATGTGATCTCGTCACTTTTACTAGATCAGAGGAAGTGTCTAGTTAAACTCTGACGATCTAGATTGGGATCGATATGAGACATAATGGGGACGTCCACGATAATTCGCATCGTTCTTTAGGAACGTTGACGTTCTTATCTCCCCCTAACGACGGGAAGACTGTCTCATAAAAGTGACAATTCGCATAATGAGCGGTAAAGAGATCGCCTGTCAAAGGTTATGTAGTAACGAATATTAGAAGGAGAATCATAACCGACATAGATTTCCATCCTTCCCTGAGGACCCCTTTGTTTTTGTGTACGTAAGGGCGGCGCAAAATGGCACATAGACCGCACAACCAAAGACGCGCAGATGCGATATGTCGGGTTCGTATCTGGTAACCAACTGACACGCGCTTTATAAGGTTGGGTCGTGACGGGCCTCAGGCAGACCAACATGGTTGCTTGCAATATTGCATGGCCCCAAGCAGAGGTCGGGAACTGTGGTACGTATGACCAGTCGACCACGCAATCATTTGAAGGCGTTTTAATGAATACTTCTGCTGGGTCGTTCTGGGTATGAACATGGGACTGGATGTTCAACTTTCAAAAACCCAACCGACATGCAATATCCATCGAGATTTAAATTGTTCGATGTAAATGTCGATGTAAATTCTCCAACTTATCCAATCAAATAAATTTGATCAGATAATCAGGGTGGTGAGCCCTGAGCTTGTTAATCTGAGCTACCAGTGTGGAGAATGCAACTTGTGGACAACAACCACACGTGTGACAAACGTGTAGAAGCATCAACCAATACTATAGAATATTTAAATGGTCCGTAGGGTGGTTGAATCTATCCACAAATGTCCCATTTGAATCCTTTGTAAAAAGATGGAGGGTGCTAAGGTATAATACATGTCCAGGTATGATTTCTTTACTTCTGGTAAAAGGATGCCCAAAACGGCGCATCACGAATCATCCTAGATATCCCAAACGTACATCCATAGCGAAAATTCCTTAGGAATCGCGGGCTTCTGGCCGGCCACATAGTGGACTTGAATGGATGTAATCCATTCGTTAAGCGTTCCATCTTCTCTAGAATATGCATTTAACTATATTCGTAAGAAGTGCAAAATGGTAATATGCCAAGGAATTTTACTCCATTTTTCTACATTGGTTTCAATATGGTAATAATACTCTCGAATATCCTTAAAGCTCAAAAATGCGTTCTTCCGGAACGAAGTGAGTATAAGGCTTCCCTTTATGGTAAAGTTAATACCATTGGACAATATAGGGCAGTGCCATGCCCCACAATCAGGTTGGATAAGCCTGAAAGGTTGTCGGGGGATGATTAGGTATGAAGTTAGCATAGAACCAGACAGCTAACTTCCCCACAAAACATACCTAAGCATGAGTTAATTGTAGTCACATGTGGTAATCTTCGTTAATTAACTCTTTTATTCGAGAATAATGGTGACATCCAAACACTAATCTTAAATCCGAGAACAAAATAAATTATTCACAAAATAAACCAAAAAAAACAATGGGGTTCGGCCAATAGGCCGTCCATGTCAAATTTCGCTCTTCCAAATGTATTAGGTGGAGCAAAATGAGTCTCACAAATGGACTACGAGAATTGTACCTATTCATGGACGTAACAGTTTCAATCATGTTTTGCTTCAGGCAAAAATTCATCTTTGCATGATTTGAAACAGTCCATAACGGATTTGAAGAGTCATGGAGTCCTCAGCAGGGAGGTACTTCCATTGGATATGCTTCAAGCATAATTCTTCGAATAAGGATCATGGCGGATGCTTATTCACGTCTTGTATCCACATAAAGTAGTTTACTATTCGAAACTTCCAAATCAGTGAAATCGAACTTGTTACGGTTCGACAATACGCTGAATGGAGGAAACAAGAATGTGATTGGTGTTTTAGGAAATAAAATTTCCATAAACAACAAATTTAGAACATTCAGGTTCTAAGACATGGTTTGGTTTAAACGGATTTAAGCATGGAGAACTTCGGGTCTCAACATGAGTGTTGCGCATTAAGAAACTTCAGGTTCATATGGCACTTTTCCGAAACTTCGGGTTCAGAAGTATGAACTTTTAAGTTCATAATACCTACAAGCAAACACAAATATATATGCAAGCAAATATGCAACAAGTATGTGCAAAAATATAACTTTATGTTCACAATTATAATTGAATTAATTTATTTGGACTTCGGGCCAAATTAAAATGTGGGTGAAAAAATATAAAAACCCATTGGGCCTAAAATAATTAGGCGAATAAAATTCAGGGCCCAAACAAAAAACTAAGCCACGGGTGGCTTAAAATTTTTTTTTCTGTGCAGGCCGAGAGACATATGGGCCAAGACAGGGGGACCTAAAAAACGTTTTTGGGTCACTGCAGGTGAGCCCAGGGCGCAAAAAAGAAAAACGGGCCGAGAGAGAGCCCTGTAGGGCTCGGGTCGAGTCCAAAAAAAGGAATCCCAGTCGTAGTAGGGTGTGTTCACCGGGGAAGACAACCGGCGCCACCTCTTCAGGCGGCCATGTCGGGGTTATTGGGACTCGGAGCGAGTCACGGTAGTTGTTGATGACCACAATGGTGAACGGAGATAATGCAATCTCAACGTAATAACAACCAACCCTAGAAAATTTCAATCGAATTTTTGAAATTTTTTTTTTTTTTGATGATCTGCAGGTCGTTTAAGGAGGCTAAGCACGGCTTCAGGCTGTGCAGCACGGTGATGGAGTGGTGGTGACACCTGCTGGGTGTTGGGGTTACGGGTTTGGGTTAGGAGTAGAAGCTCCAACATTGGTGTTTGGCTCAGAGGCCCATCGGCATGGATGGGTGATGGCACGAGTTTGGAGCTTCTGGCTCCATGGTTCTCCGTAGGGCACAACATCAATCCTCAAGCTGCAGGCTTGGGTGATGTCGGGGGTTCGAAGAACCCTAGGTTCCCAATTTGAAATCTTTTTTTTTTCAATTCAATTAGATGCATAAATAATTCAATTATATATATATTTCAATGAAACACATATGTAATTTGATGCATATGCAAAATAATAGTTTCAATGCATTTACATATGTATGTTTCAATTCATGGCAAATATCAAATTCACATAATTGCAGCAATTTTGGTTATGAGGCATACACAATTTATGTAGAATCTAAAATACGTTAAACGTAAAGTTGGGTCATGCATCATGGTGAATGTTCATGCTATCAGGGCTTCAAAAAATATCGAGTTAAAAGCCGTTGTTTTGGAAGAACCTGATTGCGTGATGATATGAATGAACTGGTTTGATGCAGAAAAATTATTTCTTCAATTTCCGCTTTCATCTTCTAGCTTGTATCACGTTCAACATAAGAAGAAAAATAAATTGAATCAATAACAATATATGAATTCAATAAAATCAAGATTTAATCAATTAAAAATAATTGAAGCGTAATACTCCCCTGATTGTAGACGAATAAATGCTCTTTAAATTCTTCTAAGCACAGCGTGAAGAGCGTGCTGATAACGTGTTGTGGCCTATATTTAATAGATAGGTGCGGCAAAGAGAAGAAGAGAGAATGGAGAATAGGTTTGAGGAATTGTGTGTTAATTCCCCAGTCCTTGTGCCTTTATTTATAGTAATTAGGAGGAGAGAAACTTGCTCTCCAAGTAATACAAAGTATATTAGGAAAGATCTTCTAGATCCCAAATGATTCCTATTTTATCTCTACTTAGGATTTACACAATCACATATTGATAAGAACATATGTCACAACAATGTTAATTAATTAAGAAGCAACTTCTTATTAGGTTTCGTTTTACTACATATAAAGTAGGAGGGGTCAGTAGCCACCATATAGGACCTCTTATATTTCACTGTTTCCTCCATCGCTGCCTTTTGTGTATATTTCTCGGTCCTATCATCTTGCTTTTGCTATAGTAGAATGAGATCCTGCTAAGAGCGGTCTCTTATTAATTAAAACTAATTATCATTTGACACTCCGGTTATTAAATTTTAACATCAATGAAAAGTTCTTGAGTCTGAATTTTTTTTTTTTTTTTGAACAAACGATATTATCTACATTAAAGGGGAAGGGGTGAGTTTAGCCTCACAATGGACTAGCAATAATGTGCTGCAAATTCGCCTTTGGCAAGAATCAAACCTAAGCTCTCTCATTTACAAGCGAAGAGGAATATCACTAGACCGTAGTACTAAGTGATGAGTCTTAATCTCATTTAACTAGAATATTATTTTCTAATTAGTAGTACTTAATTTGCTGTAATCATCACAGGGGTACCTGGATACAGAATCTGTCCACCAATGAAGCTACAACACAAAGAGCAAATGTCAGTAGTAACCTGACACTATATGATCCAATCCACAACACTGCAAGACAAACTGCAAACTTGCAAAGGGTTGAAACAAAAATGGATTCCCTTCCCTCCATTCTAAATGAACTTTAATTGTTGATTAATGGCAATATAAAAACATGATCATGTCCCCTAATCCACCATCACCCTTCTTCCTCACTCTATTGCTTAATTGTAATTAACTCTGTTAATTATTTCTGCTTCTGCTAATCCATGGCAAGCCACAGCTCTTCTTCTGATAAGAAATCAGGTGCGAACTTCTGTTTTGTGTATTAATTTTTTGTTTTGGGGTTTTGCCATTTGTAATTTATGTGATCATGATGATCTGCAAACATAATTGGTGCTTTGATTGTTGATGAACTTCTTGTTGCTGTTGTTGTGAAGATACATTAGAGGCTGGAGATGTCAATGATTTCAAAGTTCATGTGTTCAAATCATCATCCAAGGTGAGAACTCGAAAACGCCAATTTTTTTTTTTTTTTTTTTTTGTTTTAATATCACCATGGTTAGTTTCGTCTATTAAAATTGTGAACCTTGTTAATTTCCTGTGACCTTAAACTGAAGATACTTATGAGTGGAGATTGCAATATTTAGATGGCTTGATATTATCAGAGGATCAAGTCTTCCGTGTTTTCTGTTAGAAACGCAAAGATTAGTCTGTAGTTTTTGTGCATACAATTTTACAGGGCAGTTGTTTTGGAACTTGGTTTCAAATTATCTTTAGTATATCTGTGGGTGCACGCGTTGAGTTCAAAAGTATTGAGTTGAGAACTGGAGAATTTTTGTAGGTGGTTGCAGTGTAAAATCAATGGCTTGTTACTTAAGAATCTGTAGGTGGTTGCTTAAGTATCCTTCTTGTGGCCTAATCTAAACCTGTCATTCTACTCCATACATATTTCGGACTAATTCTGAAAATTTTAATT
Organism: Malus sylvestris; assembly: GCF_916048215.2. Classification (NCBI taxonomy): domain Eukaryota; kingdom Viridiplantae; phylum Streptophyta; class Magnoliopsida; order Rosales; family Rosaceae; genus Malus; species Malus sylvestris. The sequence continues at coordinate 30,672,802 of NC_062262.1, forward strand.
TGATGTTGTTTTCTCGACCAGATGCTTGAAAAGCTGCATGAGAAGTGGAGCCAAGTTGAAAAGAAACCATACCCAGCCATGTACTCGAGCACTTATGGTGGAATTATTCTTGATCCAGCTTTGATGGTGATTCCAATTGACGATCACATGGTTCATCGAGGCCATGGTGTGTTTGACACGGCGATTATCTTAAACGGGTAGGCATTTTTGAATTTTCCTCTTTGGTTCTCAAGCTTTATAGGTATGTTTTGCAATACTTTTGTTGTCAGGGTTCATTCAAGTATAGTATGGGCATCAGAGTTTTGTTCGTTTGTCACATCCAATAAAGTGTAGAATTTGAGTTATTGATTTGAATTGTGATTCCTGCAGATTCATCTATGAACTTGATGTCCACCTAAACCGCTTCCTAAGATCATCTTCAAAAGCGAAGATCTCCTCTCCTTTCCCTCGGTCAACTCTTCGAACCATTCTTGTGCAACTGGCTGCAGCATCGCAGATCAAGAAAGGAACTCTTAAGATATTGGCCGAGTGCAGGTCCTGGAAACTTCTTGCTCTCACCTACAGAGTTGCCAACATCCGCGTTCTATGCTGTAGTCATTGACGAGGACTTTTCTCAGTGCAAAGAAGGGGTTAAAGTGATCACATCCACCATTCCGATGAAGTCACCTGAATTTGCAACAATGAAGAATGTACCTTCCGAATGTCCTTGCAAAACTGGAAGCCGAAGAAAAGGGAGCAAATGCTTCCATATGGGTTGATGAGGAAGGTTACATAGCAGAAGGTCCAAATGTGAATGTCGCTTTTATAACTCATGACAAGGAGCTTATAGTACCCTTCTTTGATAAGATTCTTAACGGGTGCACTGTGCTAAGGATGCTTGAACGAGCACCGAAGTTGGTTGAGCAGGGACGTCTTAAAGCTGTGAGGACTGCAAATCTTACTGTGGAAGAAGCCAAAAGCTCAGCTGAAATGATGTATGTAGGAAGCACACTTCCTGTGTTGCCAATTATCGCGTGGGATGAACAACCTATTGGAGATGGTAACATATTACTTTCTCTTAAACTGTTTATCACCTTTGAATGAATATAGGGCTTTGATACTGAGGTCCCCTACTTTTTCGTGTAGTAAAATCCCTTACCCTGCTTCTCCGATGCAGCGATATTTGATTCCTGATTTGTTGAGCTCTTGTGTAACAGGAAAGGTGGGAGAGTTGACAATGGCACTCTCGGATCTAGTTTGGGAGGATATGGTAGCAGGCCCGGTTGGTACGCAGAGGATAGCTGTTCCTTATACCGAGTAATCAGATCAGGAAGGCAGAAGGAAGCCGTCTTCTTGCATCTAAGCTGCCTCATCGATCATTGCCCCTCGTGTTACAAATGCTTTGTCCATGTTTCGTCTTCGGTTTCTTTACTTCACTCTGATTGACAAAAGGAAGATCCACTTGAACACTCGGATAAACGAGTCTTAGCTAACTACTCGATTGACATGAGCTCTTCCCGAAGATTGTTAAGGCATATTTTTGCTTGCAGATCGCATGACTATCGAATTTCGCTGTAAATCATGTTAGAATGGATTGAACACCATTGGAAAATGTATGAACATTCTAAAAGTGAAAAGCCTTTATCGAAAAACATATTCTTTTTCCCTTGTAATTGAAGAACGGAGTGAAAACCTAGTGCCCAAATTGGTTTAAAGTATCTTTAACATGTAAAGGCATGCATTCTGATGTTTCAATATTCTGAGTCTCTGACATTGCAAAAACATTTCCTTCAAGGATTAGAAGTTTTAACTCCAACATATAGATAACATCGATCTAATCGAGCATAATTTTTCCCCTTTGATGCAACCTCTTCGTTTACACGTCTTTCTTTCTTCGTTTGAATTAGACTGTATAAACGAATTTTAACCTTCTCACAATTTTGCAGGCATTTTATCTGCAAATTAACATGTTATAAGTGTGCAAATAGCTCATGTTCTTTGCTTTGATGGCGGAATGTCGATATGCCAAACATATATAAAGTGCTTCCTGCTCTCTCTTGGGCTAAATCACCCTGTTCATTACAATTCACAATTTAGGTACAACTGCCATGAGCCAAAATGTGTAAGAAAATTAAGATAAACTAATCATACTTAACTATCGGTTGAATCGCTTAATAATGAAAGTGAAAAAACAAAGCATAAATCAAAAGATATGTGACGATACATATAACAACAAAACATGTAAACATTAATCTCTAACTTCTTTAATTGCGAGTGTAATCTGTTAATCTTTATCATACGAACTCATCTTTCTATTACTATTATACTCTAAAATCTACTCAATAAAAAGTTGATTGGTTGAAGAACAGGTAGAAAAAAACTAGAGTTTCTCGTTGCAGAACAACTCCCAGCTTTTCTCTACATCCTTAACAAGGAAAAAGAACTTTACCGATGCCACCAACTCCCACGATTGGTATTCCAAACTCATACCGCTTTGTCCTCGGAGATCTTCCATGAATCTGTAACTTCGGCGTCGTCCTCCAAACTAGTGACTTGCAACGATTGATCACCTAGAGAGAGATTCTGGCCAAAGATCTACCATCTCGTTCCCCGCAGATGCCTTCAAACAGGCATGAACACCTGCATAATCTGAAAGAAAGAGAAAGGAGTTTCTTCAAGTTTGCAGAGTCAGATCTTCAGATCTTGGATGCAAGAGAGAAGGTTTCTGGGCATCGAAAGGGCATCTTTCGCATTTATTTTACAGTGTGCCCACTTTGGTGTTTAGTCGGCATCTAGGGATGCTTTTCTTTAAGTGGGGATGTGCAATCAACACATGACAGTGATACCTTTGCTGCCCGTCTTTTTCTAACTTTTTACCCCACGTACAGGACAGCGAACCTTGTTAGGGTTCACCGCTATGTAAGGTCTCATTTTGATTACGTAATTATCATTTCAGTAATATTAAATTAAGACGTTATAGTAACCGTGAACTCGTAGTATATTAATTTTTCTCCCGATATACATACACCTGACTTTTGTTAATTATTATGTTCACATGTCAGGATGTATTACTTCTAATTTCAAAATGTTCAACTGGTAGTTGTGTATTTGTCGTAGCTGTAACCACAAGCAGTAACTACAATTGGTGCGAAACGCATACATTCATCCTCACCTTTCCCTATATCCAAACGAGATGCAAGTTTGCCTACGGCTTCAGTGCCTTGCAGTTGGTTCATTAGTGAGACACCTTGTAAATTTGGACATGATAGTGTTGATAATGTGAATCTCATATCGAATAATTAAGAGATTTTATATGAACTTATAAAATGTTAGTTATTCTCTTTATTGCCCAATTGCACATTCTCTTCACTTCTCAATATAGTGTTAAAAGAAGTTTTATGTTCGAATACCTCTCCTTGTTGATAGAAAAACCAAATCATCTTTCTAATTTTATTTTCATCATAAGCGATATTACACTTTACACTAAGATGATGAAGAATAATTCAAACCAAAAATACAGAGTTGAAGAGATTTTACCCTTATCATACAAACCCAATCATCTTTTTGTAAACACATAATTTAAATGTAGACTTCGAGTTGGGGGAGTAGGTCAATTTTCTTGATGATAATAAAAAGTAAAGAGTGGTTCTTTGAAAACCCAAGTTTTGTCTCTGGACGCCATCACTTTTGTTTAAAAGAAAATGACTCTTATACCACGTATATAAAATTACCACAAAGGGCTTAGTGATTTAAGGAAACAATTTTTTTTTTTGACACCCATAGGTTTTGAAACAAACAACATGGTAATCGCGATCTAATTCTAGTGTTGAGTCGAGATATCCGCGATCTGATGAGGAAAGGAGAATGGGTGTCCACAGAAAATGAAAAATAGGCGTCCAGAAAAATTAATAAAAAGTAAAAGGAGGGCATTCTTGGAAGTTTAGTAAATTATTTTGGATGTTCAAAGAAATGTGTGAGAGTAAATTAGATGTCTAGAAACTCTAGAAAAACAAGAGTGTCCAAAGACGAAACTTGGATGTATACAGAACCGCTCTACATTAGCAACATGGGCATGAGAAATACTTGATATTGGGCTCAAAAATTAGGCCCAAATACTAAAGAGGCCTAAAGGGAAGCGGCAGCGTCAGAGCAACAACCCACCAACTCACGAGTCATAACTACTTAGGAGTAGGGCTAGTTCGATATGAGATACCGAACATAAAATACTATCCCGTATCTCAAACCAAAATTTTTCAGGATTGGAATTTCAAAACCAATCCCAAACCAAATTTTCGGGAATCCCAAAATATTTTTGGGATTTCAGGACAAATCAGGATTAAATTTTGATTTTGGGCTATTGGGCTGAAACTTGACATATTGGGCTTTTGGGCTAAAATTTAGTCTTTCAGATTGAAATTGTCAGCCCAATTTCAATATGTCATATGTGAGTTTGTGCAATCTATTTTGAGCCACCAATGCAATCTATTTTGAGCCTTTTACTTCATACATACCAATATGTGCAATCATATATTTATAGCCCTAATTGAAATATGAAATTATGAATTGTTCTTCAAATATATTCTACCACACATGCATGCAACAAAAATAAATCAAGTAACAAACCCAAAAGCAAAAAAAATTAGTTACAAGCCAAAGTTTCAAAATAAATTAAGTTACAAACCAAAAGCAAAAAGAAAAGCTTAAAGTTTATGAAGATTGTTGGCCTCTTCAGCCCCTTGATCTTGTTGATGGTTGTGGTTGCTCCCTTACCATGCTTATTGTTGTTGATTGTTGACCATTTCCCCTTCTTGTTGGTACTCTTCCCCTTGATGTTGATGGTTGAGCCCTTCTCCTTAAAATGGGTGCTCGTGGAGGTAGTGATTGATTTTGACGTTGTTGAACTTCAACTTGAAGTGGTCGAGGAGGTAGAGGTGGCATTTCATTTCCTTGTGTTGTATTCTCCTCACCTCCTAAATTAGCCGTGCCTAAAACAATAAACCACATATCGTTTAGATTGAATTAGTGAAATAGATAATAAATACTAAGAAAATAAAAGAGGAAATTAAATTATTTACTTACTTTTTTCTAAGCGTTCAAGTTCCTTGTAGAATTTGAATTCGTCGAGTGTAGGCTCCTTATAGAAACAAAATTCATTTCCTTTAAGTCAATCACTAGTACACATTAAAGCCTCAACCATTTTAGGTGTTAAGGAAGCTCTAAATGGATCAACAACTCTCCCACCAAGACTAAAGGCATTCTCACTAGAAACGGTGCTACTAGGAAGAGAAAATACATCCTTAGCAACTTTACTAAGAGTTGGATATGTACCATTATTTCCTTTTCACCAATCCAAAAGATTGAAACCCTCATATGTTAGGCTTTGATGTAGATCATTGAAATACATATCCACTTCATTGGTTATCTTATTTTGTTGTGTCGCAGCCCTCTTCTGTTGGATCTACCTTGTCATCCTTTTAGCAACATCAATATCTACCACACCCTCCCCCCCCCCCCCCCCCCAATCATCTAGTACAACACTTGATCTTTGCTACACATTTGAAGTAGCACTACTAGTACTACTAAAGACTCCCTCCTTATATGCATTATACAACTTGGTTACATGGCTTTTAACCCTTGCTTTCTCCTCCCTTATTTTGTCCCATCCATAGCCGAGTTTTTCTAGATTTGTCTTCAACATTTCAAATTTGTACCTCGGGTAGAGTGCTTGGGCTACAAAGAGAATAGGGTTCACCTTTTCAATGTCACCCCAATATTTGTCAAACTTGATCTTGTAGCCACACTTTGCAAAGTGGCATTAGAGGTGTTTAAAATTTGTTCTTCTATCTCCACTTGCAAAACAATCACCATGCTAAGTATTGAGTGTGACGTTGGAGTAAGGGTTATACTCAATGTCAAGGTAGCATCATAAAACTTTTTGAGAAACTAAGCAAAACTCACCGACCTCTCCCAATCATTCTGTGAGATCTCAAGAATTTATTATCTAAGAAGAGAAATATTTGAAAGAAAAAAAAAAAAAATATATATATATATATATATATGTTTAGGTTATTTATTGATGGGGTATTTATGAAAAAATTGTGGATGTCATTACAAGTTTGTAAAATCTTTCGGATTACTTTCGGAACTTAAATGAATTTTTAAGATGATATCATGTTGGACCAATGTGTCGATGACACATGGCAGCTGTGGAATTAGCACTTGGAGCTCAATTTGACAGCCACCTTGAGAACACACGTGATGCACTAGCCTTGCCACGTGCGGGACTCTCCACAAATGAAAGAAACAAAGTGGGGAATTAGAGCACGTAAGGTGCTAACCTATAAATTGGTTTTCTCTTCTCCATAGATCCGAAGTTCTATATCAGAAAATGCTTTCTTTTTTCTTCAAAAACCCTAAGATTGGAGCATAATATTCTCACGTTGTTAAAGTTGGAGAATTTAGCTAATTGGCATGTGGGAATGACCGAAAGTCTTTCATTTGGACAAGGGCTTTATAACTGAGATCAGACCGTGCCAATTACATGGGATTTCAAGGTTAGTTTGCAACTTGTGAAGATTATTAACGACTTGCAGAGGTTTGAATTAATATTTTAAGTCTTAAACTACATACTAGGTTTGATAAGTTTAATTGATTAGTAACTTGGTTTATGTGATATTTTATTTGAGGATCATTTGGATATATTGATTTGGATTAACTAGTGAATCATGTGAGGTTGTAATGGTGCTCAAGAGTTTGGTGAACAACGTTTGGAAAATGGTGAGAAAGTAAAAGCTAAGCTCAGAATTCAGGTAGGGGAAATCAGACAGACTTTTACAGAAATTGATTTTATTAAATTTCGTGAAGTGCTATAATATTCTTGATTTTTTTTGTTGATTTATATGGTTGGATTTTAATTGGCTACTTGCTTCAGCTAAGTGTTTACTTGTTATTAGTTATGGAATTTTCGCTGGAATGCTATTCGTCGAGAATATACTGTGATACATGCGAAAGATAAAATGACATCATTTGTGCATCATTCATATTGATGTGGTTGGAATTTCAGTGTCTTTCAGATTGGAAGTATGGAAATGAGGGTAGTTGGAAAGGATCTTTTGTGTAGTTGAATCTATTTATTGTGAAACCAGTTCCAGGCGAGCCCGATGTGCACAGTAGAATAGGATATCGACGGGAATTGTCGATGTGGGTGATTTGGGCTGAAGATCAATGAATTAGATAAGATGACTAGCAAAAGGGGTTTTTGAACTTGGGATATCATATAGGGGTTAGTTTCTATAATAGAACATTCGAACCACCTCTGCAGGGGTAAAATGCATGGTATGGGACGTGCAGGTCCGTGTGTTTTATTATATAAATTAACAGGGGTAACTGAAGAGGTTGCATTGCATTCATGCATTATTATCAATACTGATTTGATATTTTTCTGTATGATTTCATGACACATAATTTAATATTGTCAATTTACTGTGATAAGGTTATGTCCCTACTGAGCGACGGTGGTTGTTGCTCACCCCTAACCTATTATTTTACAGATGAGTTTTTTGGCAACACTGGTGATAGACGAACTGAGGTTGTGTTAGACGAGGGATCTAAGAGTGTTAATTTATTATATTTGTACACCTTGTAAGGATTTTGGAGTTATTTTAATATGAAAAGTTTAATTTTCCAACCCATTCCAATTTCCTTTTAATTATGTAGCTTTTAACTCACGTTTTGGATTCAGGTTCGAGTTTTCATTGCTGAACTGGGTTCGGGGCGTGACACATTCACCTCTGGATGACCCACCCGCTTGGCCTTTATTGTCACCCCATCAACCTCTTTCGAGACCTCATCTTTAAAGATAAGTAATAAAAGAGTCACACTCAAAGGCCATCTTAGAGAACACTTCTTTAAACTTGAAAGCATTATTAAGCATTTCATAGGTGGCATTCCACCTTGTGACGACATCAAAAGGGATACTTGACATCCTATCAAGTCTCAACAAGACACAGTATTCCCTAAAAGACTTCAACCTTGTCGGGGATGAGTGTATAAACTTCACACAATTTCTTATGGCATCAATCTCTCACAAATAAGATCTGCCATTCCATCCTTAACTATTAAATTGAGGATGTGACAAGTGCACCTCATGTGCAAGTGAGCCATGTCGAGTAAAAGAGTACCATTTGACTTGAGTCTTCTTTTCATGTATGCAATAGTGGTGTCATTTGCACTACCATTGTCAACGGTAATGCTAAACACCTTGTCTATGCCCCAATCATTCAAGCAAACCTCTAGACATCTTCCAATGTCATCACCCTTGTGAGAAGTAACTTGGACAAAGTTTAGGATCCTCTTATGTAAAGCCCAATTAGTGTCCAAAAAATGGGCCACGATGACCATGTAGTTCTTTTGGATTGAGGTCCAAGTATCGGTTGTGATACTCACTCTCAAACCCTCGACCACCTTAAAAGGCATCTCCGCTATTATAATCCACCTCACACATCTCATATCAATGTCTTTTTTTTATGTTGAAAGTGTGAGTGACAACTGGATCTCCCATTCTCGCTTGTGTCAATGTTGGTTGGTTCGGATCCACACTCTCAAAGAGACTAAAACCAAGGCATTTCTTCAATTGCTTAAGAATTCCAATGGTCCCATGAATTATAGGGTGTGTTGGTACTAAGAGTTTTCAATGCATGCATTCGGCCATGTACGATTCCACCCCATAATTATCGGTGATAGTTACTCTCTTAGAATCGTTCCACGCCGGACTTGGGCCGTTTCTCCTATTGCTCTTTTTTCGAGGAGGACCCTCCCATTCTCTCACTACTTCTTCTACTTCCTCTTCCCCCTCTCCCCCCTCTTCTCCTTGTTCTTCTACTTGTTTTAATGCAATATCCTCATCCACATCCGGATCATGATCCCAAAAATCTTCATAATAATCATCATGCAGATAATCTTGAGGTGAGGGAGTGCCTAGTCGAAGGGTACCACTAGGTTGGATTTGTTTTTATTTTCCTAATACCGAGACCATAGGTGTACTAGATTGGCTACTAGACCCATCCATCCTAACAAATATAATAACAATGCACATTAATATATCACAACCACAGTTCAACATATATCCAAATTCCAATTCAATAAATCACATATCCCATTCAAATGCAATAACATATTCAATATGTGCAAAGTAAGCACAACATTAAATTTTAAATCTATTCATGCTAAATGGCATTTCTTAAGAGGAAACAATTAAAGAGAATTCATATCTAGTCATAAAGAGAATTCATATTTATCCATATCTAACTATATCCTTGCAAGAAGCACAAATTTCTCAACAATGAAGATAGAGTACTAACCTTAAAAAGCCTCAATTCAAACCAAGGACCGATCTCCTTAAGCTCAATTCAAGGCCAACTTCACCTTATACAAAGACCTCCTAGTGTTAATTGAAGCAGAATGAATACACTTGTCAATTACAACGGGTAATGGAGTCGTGCAATCGGTGCTATAAATCTAGGGATTGAAGAAAACCTATTAAAGCATTCAAGATAAATTAGCAGAGAAAAGGATTGAACACATGTATATGTGTATGTGTATGTATATGTTGTTAAACAATGATCTTTTCTTTCCAATGCTGTGCTCCATATAAGATTCAATCAACTAATGATCCTTGAAGGCACAATTTCTTAACGAACATAATTTTCAATGGCTAGCATTCTCCTTGTTATATTAATGTTGAGTTTTCAATGGTTCATACTTCATAGTCTCTTAACTAACATAATTTTACTTTTGTTTATAGCCGGGACACATTTAAAAAACAATTGAAATATGAGCCTGCGGACTCTATCTGCAGTGCATAATCTGGGCTTATTGCATTCAAATAGTTGAGGAGTTAACAGTATCTTCCACGTGCTAAAGTTAACAGTGCCTTGGCCCTATTAAAAATACAAACAGATTCTAGGTCCTATAAAAAATTGGGAAAAAAAACCAATAGTCAACATCTTCCAAATGCTAAAGTTAGCAATTAAGGTCTTTTATTTTATTAATCATCCCACCAACATGAGGTTAAACAGTGAAGATAAACACTAAAGTTAACCCTATGAATCTTGTTAAAAAGTGAACAGGAAGGCACTTAAACGACAATAACAAAGAAAGCAATAAAATTATAAGTGCGGGTTCAACCGCATATTAATTAAACTTGATTTAAATTCCTGCTGGAATGCTTAATAACAAAGAAAGCAATAAAAGGAAGAAGACTGACTGAGACAAGCACAAAGGAAGAAAAGGAGATTCTCACACATGGACTTAAAGCAGCATAAAGTATCAGACTTTAATCAGTTACATCTTTTGGCGGGTTTTAAAGCTAATCTTCCACAAACCAAACTACAACTAACTCAAACCAGTTTCAAATCATGTGTTAACCAAATGAAAAAAACCTCAGAAAACAAAACCCAAATTACCAAATATGAACCCAAATGATAGATGTAATCTGAATAAAAAGAAAAAGAGTTCTAAATTTATGTTCACCTAGAAGTTAAACTCAAATCCTTTAACTAAGAGTTAGCTTTATAAGTCACACACACACCCTTTACAATAATATATCTAAACATATATATATATATAGAGAGAGAGAGAGAGAGAGAGAGAGAGAGAGAGAGAGAGAGAGTAAACCCTAAAATCACCAAAGTAGAATTCCAAAGACTTGAGTGAGATAGCTTGGCACTGATCAAAGATACATTGCTTCACAGCTAAGGCTTTCGGAGATCAGTGAACAACTTGCATGAAACCTTCTAGGAGAGGTCCTGCAAATACAAATACTACAATCTTAGAAACGAGGAAAAAAAATAAAAAATTTAGCTCACAAAGCCCCAAAAATTGAAGGCAAAAACCATCAAAACATGTTTTTTCTTTTTAATTAGATGATGCAAAGCCAGAAGAAGCAACAAAAATTATTATGAAAAATATACAAAATTTCGTGAAAAATAAACAAACTAGAGCAGAAAGCACATCAAAATGTGGAGCTGCAAAACTCTTGGATTAAAAAATGAAAATTTAGATGTTATCCATAAGAGATTTACAACCCACCAACTAAACAAAACCCACATAAATGTTTCAAAGAATTAGGGCTTGTTTGGATGTGCTTTTAAAATGACTGAAAGCGCTTTTAGAAAAAATCTTTTTGGGTTCCAAAAACACTTAAAGTGCTTTCTGCAAGAAACACCACTTATGTGCTTCTTCCAAGAAACACTTTAAGTGTTTTTTTAGGATTTACTTGTGTTGATGCACAAAATCGAGTCGATCTTGGACCAACGTAAATCCGACCGTGAATCACACAAACGCACAAGAACACAAAGATATATCGTGGTTCACCTCAAGTTGAGGCTACGTCCACACTGGTGTTGATTCTGTTTCACTATGTAAATGAATGTCGAATATACATGGAGGCTATAGAGGCAGTGTTTGCTCTCTTTGTTATTCTGTTTGCTCTCCCGTTTCCCCTCTATCTGTTTTCCTTCCCCCCCCCCCCCCTCAAGTGAATGTGAAGAAGCCCTTTTATAGAATAAGGGTTTCCTCCACTCTTACATGAATCATGTGCTAAGTAATGAAGCCCAAATACTTAGGCCTAATATATGTTATAACAATTTGCATTTTTATTAATGATTGATTTTAAAAATATTTTCACAAAAAACGCTTTCAATCATTGTAAAAGCACATCCAAACAAGCTCTTAGACTTTCTAAGACCCCTTTGGAGCAAAAAAGTAAAAACCCATAAAACTTTCCCTTGCAAATTCCAGTAATAGCCTCATTCCTAAATCGAAAAAAAAATTCATAAACCCTAACCTAATGGTAAACATAAATATAGAAATAAAATTAGGGCTGTAATCATGAACACCCAATCCAAAACATGAACAAATTTCACAAACCCTAATCTAGAATTCGAACCCTAAATTAAATTTCAAACCCTCAATTAATTTCAAATTTTACCTGATTTGGGGGAATATCGGTGCATAGTGTGGGATGAGAAGGAAGGCTCCACAATGAGGGATTAGAAGTCGAGAGAGAGAGAGAGAGAGAGATTAGAGAGGTGATATGTCAGTCGAGAGAGAGGTGAGTCACTTGTGTGATATGGGTGTGGTCGGATTTGAAGACGGCAAATAAGGAGGAGGAGAGAGATCGAGAGAAATAGACAAGGAGGGTGAGGTGAGAGGTGAGGTAAAGAGAGAGAGAGAGAGAGTGATTGAATGAGGGTTTTATTTGGATTCAACGGTTGAAATCAAATAGCTTTTACAATTCCAAATATATATTTAAAATTAAATTATATATATATATATATATATATTTTGTTCGATTGAGGATTACCGAACGCATGAAAATGTGAGACCGATTCCCGTACCAAAATTTCTGAATCAATTCAGGATTAGGTACCAAAATTTTTGAGATTTTTTCGGTTCGATTTTATGATTTTTTCGGTTTGGTTTGGAATTTTCAATATTTTTTTCCACCCTTACTTTAGGAGTCACGAATTACTGGTAGAAAACGAAGCGCCACAATTAAAGTTAATAGCACTAAATAAAAGCACACCAAAACGCCACGCTCAGAGAAGGGAGCGAGAGTAGTAGAGTGAGAGAGAGAAGACAAAACAGATACAAATCCATTTGCCCTCCAATTTCGATTTTAGGGTTAGGTTTAGGGTTTGGGGACTTGAAAGCCATGTCGACGACCACCAAAACGGCACCGTCTCAGAAACCCCAGCAGAGCAATGCCAAGCCTGGTCTCAGAAAGCCCGTGTTCACCAAGGTCGAGCTGCTCAAGCCGGAGACCGGTGGCCACACGCTCGTCGCCAAGGTTCTGAGCTCCAACCCCGTGCTGCAGAAGGGCCGATCGGTGTCGCAGCACCTTCGCCAGACCCGAATCTCCGAGTGCTTGATTGGGGACGAGACCGGGACCATTCTCTTCACTGCCAGGAACGATCAAGGTATTGGGTCTTCTTTAAATGTTTGTTTGGCTCTGGGATGATGGAGGATTGGATGGGAAAGTTGATTTTTGTGTGTTTTTATTTCGGTTGTGAGAAATTGACTTTATTAGGCTGATTGGTTTTGTACATTTCTGTGATGTTTGGACTTTTTTATTGATTGATTGGTTGATATGTATTGATTGTTGACAATGGATAGGGTGCAAACGAGAAAGGGCCATTAGGATGGTTAGTGTTACTGAAAAGGGGAAACTCAAATGAATTAGAGCAAATGGTTTTAGTACGATATTCCCATTGTGATTCGATTTGGCCATATTTTCTTGTTTGGGTTTTGAAAATGTCTGAAGTTTCAGACAAGGCAGTATATTTGTTATCTTATCTGCAAAAATACTTGAATAACTATCTAAACCAACAGAAATGTTCTCCTGGTAACCAGGATGTGCTGAGACACCGATTGGCCATGGTTACTCAACCTTGGATTGGATATCAAGGGTGAGACTGAATGGATGTGCTTTTAGTGTTTTAATCGCCATCCTTGATATCAAATCCAACAGTGTGTGACCATGAATCCCTGATCACCAGGTGAGAAAGAGAACATGGCTCTTTAAGCCAATTGTAAATTGGTTCATAGAATTCTATTTTCTTGGAGAAAAGTCAGATGCTATGCGTTGTTTATTTACTTTGCTAGATTTGGTGATGTTCTTTAGGATTGAATTAACTGTTGCTTAGGTTATGCTCGTTGTAGGCTTAGTAATGTAAAGTACTTTTGTCATTGTGAATTAATTGAGTTCGCTTTTGTTAGTGGATAATCTGGTTGGGTGCCATCGTTTAAACACTTGAGGTAGGTAGAATAAGCGGGGTTTTGAAATTATGAAATGAAGAAAATTTTAAGTGTTTGGTAGAGTGGAATTTGGAGAGGATCTGAACCTAGAAAATACTGAATAAGTGCTTTTTACTTGTTTTACTTAATTAATTTCACTTATCATCCAAGCATATGAGACCTAAAGGTTATGAGCAATTCTGGATCCTAGGACATGGATTGAGTTAAATTTGGATTAGAGATGATATTGCTCGCATTTAGAATTTGCACTAAGGTTTATGTGGCCTTAACATAATGTTGTTTGGCCTTAGTAAGATAGTTGAGGAAACTAGTCTCGACTCAAGTTGAGTAATTCTTCTCTTGCATTTCATATACCTTCAATTAGAGGCTGACGTTTGGTCATCTTGAACATTTGGGCATCTTGATGTAACTTTTCCTTTCTTTTTACAATTATCCAAGTTTGGTTTACTGTGTGATAGGGAGGGCATTATACGTAAACATGCATAGCTCGACAGTTTCTGGATGTATGTTTATTGGTGGATTGATTGTTTACTCTTACTGTGTTTTTTTATTGCTTTTGTTCACCCAGTTGACTTGATGAAGCCTGGTGCAACTGTAATTGTCCGCAATGCAAGGATTGACATGTTCAAGGGGTCGATGAGGCTAGCAGTTGATAAATGGGGGCGTATTGAGGTCACTGAACCTGCAAACTTTGTAGTCAAGGAGGATAACAATCTCTCTTTAGTGGAATATGAGCTGGTGAATGTTCAGGAGGATGCAGGGGCACCGCTTGGCAGCTAGTATATTGTGAGTGAAGAATCGAAATTCATAAAGATTGGATGTTTGGTTTTGGTTTTATTTCCATATTAATCTGCTGTTGCTGCTACTTGATAATATCGTATTGATGGAAGTTTAGTTTGTGATTGACTAGAAGATGTTTTTCGTGAAAAAAAAAAAACTTGGTGACGTTTTTCTATAATATAATTATCATGACCTAGGGTTTTGTTAGATGTGGCAGGAACAGCTTTTGCTTTTATGAAAGATGGAAATGTAAGCAAGAGTATTGTTCATCACCAAGAAAATGTTTCTTTCTTATCATCTTTAGCATCCATCTTTTCCCTGCGTATATATTCTGCGTTCTTTTTCGTTTTTAAATGCATATATTCAATTCTATAGCACTAAGAAAATGAGGGGTGTTCTGGGTGGATTCAATCGAATCGAATTACAGGTATTTTTTAGCTGATTGTAGTGGATTCTTGACTTCTGAAACCCGACATAATTGGATTGGATGATGAACATGTTTGCTTGTGAGGCCCGGTCCAATTTAATTGGTTTCGAGCACATTTCCTCATTTGAATTTGGAGAAAATTTGTAGTTTATCCATAGGACAAGCCGGTATACCATGTGTCATATACAATGGAGAAACGTTGAAAGTTATCTTCTCATCATTTACGTATTATGATACATGGTGTACCTACTTATATTTCGTATACAGGGAATAAGTTTCAGGCGAATAGGGACAATTTAACGAAGTAAAAAGTAGTGAGTGATGCCCGCAGCCGCAGGTGGTGAGGCCTACTTGTGACCGCCGCATCGAAATTGGAAGGCCTCTGTTTGTGCTATAGTGGTCAAACAAGGCCATGAGTAGATTTGTGCCTGGGCTCAAAGAGATTAAGACAAAAGGGCTAAACGCGCCAGATCCAAAGGGTCTCGGAGGTACCAAACAAGGTCCGATCACCTCGAAGGTCCAAGACCCACCCCTCGCTCAACCGACAGGTTTGTGCCACCGAGCTACTACTCGAGCGATTGTCAGTGTATGGAAACCAAGTGTGATAACACAATTAGTTGGAAACTTTAAAAAAAAATCCAACCAATTATATTATTATACTTGGTTTACCAGTCTGTATTTCTGATACGTTGAAAAATTTCTTCTACTACTCGTGTGTAGAGAAGAAATTGTCTCTCGCCACATACATAGTACATACAACTCGCTACCTCCCCAACCCTCCCCCATGACTTCGACATCACCAACGCAGGCTCTCCTATTGGATAAGTTATTGGGTAGGAAAACCGGATTGAGATTGATGCTAGTCTGCTAGAGGAGGATGGGGCTAAGTTAGGGTAGGATTAGCATGACAGATTAAGGGAGGTGGGTTTGTGGTCTTTTTAGTGTTTGGGGTCTGCACGGACACGTGCCACACAAGGTTAAGGCATGTAGAAGAAGTCTACCCCCGACCACTCACCAAGTGCCACATCAAAATAACTACTCTTGTAACCAAAAACGGTTAAACACCTAAGCAAACATCTATCTCCTCTACAGCTCCCCTTTCTTTCCCTCCCTTTCGAAATAGGATTCTCTCCCTTCCTATTACCATCCTCTTTCACATTTTTTTTTGTCTTCTTTTTTATATAAAAAATTGAAAACAAGATGTAGACGTGGTGTAATCGCAACCGTTTAAATAAGAAGGGATGGAAGGAGAAAGAAATTAGGAGGGGAGAGAATCTTACTCCCTCCCTTTCTTGTTCTCTCTCTTCTAGGACAGTCCCTATTCTCGACCTGACGGCTTCGGCCTCCATTTCTAAGACGTTTAAGTCCATATTGTACTTTAAAAAAAAAACAAGAAAAAAAAAACTATACTTGGCTATTCAAAGATGATTAAGAACTTCTACTTAAATTTTTAGTATTTAAGTCACAGAGTTTTGTGCTTATGATCAAAATCGTTCATATTATGAATCATACTGTAAATATCATCTCTGCAAAAAATAAATTAAAACTAATGTTGTTTAGTCAATCTATTGTAGCAAATACATAAACGGTTCGTAATGCTTTTACCAATACCGTTCATTTGTTTTTAAATAGTTTAATGACTAAACGACCTTAATTTTAATTGATTTTTTACAAAGGCAATCTTTATAGAGTGATTTATAATATGAACGGTTCTAATTATAAACACGAAGTTCTATAAATTGACCACAAACAATTTTGAGAAATTTTGAGTAGGAATTTCTACTCATCTTTGAGTAGCCAAATATTGTTCTGAAAAAAAAAAATAATGTTTGCAACGTCCTTACTAAATCCAGTTGATAATCATTTGTATGCATCTCCTAATTTCACCCTACACAAACAACCACACACCACTAGGGATGGGAAATGGTTATGGTGGGCGGGTAACCGCGATTATTTACCCATAACCGTTTATACTCATACCTACATAACTGTTTACCCGTTGGGTAAATGCCTAAACGGTTATACTCATACCCATAACCATTTATAAATAGTTAATCATACCCATAACCGTTTATAAACAGTTAATCATACCCATAACCGCGTACCCATTCAACCGTAACCGTATACCCGTTTATCCATTTTTAAACCCATTTACCTGCGCCTATTTACATATTTTTTTTAACCGTAACCGTATACAACTCCAATAATTGAAATAATAAAGACAAACGATAGTTTTAATCAATCAAGGTAATATAATATATTTGCTAATAATTGATTTTTTACTAACAAAATACCTCTCATTACTTGAGCAAGCATATTGGAAAGAAAATTCATGTATTTTCGACACATTTTTCTTCTATACCAAGCAAGTATTCAATTATAACATCCATATGATTACAAAGTAAAGCTTCTTAAAACTCAAGGTATTCATTATCTTGAAAACTAGATGATTCAGAGCTCCAAAATATATCAAAACTAAACACTTTCGAACACTAATGCTTTAAGCACATTCAATCACAAAGTCTCATCGACTCGTTGTCACCAAAAGAGGCCTACAAAAGAAATGTATAAATTAAATTAGTATCCCAAAAGTTTTTAATCAAAGGTGTTGGCATATAGGAGGAAATATGTATGAAGGATCAAAAAGGACAACTAGAAGAGAACGCATTAAGTAAGGTATAACGAGTGAATGTGACCTCAGATTATACATCGTATTTGTACCACAGGTCCACAACCGGTTCCCATGGCAGCAATTTAAAAGTGAATTAAACATACCAGTCAAATTCATCACCTAGCTACTATGATGCACATCACCATTATGGAGGCAAATTGTCTGCCCTCCTGTTACTGTGCCTTTTCCATCCCCTCATATTTGTGCGGTCACGATTAAGCCACATCAACATTTTATATTCCTATTGCTTTTTGTCTTATTATGTCTATTAAAAAATCAATATAAAATGTTGACGTGGCTTAACCATGACCGTACAAATAGGAGGGGATGGGAATGGCACAGTAACAGGAGGGCAGACAATCTGCCTCCCACCATTATAGCCCAAAATGTCAAATCTATAGTAAGATGACAAGCCTTTGATAGCAGCGGGGAGAAAGAGACAAGCGAGGAGAAAGATGAGTGGCGGAGATGAGAGGGAGCAGCGAGGAGAGAGAGACAAGCGGCAGACGGAGTCTAGTCTTGGCCTCCTGGCGGAGAGAACAAATAGGTTACAGTCTTACAGATTAGGTTTTTTGTTTTTTTTTGTTTTTTAATTTTATATATCTATTAAAATAAACGGGTAAACAAGAACCGTTATAATCCAAGTTAATACTCATAACCGTCCATTTAAATTTTACGAGTAAATGGTTATACCCATAACCATTTAATTATCTAAACGGTTACCCGTAACTGTAACCGCGAAATTTAAATGGGCGGATAACCGCGGTTACCCATAACCGATGGGTATTTGCCCATCCCTACACAACACTATGTTTTCTAAGTTTTAAATCCTCTCCTTCCCTGTCCATATATTCTTTCTCACAATACAAATGCCCTCGATGACACAGAATGACTTATATGACATGAGTACACCGTCACAGTAGCGTCCCATGTGAATGTAATAAAAATTAACATATAGCGGTATACATGAGTAAATTCCATGTCCATATAAATTTTTGTGTATACATCCTAATTTTATTAACACAAAACGTCACTATAACAGTATACTTGTGTCATATAAGTTGTTAAATCCATCCTGACTCGAGGAGTGCATGTACTACAAATCAATGGTTTAGCCAAGAACAGACCACTACCCACAAAACAAAAATATAGAAATCAAGGTGGGGGCTGGGTGGGTTGTGGTGGCCCTGGTGGGTCAAAACAGTGTCGTGGCGTGACGGCTAGCCAAAGTTCATGCATACACGCAGAATCAGATATTAAAACATTGAATTCGCGACGTAAGTCGTAATACAAATAAATGTTTCCGCTTAAAACCCTAATCATGATGTTGGTGTATCACAAAAGGCCCGGGGATAAAGTTCCAACCACCAAAAAACATAATATAAAGAGATGTGGGGAAGAGTTTGTAACCCTCCAAACGACAGAATCACATCGATAAAACGTATACAATAGGAAGATTTATTTATGATTTTTCGGCTGAATTATTCATTTAATTTGGTCTAAATGTGAATTTACTCATCCAATTTTTGGTAAACATTGTCAAACTTCTCGATAATGGGTAATCATGCATGTTTCTAAACTTTATGAAGCACATACAATGTCTTTCCTTCTATCAATGTGTGATTTATTCTCAATACACTCATCACATGTTTCAAGCTTAACACGTAAACAACACAAATTGAATGTCATAAAGCACATGTGGCTGTTAAGCTTCACATGCGAGACAAATTTCTTTGATACCATAAAGGCATTGACAGAGCTAGAATTTTTTGTGAGGAGGGGCCTCTCATAAAGGTATTTTTTTTCTTTAATTTTTTTAAGCGGATGGTATTTACAAGGCTAATATATATATATCAAAATCAAATGTTCAAAACAACATATGCACATATAATATTACATACACACAAAAATTATAATTGTCCTTGACGAGTTTTTATATTTTAAAATCGTATTATTATAACCCCGCTGCCTATACTATTAAATTCAATGAGATAAATAAAAACTTTACGCACCATAACTCTCATGTAATATGTAGAATAGAGAAGAAACAATAGAGAAACAAAGAAATTTAAAACTTATTTGTTGAATAGATTTCGAATTTAGGATTATAAAATGTATGAGATTTCAAAAAGAAAAGGGGAATTTTTTTTTTTAATTTTCATAATTAAATTGAATGTTTTCTATTCAAAGAAAGACGAAATATTGCTTTGATTTTAAATGCTATTAATTTGTGTTAAGGAGATAGCTAGATAAAATATTAAAGCTAATTGGGAGATGGGGTTATGCTTGAAACTTGGAAAGCAGGACTTGAAGCAATAGAAAGATGCATAATTCCCTATAATATATATATATATATATATATATTTGTTTTAGAAAGCAAGCAATAGAAAGATGCATAATTCCTATAATATATATATATATATATATATATATATATATATATATATTTGTTTTAGAAAGCAAGCAATAGAAAGATGCATAATTCCCTAATATATATATATATATATATATATATATATATATATATATATATATATATATATATGTTTGTTTTAGAAAGCCAGGATAGGCCCAGGCAATCCCAGGTCCTTTACTCCCTCTGCCAGTGCATAAAGAAAGTTGAGGTTACACCATAAAACTAATTGACAATATGACAAGTAACCCAACTCTTTATAAAGCCATGTAAAGTCACTACAATATAAAGTTGATCAAAGGCTTATGGCATAATATGTGAAATATATATTCTAACTTCTTTGTTAATTGTCAATTGGGGTTAATTTAAATGCTAAAACGTTTAAATTGATGTTGAAGTGTATATAGTCGACGACTTGACGTGTTTAACATCAATCAATAGAATAATTTGTGCTTGGCTGAGTTTTTCTACTTATTAATTATCAATTGGTTACGAATGGATATTCTAACGGATTAATGATACTTTTAAAACACATATTTTGTAATATATGATACTATAAAACACTTAATATAATAATTTTGTTTGCTTGAGTTTTCCTATCTATTATCAATTGGTTTTGGGTGAGACTCTAATGTACCCTTGAACATAGTGTGTATCGTTACATATTAATTTGAACGATGATTTTGTAATGCAATCATGTTCATGCATGACAGTCTATAATAGTGTAATAAGAAATTTGGACATATATAAACACGAACTAATGTGTGTTATCTTTTATAGTAAAAATTGCAAGTTGTTACTAACACAACAAAAAATTCATCGTGCAGTCTGTAAACATAAACAATTTATGATACAAATTACACATGAAGGACGAGAGAAGTGCATATAATCTTTTTGGGTAATGCTAAGGAGACTAAATTTTGTAAACTAAATGACATAGAAGTTGATAATTCGATTATTACTTAACCGTTGATTAACGTGCTTATTTCTTATTGGTGACACATAATTTAGTTTGCAAATTTAGTCTACAAAATTTATTCTCCCTATCATTACCCTAACCATTTTAGAATACTAATAATTTTTCCTAATAAAATAATCTCATCTTTATGTAGATAAACCTCACGTTAACTTGAAGGCTGAGAGGGACATTACAAGTGGATAACTTCTCAAATGTGGAGGCAAATTAAGTAACAAAGAGATATATAAAAGATAGAGATGCAAGCAGAATTTATCAATCAATCACATCCCATCCCCATATATGGCATAAGGTTCAAACCTAAATGACCCTACTTAGAGATGATAGTGCAATCAAAAGGACAATAATTTACTGAAGATGCATGCATGCTGGTCAAAATTCCTATTTTAGGTTGCAATCCAGTTGCATGGTCTCGCCATTTTCAGAGAGCCACTTAAGATCAAGACGTATCCATCAGACTCTCACATGTTGGCTTCACGACAGGCTTATTTCAAGTCAAACAACGTGACTCTCCAGAAGCCGTGGAGAGCCTCTTGACCATAGTACCCATATCTATAACCGAAGCACCACAAATTAGAAGAAACATACAAGGGTTTGATTTCAACCAAACCCATGTTATGATCAACTTGAACAACTTGCAGAAGCGATAAAAACTGTGATATTACAGACCTACCAACGACTATATTTCGTTTAGTAACTTTTAGTCTCCACTTTTGTTGAAATAAATTCTGAGCACATCTCTCGTAAACAAACAATAGCTTATGAACTTTTGAGAAACTTGTAGAACTCGTTAGTTCTTTACCTTTCTTCAGAGGTGTATATGGCTTAAATAGGACTGTCCATTACTTTCAAGGCTTAGTGTAACTATAAATTTTGTTCATGTCTTGATGCAACTATCTATGTTTTCATGTCCTTTAAACTTCTGTCACTAGCTAACTCGTCATCCTCAGAATCTTCTGTCGCTAGTTCCATAGATCATGACAGCAGTTAAAGACTAAATTAAGGGTCATCTATTTTTTGCTAATTGACAGCAGGTAAAGACTAAATTAAGGGTCATCTCTTTTTTGCTAATTGACAGCAGGTAAAGACTAAATTAAGGGTCATCTTCTTTTTGCTAATTGAGATTGATGGTCAAATCCAGCTCGATCCAAACTCGGAGGCGGCCGGCTAATTTTTTTTTTTTCAAGCTCTCGAATATCCTGATTTAGAGGCAATGTACGTGTAAGATATTTTATGTTTTTCCAGAAAAAACAAGTTGTTTAATTTCTACTTATAGTGTACTTCTTGATCTGTACTCACTACTACTGCAAGATATATGAAATAAGTGACCAAATTTTATGAGACACCCAAAATTCGTCACATACAAGAAAAATACATGAGGAATTGTTCAAACGCTTCACACATGAGATTTCAATATGCTGGGAAAAGCACTAGATTTCACATAAGGTGCTCTCAAAAACACACTTTAAAAGTTATGACACCTCTTACTTTCTAGAGACACTCTAAAACACTCACACTCATATTTATAGGCCATATTTGCTTATAAAACCACACCCATATTTATAGGCCGTATTTGCCGACATTGAACATTGCTAGAACATTCTAGTGCATTGATCATGCACAGCACCATCACCGACCTAGGCTTGCATAATAGCTACATATTAGCTAGTTTCTAGTATATTCTACAAACTACTTTAGCTTTAGATAATTCTAGGCTAGCCAACCGATTTTGCATGCTAGACAATTCTAGTAAAATCTTATGCATGAATTTTTCAGAAGAATCCCATGCATGTTTGAACTAGAAAAATTTAGTTTCTTTAAACCAACTGAGCTTAATGGGTTGGTGTTGATCTTTAACAAGGTGATAGTAAGAAGGGTTTGATTAAAAAAATAACCTTAAAATTACTAAATTGCAATCCACAAAAAATAAAGGAGAAGTCTCAAAGTTTATGATTGAATAATAAAACATAAAACAATTTTAATGGGTGATGCTATTGGGACAATTAGATCACAATATTAATCCACTTGCTGACTTAACACTTTCAAATACATACGGGAGAATCCACATACAATGATATTGTTCACCGTTATTATAGAGTGTTAATTTTGAAAATTGTTTAATTATAACTCTAATTAATTCTCATACAGATAAGTTTATACCCCAGCTTAATAGGAAAAAAAATGAAATATGTTGTAGCCATAGTTTACTGAAAAATTATGGAGGTCAGAGAGAAAGGGGTGTGGCAATAATAGAGAGAAAGAGATAAATGTGTAATTGTGAGGTGTGTTCTATTCCACCCCATTGTGCCTTTATTTATAGTAGTAGGAAAGGTTAATTCTTTACCCTTTTAGGATTACGACTCTAATAAGATAATATCTAATCTAAGAGATATGGTAGAATCTCATTAATATATCCTAGATATGTTAGGATTTACACAATCACATTCCTAATCTAATAGGATTGCAACACTCCCCCTTGAGTGTGTAAATACTCAAACAAATGGCTCATCAGATCTCCAACGATGAAGTAAGTACAGTTGATGAAGTCGTCGGCACAATGAGCAAATGCGAGTCTCAGATCAATGGAAAAATGCATAAAAGGTAAAACTCACAAAACCTCGCTATGGTAAAACCCAAGGTAGGAGAAAAACCCATAAACTAAGGAGAAAAGTGAGAAGTTGCATTAAGTCAAAACTAAATGTCTTTTAGACGTAAGTAGAAGAGCTCACAAGGGTATGATCAACCCAGGATGGATGCCTCATTAAAACCTAGTTAGGTAGCAAAAACCCAATGGGAAAAATGCTCCTAATCATAGGGAAAAAGAGTTCATTACAATCAAGTGAGTATACTTCTGGATACTCCCCATAAGTTTGACAGAACTTCTAAATGAGAACTACAAGCATTGCATACGAATAGTTAGGCATACCAATTCCTCAGACAAGCTTTTGGAAGGTTGACTTCGGCAGTGACGTCATGTAAAGGTCAGCAAGGTTGTATGGGATCAGCTTGCAGGCCTTCAATCTCCTAATGCTTTGCTGATGTGATGTAGACGCAATATGTCTTGGTGTTGACTTCGTTGATGTATCATGTCTTGGTCGGGTTGATACATGCGACATAGTCTTCATGGATCGTCGTTGGGACTCAACGATGGATGAAAACACAACAAGTACTTCGAATATACTCAACAAGAACTCCTAACCATGTCTCACGTGTGGCGTAGTGAAGTAAGGTGAGTCTTGGAATGATTCGAAGATTTCGCAACTAAGGTCATATCATGGACCTCCAAGATATTGCGATATCCCTAACGGTGAAGACATAACCATTCGGGGATTTGCCTTGTGCGGGTCTGATAAGTAACAAGCATCAACATAACAAATAAGGCAAACATGATTCTGAGGATCAGGAAGTCGAATCCTCTCGAGATGCGTTGGGATTTGCCCAAATTCATAGTACCTTCAGGGTACGTCTTTAATATTAATTCAGTGGTTGCGTGTAGGCGCAGTGCTGCACCTTTACCAATAGATCAACAATGAATGAGATGTCATGTCTAATACAATGAGCTAAGTATAACGAAACGCAAAGTTGAACTTAGATATGGAATTTTGGATTCCATAATCTCTTCAAGAGTCTCATTTGCATATAGCGTATGGAAGATTGTAAGTATACTAAAAGGTAACACCTTCGGGGTATAGTTCGACTGGTAGACCAAAGTACCATCAGAACAATGCTTCAACTTCAGGTCAAGGCATAAATGAGTTTTCCTAAGATCCTTCATCTCAAATTCCATCTTCAGGTGTGATGTAGTTTTCTCAAGTTATTCTAAAGTCTTAGTGAGATTCGTGTCAACGACATAAACTGTAACTCTAGCAATTCGGAATAAGACTTCATAGTTTAACACGCAAGGGCATTCATTAATATCCCTAACTGATCAAATAATCACTTAGACGGGTATACCACATCTGTCAGATTGCTTTAATCCATAAGTGAACGCATCAAACAAGTTAAAATGGTGTTCCGTGATTTGGAACTATTTGAACCAATCCATGTAATTCTTCGAGAACTTACATGTAAATCTTTGTATCTATATCCCCATGGAGAAAACACTAACCACATTTCATAATGTTGTTATCAATCACATGGCGTTTGAGAGAAACCTTGTGCCGTACAATATGCATCATATTGCATTATTTCATTCATCTCATTATGCTTTCTTTCCCACATGTAACATAGCAGGGTTACCTTGGGCAATGTAGGAACGATAGGTCCAAACACACTTTGGTAAGGAATTTGACCTGGATTGTAATTTTGGTTGTCCAATCAGCTATACGTTGTCACTTAATCAACGAAACACGGTTCAATATTGTCGTTTTTCATTTATGTCGGTAGGTACCATATAAGTGAAAACATCATTCAATTCCATTAACTCATCCAAACTAGTATGCTGGACCAAGAACTTTAAGTCTCGGAAGTAATATGGATTAATCTCATGAGATGGAAATTATTTGAGGTAGCGATCAAGTATAGATTCATTTTTTTATGTCGTGACCTTCCTCTTCTAGGGAAGTGAATCCTATGAACCGAGTGATATATCATGCTCCAGGCCAAGACAAATTGATTGGCTATCTGCCGGTGTACCGGACTGTCCAACAGGGGCAGCACACCCTCCAAGGATGTTGACTCGACCTTGCATGCATGTTTGCAGCTATCTCACCATTTTACCTAGATAAGAGGAATGCGTTTGGAGCAACATTCTGAAAGCTAGAATTTATCGCACTTGCTTATCATACTTGTGCGGTATAGGGATCGAGATGAGACATAGTGGGCAACGTCCACGCAAACTCGCGCCGTTCTATAAGAACATTGATGTTTTTATCTCCCTTTAACGGCGGGAAAACTGTCTCATTGAAGTGACAACCCATAAATGAACGGTAAAGAGATTGCATGCAAGGGCTCTAAAAGAGCTAGTGTGAAGGAGAATCATAATTGACAAAGATTCACATCCTTCATTGAGGACCCGTGTTGGTACGTTGCGACGATGCAACATAGCACGTAGAATGCACACCCAAATGCGTAAATATGAAAAACGTCAGGTTTGTACCTAGTAACCAACTGTAATGTCGAAATGGTGGGTGGCAATGGGCCTCAAGGTGGACCAACATAATTGTGTACAAGATTGCATAGCTCTAGGCACAAACCAAAAACTTGGTACGTTGACCAAGGTCCAGGCGATCATTTAAATTGCGTTTTATGATCACTATGTGAGGTTATTTGGGGTGAAAATGGGAATTTTATGTTTAATTATAAACCCAAAAGACATGCAATACTTTATCGAAAACCGTTGATATAAACTCTCCGGCATTATCCAATATACCGGACTTTAAAGGATAAGTAGGATGGTGAATCCTTAAGATCAGCCAGGAGGTTTAGCAACAATGTGTGTGGATAAACATGTGACCAATTTGTCGATTCATCAACAAAAAACCATAAGTATTTATATGGTTCACATTTTGGTTGGATTAGTCCACATATATTCCCTTTGAATCCATTGTGAAAAAGGGGTGATGTCGTTAGGGGTGGAATTTTTTCCCGAAAATCCCGAACCGTCCCGATCCCGTCCCGAAATTTTCCCGAAAAAATCCCGAACCGAATTTCCCGAAACCTTCGGTACCCGAAACCGAACCCGTCCCGAAAGTTTCGGGTTGGGATTCGGCCACAGCTTTGAAAGCTTTCGGTAATCCCGAACCGAACCGATTATTATATATATATTTATTTTTAATTTTTAATTATAAATTAATTGAACCGTTGGATTTGTTAAAATCAAATCCAACCGTCCATTGAGTTAGGTTAGGTCATTTGTTAGGTGGGTGTTCTTTCTCTCTCAGACTCACTCTTACTCTCTCGCTCACAGTCCCTCTCTCATAGACTCACACAGTTAGTCGGAGCGAACCCTCTCGCTGTCTCCTTCCTCTCCAGACGTAGTGTCCTCTCACGCTCGGTCGTGGTCCTTTCCAGACGCTATCCTCTCGCACTTGCTCTCCCGGCTGAAGTCCAGGTTCGTCTTCGTCTTCTTCTTCGTTTGAATCCCACCAGTTATTTGTGATTGCCTGTAAGGTGTTTGTCTAATTTCCTGATCTTTGATTTGTTTATTGAGTTTTGTTTTATTTTCGTGTGGAATTATGATTGCCTGTAAGGTGTTCGATGATATTTCTGATGCCCTGCTATTATTTCTTTTGTTTTGTTAAATGTGTCAATGGAGAATTGTGATTGCTTGGAAGGTGTTTGATAAAGTTTCATAGTGTTTTGTTATAGGTGTCTATAGAGAATTGTGATTTCCTGCAAGGTGTTTGATAAATTTCCTGAGTGTATTGTTATCGTTTCGGTTGTTTGGTTTTATGTGTCCATGGAGTGTCCACATTTCCTGCGAGGTGTTTGATAAATTTCCTCAGTGTTTTCTTATCGTTTTGTTCGTTTGGTTTTCTCTGTCCATGGAGTGTTGTGATTGCCTGTGAGTTGTTTGATAAATTTCCTCAGTGATATGTTACTATTCCATTTGCTTTGTTCTTAATTGCCCGCAAGGTATTTGATAAGTTTCCACAGTGACTTGTTACTTCATTTATTTTGGTTTATGGGTTCATGTAATTCAGGTTGGTTTTGTTTGGAATTGCAGGGTTTTAGCTAATGGCAGTTTGTGATACTTAATGACAGTTTGTTTTTAGCTAATGGCAGTTTGTTTTTAGCTCAGATTTTCAAGTTTCCACAATGACTTGTTACTTCATTTATTTTGGTTTATGGGTTCATGTAATTCAGGTTGGTTTTGTTTGGAATTGCAGGGTTTTAGCTAAAGGGAATGAATGAATTTAAGCTTGGTTGTGGTTACATGCACTTTCTTGCTTATAATATAAACTATGTTTTGCTTTTGGATTGTAACTTAATCTAAATTCATTTGGAGTTTGGTTTGTAAAACCTAACTTATTTCATTTTGGTTGCATGCACTTTTAATTAACTAGTTTGGTAGACAATTTGGAAGTTTGGTTTGTAAAACTTAACTTATTTCATTTTTGTTGCATGCACTTTTAATTAAATAGTTTGGTAGATAGACTTGTTAGTTGCTTCCTTTATATGAAAATTGAAACATGTGGTATTGTGATATTTGTGGTGAAATTGAAACAGGTGGGCTGGGCAGTGATTGTAACCTTAATTTTTTTTTTTGGGCAGTGGCTGGCTGCAATCTTAAAAGCCCAACATTTTGGGCTTCAAGGCCCAATCCCGAAGTATCCCGAAAATCCCGAAACACTTTCGGGAATCCCGAATTTCGGGAAATGCACATTTTCGGTTCGGTTTCGGGATATAAAATCTCATCCCGAAATGTTTTGGTTTGGGATTTGGGAAAGGAGTTTCGGTTCGGGATCCCGACCCGAACCACCCCTAGATGTCGTATCTTTGCGAGGGATGATTTAGAAAATCAATTTCCCCAATGAGCAAGCTTGGCAAAGTGTGCTTGTAGGCACAAGGTCCTTACTTCAGGTAAGGAGATGCTTTGTGGCATCATTGTTCGACCTAAGTGTCCCAAAAAGTCATGCCAAAGCAAGTAAACTGCTCGATCACCCGGCTCTAGGCCGACCACATGTGGCGTGTTTCCAGTTAGGAGACAATCCATTGGCCCTAAAGCAAAGCTTTAGGCTCATTTTTGGAGGTGGTGCAAAGATATTCCACTCTATTTTCTTCAGTGGTTTCAATCATGATCATTGTCATCTTGAATATCCTTTAAAACTCCACACGTTCTTCCGGAACGGGGAGAATATAAAGTCTCTAACATGGTAATTCAATATCATTCATACAACCAGGAGTGTGCCAATGTTCTTAATCAGGTTGGATAGACCTGAAGTCATTGCTAGAAATGTGATTTAGGTGTAAAGTTAGTGTGCGTAGTATGACATTCATCCAAACAACTAACTTTCCTACAATCCTACCTAATCACGTGTTTAATTGAATTAGGTCACATGTATACAAGAAACATGATTCAATTAACTCGTATTTGAGGACAATATCAATAAGATTATCCATAACGAAAAACAAACACCAAATGTGATTCCAAGAACATAGAAAAATGTTCACAAAGTAAACCAAGGTTACTAAGGTGGATTTGATGCACCTATGCCGAAGCAAAGCATACCTTTCGGTGCATCCTTGACAAACCAGGGCACCATCATTCGGTAGGCTTTGACCGAATTGGGTTAAACCATTCGGTAGACTCCAGCCGAACTGAGTTTATATCATTCCGTAGACTCCGGCCAAACTAAGTTTATACTGTTCGGTAGACTCCAACCGAATCTGGGTTTATCCCTTTCTCTCATGTTTGTGGTAGTAATCAGGTTCGAGAATTTGGTAAACTTCCACTTTCTACATTGCTACTTCAGGAGTGAGTTAGAAACATGGAAGGACGAGAAAAAGTATTCTCCAGTCAAAATTCGATCGGATTTATAAACTTCAGAATTATACTCATTCATGGACGTAATCATGGTGTGCTTCAGGAAATGTTTTTCATGATTAGAAGGTCCATAAAAGCGAGCCAAAGAGCCATGGAATCCTTGTTTATGAGGTATTTCCGTTTGTAATGCTTCAGGCATAAGTCTTTGAATGAAGATTGTGGCAAAGGCTTTTTCGGCTCCTCCTTGCCATTATTGGCTTCAATAGTTTCTCAGCTTCTTGATAGTCAAGTGGAGATTCACGTTTTGTACCCCACATAAAGTGGTTTCTATTAGAAACGTCCAAATCAGAAAAATCGAACTTGTGACGGTTCGACAATCCACTGAATTGGAGGGAACAAGATTGTGATTAGTGTTATGAGAATGAATCATCCATAAGAAAGTTAGAACATTGGATTTCTAAGACATGGTTTTCATAAAAACGTCGGGTTTTCATGGGTGTATTTCTTTTAAGAAAACTTCAGATTTCAAATGCACTAAATTTAAAACTACAGGTTCAATTTAGTTTATGAATGTTTAGTTCATAAAAGATAGGTTCCTGGAAGAACACATAATGCAATATGCTGATTTAAGTGTAGTGGATTTGAGTTGCTTCAGGAACTCAAGTGTGAGAGTTTCGGGACTACAAAAGGATGTCAACGATTCAAAGAAGAGAAATAAATTATTGAATCATTCATGTCCAAAAGTGATCTTCAGGTCAATAATTTTGGATTTCTTGTCAGATTAATGGACTGCTGGTCACTTTTAATTAATTCAATATATCAAGACCATATGGGATCGATCGTGAAAGCAAAAATAATAATAACATTTGGGTTAAATTATTTAAAATGCCAAAAATTAGCATTAGATTCGAAAAACCATAGCCCAATAGCATTTAGGATTGGGTGTCGTGAGTAGGGCAAAGCCCTAGAGGGCTTTTGGGCCTCAAGTTTGGCTGCAGGCCACGGGCTGAGGGACTAGGTAGCCCAACAGTAAGTTGCTAGCGTTTTTGGGCCAAAGGGTGCGCGGGAGCAAGCCCAGCCGAAGCTGGTCAGTACACGCAAGGCCTAGCCGAAACTAGGGCTGGTTCTTTGGACTATGGGATAAGCCTAGCATGTAGGGCTGGTTGTGGTACATACAGGTCAGGGCGGTAGCAAGCCCAACAAGTCAAAGGCTTGTGGGTTATGGGCTCAAGTTGGACCGGGGCGTCAGGCCTGTAGGTTATGCAACCCAGGCCAAAGCGTGGTTGGTTTCTAATAGGGTAGTGAGCCTAAAGGGCTGTGTGCCTTGTCCAAGTGTAAATATGACATTGTTTCCCCACCCAGCTAGGCTTCAGGCCAGCGCGGTGGTGCGGCGTTGCCGCAAAAAAAATGATAAGTTGAGTCAATTTCAATTACCTTTTGTGATCAAAACCCTAAAAATAAAAATAAAAAATAAAAACTTAACTTGGGGCGTATCACTCAAATCATTGGCCCAATATTGGATGTAGCTTTTCCACTAGGCAAAATGCCTAATATTTACACACTCCAGTAGTTAGGGGTCGAGATGTTGTTGGTCAACAAATTAATGTGACTTGTGAAGTACAACAAATAATCGAGTTAGAGATGTAGCTATGAGTGCTACAGATGGTCTAAAGAGAGGAATGGAAGTGATTGACACTAGAGCTGCTCTAAGTGTTCCAATTGGCGAAGCGACTCTAGGACGAATTTTCAACGTTCTTGGAGAGCCAGTTGATAATTAAGGTCCTGAAGATACTCGCACAACATCTCCTATTCATAGATCATTAACTTGCATTTTTACTAAAGTGTAGTTTCAAAAATATTTTTTCTAAAAGCATGTTTAGTCGTATAAAAGCATTTCCCAACTAAACCGTATAATAATAATACAATCCAAGTTCGAAATTCTCCTCCACAACACTCATAAAACTTGATTAAATTGATGATCCACTATATATAGCAAATTTGTACTCATGTAACCCATAAAAGGTTACTTATTAGTTTTAAAAGTAAAAAATTAGATCCAAACAAAGATACTAAACAGAAATTGGAGTAGAATAGAAGGAGATATTTCGCAGTCTTCATGATTTGACATGGTGGCTAATTTATAACAACTTGGTAACCCCGTC
Source organism: Malus sylvestris (assembly GCF_916048215.2). Lineage (NCBI taxonomy): Eukaryota > Viridiplantae > Streptophyta > Magnoliopsida > Rosales > Rosaceae > Malus > Malus sylvestris. The sequence goes on from NC_062262.1 coordinate 30,704,456, forward strand.
GTCCATGAATTTTGACATGAGGAGGTACTATTTATGGCTAATCGGTCTAAAGTCAGCAGGAGTGCTTCTCCTGTCTTTTTCTAGAAATCAAAGCAGGTCTTATACAAAAAATAAAACAAAAATCAAATGAGAAATTGAGAAAGTCGCATTATAAAGTTGTAGTAATAATTGATAAGCAGTTCCTGATCAATAATAAACAAACCACAATATAGGTTAGCTTCAAGTGTTTGTTGCACTGTAACAAAAGAAAAAATGGTTCCTTAGGGAACATCCCATAAATTGGAAAAGAAAAAAAAAAGTGCTCTTTGCATACTTGTTTTTATCTCTCATATACCTCTTGTTAATTTTTATGTTTTGATATTCTTTAATTCATTTGATCTAATGGTCGAAAATAAAAAATTTACATTAAAATTAAAAATAAATGTGTGGATTGCACCATAAAAAAAAATTAAATAAATCACAACCAGGTCAATTTTATACACTCATTCAAAAATCACAGTCACACGCGAACTAAAAATTCTAGAACACTACAAATATGGAAAGGGAATTAATGCTTATATTATTTGATTTTAATTAACACAAACTTAAAAGTCATGTATATATAAGATAATTATAACATATTAAAATTGCAGAAGTAGGGAGGTGGGGTTATATCCCACGTGAAAGCCCACAGGGGCATGAACTCTCTCTCTCTCTCTCTCTCTCTCTCTCTCAGGTTTTCAAACACTTATAAATTAGAGAACATAATTAAGTATAAATATATTCAACTGAGATCATCTCAGAAATCTCCAAGCTTATCATACAACTCTATAGCCAGCTAGAGATAGCAAGATCAACTAAATCATGGATTTTTTCCACAGCTCAAACCACAAAAACCAATTCAAACACAGCAAAAAGAGGCTAACCCAAGACCAAGTGAAGCTGCTAGAGAGAAGCTTTGCCTCCAACAACAAGCTTGAACCAGAGCGCAAGCTCCTTCTGGCCAAGCAGCTTGCAATCCCACCGAGACAGGTTGCGATTTGGTACCAGAACAAGCGCGCTCGGTGGAAGACACAAAGCCTCGAGTTTGACTACAGTGCTATCCAAGCGAAGTTGGAGAGTACCCTAGCTGAAAAGAGGAGGCTTGAGAAAGATATTGAGAGACTTAGAGGCGAGCTTAAGAAGGCTCATGAAATTGTGTTAGCCTTGAACCAACAATCACAAGCGTTTCCTGATAATCCTGTGATTTGTTCAGTATTTGATTCTTCTAACTGTAGTGATGAGGGTGTTGGGAGTTCTAGCCTGCAGCCGCATGAGGATGATGATGTTAAGCAACTTGAGGAGCTCTATGCTTGTTTGATTGGCATGCAGTGATGGGTTTAATCTTTTTTTTTCTATTGGTAATTAATGGGTTTAATGTTTAATATTATGGGGTTATATGTGATTAATGTACGTTGATTCTGCATGAAAATGCTTCTAATTAATTTTGATGTTCATCTTAGAATTTATTTTTCGTACTCGGCAGTTAATTAATTACATTGCAATTAATTTGCTCACTCATACAAGCAAGCCAGTACATATTTTTTAGAGACAATGAAGAAAGAACATATAAGTCAATTTGTATAGCAATCCTTCTTATTAATTTTGAACACTGACATATCGTGTAAGTTGATCTTCATGACATGAGATGATTCAATCAGATTAATTAGATTCATAATTGGGTCTTAAATTATTTCTTCCATGGTGGTTTGCTGGCTGTCAATCAAGATTCTTTGGTGAGACAATCAGTTTGTTGTACAGTTAATGTTGTATGAATTGTTGAATAAGATCATATAGTGCTCAAACATATATATATAGGGTTTAGAATCCCACATGAGCCAGGACTGGTCGAAGGCTATTTGGATTTGATCAATGATTTGAAGTCTGAGTAGAATTCTACTTCGGTCATGAGGAATTGCTACTATAAATAGAGATGAAAGTACATTGTTGATGTACAAAACCTGAGGGGTCTTGGAACAACGTAAATCTGATCGTGAATCTGCAAGAAAGTAAATAACACAAGATGTATCATGGTTCATCCCAAGGTTTGGGCTACGTCCACACTGATATTGTATTTCTGAAGGGATTGTGAGGGAGATAACCTCTGTAATGTGAGAGGGGATGTGAGAGGGTGATGGGGCTTCAGGCCTAAGAGTTGGCCTCCTCCAATTGTGATGGTGAGAAGTCCTTTTATAGAATAAGGGCTCCTCACTTATTACATATTTGCCCATTCCTTTATTACATAATTACATTTGAGTCCCCCAAGTATTTATATGAGATCTAAATACGGAGGCCCTAAGTATGGTACAAACAGTAGTCCCCCAAGTCTTCAGTCAAGAGAGTCTTTTGGCTGGAGACTTGAAATTCAATCCATGTGTGGGCCGAAGTAACTAGATGTCGTCTTGAACTGATACTTGATATGAGGCGGTGCTCAAAGTGAAATGATGCTCAACTAGAAGTAGCACATGTTGCGAGGCTGCTCTGCTTGTGGCTTATGTTGCCTTAGTTGGCTCGGCTTGTGACATTTTGAAGGTGAGGGAGTCCTTTTTATAGAATAAGGGCTCGCTCCTTAATACATAAGTGATGGGTTAGGAGTGATGCTCGCGGCGAGGCAGTTGCTCAGCTGGCGGCGATGCTCTCTAATGAAGGTGAGGGAGTCCCTTTTATAAAATAAGGGTTCGTTCCTCAATACATGAATAATGAGTGCTCTCTAATGAAAGTGAGAGAGTCCCTTTTATATAATAAAGGTTCGCTCCTCAGTACATAAATAATGGGCTAAGTCCCCCAAGTATTTTTTATGAGGCCTAGTTGAGGCCCAATATATGGTACATAATGTAATCCCCCAAGTCTTCGGTCAATAGAGTCTGTTGGCTGGAGACTTCAAATTGAATCCATGTATGGGCCGAAGTGGCGGTTGTTCGGAGGCGGTATTTATATACCCTGCATTGAAGCTTTATAGGTGAAGCTTTGCAAGTGAAGCTTTGAAGCTGGAGCTCTGTAAATGAAGCTTTTGAAGGTGGAGCTTTTGTAAATGAAGCTTTTGAAGCTGGAGCTCTGTAAATGAAGCTTTTGAAGCTAGAGCTTTTGTAAATGAAGCTTTGAAGCTAGAGCTCTGTAAATGAAGCTTTTGAAGATAAAGCTTTTGAAGATAAAGCTTTTGTAAATGAAGCTTTTGAAGCTAGAGCTCTGTAAATGAAGCTTTTGAAGTTAGAGCTCTGTAAATGAAGCTTTTGAAGCTGATTGACATGAGTGATGCTCATGAATGTTTATGTTGATTGACATGAGTGATGCCTATGAATGTTTATGTTAATTGACATGAATGATGCTCATGGATGTTGACATGAATGATGCTCATGAATGTTGACATGAATGATGCTCATGAATGTTTATGTATGATTGATATGAGTAGTGCTCATGTATAATTTTGAAGTACTAGGCGTACTTTTGATCACCTAGTGGGTGATAATAGCGGCAGGCTGCCAAATAATTTTTTATAGTATTAGGCGTACTTTTGATCACCTAGTTGGCGATAATAGTGGCAGGTTGCCAAATAATTTTGGAGTACTGGCGTACTTTTAATCACCTGGTTGGCGATAATAGTGACAGGTTGCCAAATAATTTTGGAGTACTTGGACGTACTTTTAATCACTTGGTTGGTGGTAATAGAGGGCCTGACTCTTTTGGGCATATGGGCCTTTGCCCTTCACATCACATTGTAGCCCATTATTTTGGGCTTGCCGTTTTTTTTTTTTAATTACCTTCTGATGGGATTTATACATATGTTTTCGAAAGATAAGGAAAATAAATTACATCATTCAAAAATAAATCCAACCTTCTGCTCAATGGGTCACGCTCATAATTCTCTTTTCTACATGCCATCATTACCGCAATTATGTCTGCTTCTTTTTTCTTTCACTTTCTGCTTTTGCTTTCTGCTTTTCTTGATCTCCCCGCTCCTTCTCTGTCCACCCATGTTGTTTTGTAAGGTATCTTTTGCAAACACACTTGCTTTTCTTGGACAGCCTGGTCGTGCCCATCCATTCTTACTCATTTTCTTTTTCTTTTTCTTTTTTGCTTTTGCTCTCTCTCTGTTCACTGCATGTTCTCCTGCGTGAAGTTATCATTGGAAAGCTCGGAGATTGGGACACTGAGGGCAGCTTCCTAGGAGATTGGAACACATATGAAGCATTGTAGCTCTTCGAAATCTGCAGGATGAGCTAGGAACTGAGTATCTTGTCGGTCGAGATCACACCCTTGGCGAGCACAGCCTTGAACACGGAGCAACACTAGGTGATTTTTCTAGAAGAAATCCAGGCCGCCTTCATCGGAGTTCTTCAGCGTCGAGCTCAAGCTCTGACCTCGCCGGTGCTGCGAATATGCTTCCCGGGAATACAGGGTCCAAAAACGTCATGAACGACTCAGGTTTACAAGCAGTAGGCTTGAAAAAGCGAAAAGGACCACCATCGTAGTGGTGTTGGTCTCTCACCGCTGCAATCTCCACTATCAACTGGTTGGCCTTGACATCTCCGAACTTCCCATAGCCAAGCCTCGTCGAATACGCGACAGCCTTCGACGACGATGGTGGCGGAGCGGTCGTCGAGCTGGAGGATGCTTGTGCTGGCGCCGGCTCGCCAGGAGCAGGTGCTTGAGCCATCGGTGGTGGCAAGTGAGCTTGAGCCGCCATCGGAAGGACGAAGATTCCTGGACCATCATTTTCGGCCAACTTCACCACAAAATCTTTCGAGGCAATTGGTAAGGGCCTTGCAGTGTAAATACTTTTCATGCCACCATAAGTTGGCATTCTCTTTCCCAAATGAAGACTTTAAAAACGAGGATAGTGAAGACTACTGCTCGAGTGAGTACCGAGGATAGTGAAGACTATTGCGACGACTACTGCTCGAGTGAGTACCGAAGATAGTGAAGACTGGGGGCATCTAAGAACGAGGTCGTTTTAGTACATTTGTTTGGGATTTTCTGGGCAGAATGAAGACTTTAAAAAGCAGAAGAAAAAAAGAGAATCTTTGGGGCTCTTTTATGGGCAGAGACCGAGAGAGAGAGATAGAGTTTTTTTTTTTGTTTTGCAATGCAGGTGTTTGTTTCTTGGTTTCTACAGATTCATGGTGGTGAGATGAAAAAATGAAAGAGAATCGACACAACTTTTCGTATCGATTCCCATAGACGGCGCCAAATGTTGATGCACAAAACCGGAAGGGTCTTGGAACAACGTAAATCCGACCGTGAATCTGCAAGAAAGTAAATAACACAAGATGTATCGTGGTTCACCCCAAGGTTTGGGCTACGTCCACACTGATTTTGTATTTCTGGGGGAATTGTGAGGGAAAGAACCTCCGTAATGTGAGAGGGGATGTGAGAAAGTGAGGGGGCTTCAGGCCTAAGAGTTAGCATCCTCTAATTGTGAGGGTGAGGAGTCCTTTTATAGAACAATGGCTCCTCACTTATTACATATTTGCCCCTTCCTTTATTACACAATTACATTTGAGTCCCTCGAGTATTTATACGAGATCTAAATACGGAGGCCCTAAATATGGTACAAACATACATCATTCAAGACCCCTCCAAATCAATACACAAATTTGCCCTGCGCAATCTCTCGCTATACGCGAAACCTCTCAAACATCTTGAGATTTTTATTTTACCCTTTTTTTCCGCTAACAACCTTTAGTTTGAATAAACAACATTGTGTTGGAAACCGGTAACATCTTTAGTTTGGATAAACAACACTGGAACCGTAGAATCAACTGACCGAGGAGCACCTTCAGTTGGATAAACAGCATTACTTCGAGACCGACTAATTATCTATCCAAGTCTCGGTCAGCAAGGATTTCAAAGTCCTTGTTGGAAGAGGTCATCTCATTAACCTTCTCGACGAAGTAAGGTGTTACCAGGTTACAATATTTGGCACATTGAAAGCTGAATTTGTTATTGAACTTTGCAAAATTAGCAACCTTGTCTTCAGGCTCTAGAACCCGAAAGTCGAAACATGTTCCTTCCTCGACCGTAGTCGCAAGATTCAGAAGTCATTAGCGCGCCCAATGCCACATCAATATTAATTCACTCCCCAGCCGAGCTCGGGCAACCACACCCTGCATTCAACCAAATGATGTAATTAGCTTATTAGCTCTTCAGGTTGCACACCACGTAGACTAAGTAGTTTTTAGAGTCAACAATATTGGAACACAGTTATGGGATCTTACTATTCTATTCAAATTATAATAGGTAAATTTTTTTAATATGCAATTAAAAATTAAACATATTAATCATAAAGTCATTCATTCTTAATATAACACGTAATACACATAAGAGTTTATAGTACATTTAGTAATGAGTTTGAGTTCCCAATTAACTGTTTGAATCTCTAATTATTATTCCTCGCTGTATCATGTACCATATTAATCATCTCCCTTTGCTTTAGTAATGCAACCTCCAAGTCCAAGTTTATATTCTATTTCAAACCAAACAACAAGGAATGCAAATGGTTCTCGGCCCTCGATCTCTCTCTTTCAAAAATGTTGTTGACTTCCATTTACGACCATCGTGATCGGACCGTTGCATCATGAGGTGGTTCTTCCATTTGTATAGGGGCGTTCTCGTGACCTAGTTCTAATTTAAGAGAAAAACTTATATGAAAGAAGTTTATCGTTAAATTATGTTCCAATTCAATATATAATGTCATGTAAAATACAAACTTACCCATAATATTATATAATTGAACCCTGTTCCCTACATAGTAGCCAAAAGTTGGCAACAAAGAAGGGAACAAAGTCCAAAAACAGTACATAAAATTTCAAATCGAACTTAATTCAAGTGCATTTGTGAGCGACTTCGAAACTATGGTTGCGACATGAACATGATATAACAAACTCATGACTATTTGAATGAGCGATTATCTTACCAATCAGTTTCTTTTTATTAATGGCGTGAGAGATTTGAAGTTGGATATAACATTAGAAATAGAAGTGACATTAGATAAATAGCTAGTTGGTATTTTAGGACTACCACTTAGTACTTAAGAGTAGTGTTTGAAATTTCTTCGATATGATAGAAATTTCAATGAGAATCAACATATTTCATTGATATTTTTGACATATCGGCTAAATATTAGGATCGACATATACATGGAGTTGGAACAAGATTGCAGCAGTATGCTAGTTACCGTGGTACGTTAGAATAGAATGACTCTATGTATATATTGAAACCTCGACCGTTGGATCATGCCAATGAATCTTGTATAAGGCTAAGATCAAAATGGGATATGTTTCGCTTTGGCCTTGTGATATACGACTCGTCGCATTTCAGAAGAAGAATGGACGATGTCGTTTCGTACTTTTTGTTCTTTCTACTCCGCGCTCCCTCCAAAATTTGAGAGATTTTTTAATATGATTGGCATACGAAATGGTACACAATGTATTACTATATAAATAGTAAGTTAAAAAAATTAATAACTTAAAAAATAAAATTTGTCATCACTTCTATTAAAATATGTAGTATATGACTTGTGTTCCGTTATAATTAAAAGTTTTTTCCCAAAATTGCCCATATATCTCGAGAACTGTTGCCCTCGCTCCCACCAGCGAAGAACCCGCCCATCGGCCAACCGGTTCGCCCGAACCAGGTTGTCGGAAACCCATACAACCGTCATCCCTCCATGGCCTCGACCTCTCGCACTCATGGCGTCACGGGCCGGATCCGAACCGCCACGGCCAATCTCCACGAGGACAACCAGTCTCTTATCTCCGTAAGCTGTTAATTTTTATGCCTTTTTATTTTTGTAGGAAAAAAAATAGCAGTTTATTGTTGTTCTTATGGAAGATTATCTGTGGTTTCAGGATATTGGGAAAGCTTTCAGTTTGATGAAGGAAATTGCAGTCGATTTCGAGAGTGCTAAGCAATTTGAGAAGGTAATGTCCTTAAACGAAAAGTGGTTTTAATTTCTGAAATTTGTAGGTGCTGCTAAAAGCCTGGAACTTTAGCAAAGTTCTGAAATTTTTGAGTAATTTGAAATTTTGGGTTTATCTAATGTTTTGCCATTTGGATATGGTTTGGCTAGAAACTGTTAAGATAAAATGGAATTGTAACTGTGATTAAACTGGCCCATCATAGATCATAGATTGAAGATATGAATTATTTCTCGAGATATGAGAACTCGAAACTGTGACAGGTGAAGGAGCTCGAAAATGCCGTTGTTGAATTGGTGGCTACTTATGAAGACTGTTCACATTTTTCGTCAGCAATTGAATCTGTTGGACATAAATACCAACCTGGGCCTGAGGTGCTAGGAATTTTCTTCTTCATGTATTGTTTCTCATTCAATGACTTTGCTTATTCTTGTTCCGATCTCGATTGACTTATTTGTTGTTTATGGGCCAGCTTACTGATTTCGATAAGTTGTTCAAGAATGAGGTTGCACAGCTGAAGGCAAACTCATCTTCAGTTCCCCAAAACCATCCTCTGATACGTCAATTCCGGGAAGTTGTCTGGGTATGAACTTTTGTACTTTAAATGCACAGAATAAGATTTTGAAAATTTTCGCTGACTTTCGACGATGCTGTTGGACAATACTAAAGTAAGCACAATGAATTAATAAATGCTTCTTATTTTGTTATTAGTAATAAACTTTACCTCGCCTTTCTTATGACAGGCAAATTCAGCTGGAATGATGCTAACTAGTTTAGAAACCAAACAATTGTTAAAAGCACTTTTCTGCCTAACTTAGCAATAGTTTGTCTAATTATTTTATTTCTTGAGTTGAAGGGAATGTTATTTATGTCTATGGCTAAAAGGGTATAAAATTACATTAACTGAGCAAGTAGTTTTCTGGTTAAGCTCTATTCTGACTACTGTTTGCCAATCCTTAGACTAAATGGCCGTTGTAACCTTGGTGCTGCATGCCAGTATATGAGTATAATTGTAACTGCATAGTGTTGGGAGAAGTAAACCACTTATTAGAGTGTAGCAGGTCTTACTTCAAAGAGAATTGATAGTTTTATGTGTTATATCTTTTCCCGAATGAATATGATCTGCGGAGATACTGTTTATTGTAGTTTTTCTTATTCTTGTTTAAGGGTAGAAAGACCATTTATGGTGGGCGTGTATGCTGGCCTCTGTTGACAAATAAAGGCTTAATTCCGCTTATGACAATAGGTTATGTTGTATGATAGTTCTGTGATAATATCTTGTTATGACAATTGTTTCTGTGGTATGTATCTCCATGCTTGGGAAGGAATATTAAGTGCTTCATTGGTATCTAAATTATACCTCGTCTGATGCATTTTGAAACTTGTAAGATCAGTCATCTGTGTTGACTGTTGTTAAGGTTACTACATATGTTTGGATTTCAAATCCTTCTTTTGCTGCATGTTTCATTTCTCCGTCATTCTGTACCTCATAATTTTGTCTCATGCTTAATCCTCTTTATATTTTTGTAAACCTGAAGTTAAGGGATGATTGCAATCTTTCTGTTATGAAAATGTACAGTGGAAGTAGTGGAAAGTAAGTTCCTTATGAAAATTATTTGTTCATAGTGTTCTTTGTTTGTTAGGCAAATGTTTATAGTTTAGTGTAACTTTAGCAGTAAATCTGCCGAGGAGCAGAGAAAGTATTGTTTAAATTGAAAGTGTCTGTATCGTACCAAGGAATGGAAGCTATTATTATTGTTAATATTCTACCACGGATGTATGTTATTTGCTTGTCTCAAGTTTTTATTTCTGAGTTGGAGTTTTTAATATTTTTCTGCAGAAAGTCCATCACGCAGGAGAACCTATGCCAGGTGAAGAGCAGGAGGACATTGTAATGACGAGCAACCAAAGCACTATTTTGAATGTCACTTGTCCATTAAGTGGAAAGCCTGTCACTGAACTGGAGCATCCAGTTCGCAGGTGATGTATCAGTTTCTTCAGACATTTATCTTTTTCTTTGTTGGGAAAATATGAATTTACGGTCTTTGCTGAATGTTGGTGTGGCATAGACTTCTAGCATTGAGTATTTATGTGTGTTTATGCGTTTCCAGCCCCTTCTTATATTTACTTTAGCTCGTACTAGACTGTTGTAGACCTTTCTAATGTTAAAGTTTTTTCTTGGTGTATTTTTTCCCCAAATGCAGTGTCGTATGCAAGCATGTTTACGACAAAGGACATATCATGCATTACTTACGGGAAAACAACACACGATGCCCTGTTGCAGGTATATTTATTTTTTGTTCCCCTACATCAGTTGGACTTATACTTTGGTGAGATTGCTAAACCCCTTTGGTTTTTCCTCCTATCAGCTTGCCCTGCGAAATTGAAGTCAGATAAAGTGAAGGATGATCCACTGTTAGCCGCTGATATTGATGAATTGCGTAAAACGCAGAATCAGAATGTCATGACTGATGTGATGGACGTCACTGAGTTTGAAGAGTGATTGGATGATTTCGGGATGTGAAAAGTTTCTAAATGACATTACAGCTTTAGCTATTTCGACATCTTTTAGGTCATTGTGAAGTAGTCAGGTATTCTGTATTATGGTTTTGTATAGAGTGACCTGGTTTTATGATATTGCATATGTAGTACTAGTAGTTGAAAGCACTTCCAGTTCCTTCTCTCTGTTGAATTCTTTTAGACTGCATTTGGACAAGTGCATTAACATGAGGCATTCAGTTGGATTGCCTGATTCAAATTGTTTACTCGGTTAAATCTCATTATTCTATATTTGAAGTGGTTTAGAGAGTAATTGTGAAAGAACCAGTTAACCTAGTTGTACAATGAACAAAGTTGGAACTCACAACTTCTTTGGGCTGTGCCATTGGGTTTGAGTAACTACCTATTCTTTGTACTAGCTCTCTTATGTGTGATGAATTTTCAAGTTTCACATGTAGATAATATAAATGGGTGATGTTAAGTACGTGTGATTGTTGGGCTTCACATGTGAGCCAATTTGGTATGATACCATGAAGAAAGTTGAGGTTCCACCATAAAATCAATTGGTAGTATAGGAAGTAATCCAACCATTTACAAGTCCTTGCATAATTTGGTCTTTCACCAATGTGAGACTTCGTTCTCACATTCTCACACGTATTAATAAAAATAATTCCAACCCCAACATATTAAGACAAATAATGTTTCTTACAGTGTAGAAGCCTAATTAAAACGTAACATTAGATTTCAACACAAAACAAGCAAATAAAAACAATAAACGTGCAACTACACAAAAAAAAAAAAAAAAAAGGTAGAAGCTAATTTACAAGCTCTTTCAGCTTCTGAACAAACCTATCGATATATCCACTCATAAACCCAGGAGTTGCTAACGTTTCCATCCACTTTGCATGGTTCTTCTTCACCATAACACCCACCTCACTCTCCTTATCCATCACACTTTTAATAGCTTTGCTCAAACTCTCCTTCGAAAACCACCCACTCTCTTCCCTCCCCACCTCCACAGCAACCTCGAGCTTTTTAACCAGCAATTTGGTGTTCAAGATTTGGTCACCAAGATGTGGAACCAGCACAATCTGTTTGTCACTCATCAAAGACTCCCACATTGATCCAAACCCACAATGGTTCACAAAGCACCCAACTGCTGGGTGGTTCAAAATCAATGTCTGCTGCACCCAGCTCCCAACCACCACCCCTCTCCCTTTAACCCTCTCTTCAAACCCTTCCGGCAATGCCTCTTCAATTGTCTCGCAACCCAACGGCGGTTTCAGAGCCACAAAAAATGGCAACCCAGTTAGCTCAAACCCTAACACGAGCTCTTGAAATTGGCTTTTTTCGAGAACCCATTGGCTCCCGAATGCGCAAAACACCACAGATCCAGCCTCAAACCCAGCAAACCACTTCGCCCACCGGTCCTCTAATTGTTCAGTGTTGTTATCGGATCCCAGACCCAAAACAGGACCGGTTAAAAGCACCGGCCTCTTATACTGATCTTCCATATAGTCACACATATCACCCTCCAGCTCTCTGCACGTTCTAATGGACAAAGCGTCACATTCTTTCATACAAATTATGGTCCGATCGTAAAATCTGATCCCGTCCCCAAACGGCTCCGTTATGAACGTCAACGACCGGGCCTCGTGTCCTTGGAGAACCACAGTCGTTGACGGGTACCCAGCAGGTGGGACCCCTAGCTCCTTCGCGGTAATAGGCCGGTCCTTGGGGACCTGACGCGCTGGGACAAGCGCAATAGCGAGAGCCGCAGCGCATACAACATTGTAACAAACGGACTTGATGCCGTTTTTCCTCGCAATCTCCGGCACCCAATGTGCAGCGTCGTACAATACAAAGTCGGGTTTGTTTGCGCTCAGGAAGTGTTCGATTTGGTCGCGTGTGAGGTCCATTGCAGCGGCAAGAAAATGGATGTTGTGAATGGGGATTTCCGAGGCGATTTCGGTGCCCTCAGGGAGGCCGTTGAAGTGGGGGACGGTGACTGGAGAGAAGGTGATGAGGTTAGGGTGGTGGTTGAGATGTTCGAGCTGAAGGATAGCTTTCTTGGGCACCAAGAGAGTGACTCTATGGCCTCTGGCAGCGAGCTCGTTGGAGAGGTGAACGTATGGGGTGATGTGGCCCATGGCAAGCCATGGGAACATGGCTAAGTGAAAGCTTGAGGGTTCTGCCATTTTTAGGGTTAGACGGCTAGCTCTCTAGCTCTTGGAAAGTATGGTGAACTACAGTTCGCATGCAGTGAGATCTTGTTTGATGTTACCTCGTTTGTTTGGTCAAAATCTCAGATTTATTTGCAAAATTTGTCGGATCGTTGGTTATAAGCGTTTATGTTTGTTGGCAACCACGCGAAAGTTGGTGAAAACTTTGGCCCAATTGCTACAAATAACTCGACTTGTTTCTAAAGGGAAACGTTGAAATTTTCAAAGACTGCATTGGTTACTAACTTACTATGCGTGAACGAATTTGTTCAAGTAACAACTTGGTGAAACAAAGAGTTGACCAAAACAAGTTCTTGGTTTCGATGAAAATTAAACTTCAGTTACCCCTTCTTTAGATTTCTTTTATAAAAAAATGTTACTCTTGTTACATTTTTCATACCATATTTGTATCACCTTTCTAATATAGCTGAGAATCACATATGTTGGTGGGTCTTATCTTTATAAGAAAGATAGTACAAATTTAATAAGTGTAGCATTACTCGTCTTTTATAAAATTTACGATGTTACTTGTCATATCCGTTTTATTATTTAATTTAGTGGTGAATTCTAATCCAAAAAACAAGGCACCTCTTTTTTCTAAAGCAATAATGAAGATCACGGATCAATACTTGTGGTTGCGGAAGTTGTATAGGAACCTCAGACATTATTTTCTTCCGACATCAAACGTGTCTGCATATACATGCAAGTTTGACGTATAATCAACATCTAATGAGAAGTGGTAATTACGCATCAAATAGTATATAAATGTGCTACGAAAATATAGTTTCCCTGGCAACATATTGTAGTAATCTCCTTACCATTAACGTACTTTTCTGTGTATGATTAGGATCGGTTGTTAATATTAGTATCAATTAATGTCGCGGAGTCCGTGATATTTGTTAGGATAATCAAGCTCCTCATCAGTAACTAATCATATTTCAGATGCATGGCTATTGGCCAAGAATGATCTCTGCACGCCGTGGCTAGAGTCAGCAGATTGAAGAGCATGAGTCTTGCACCGTGAAAGTAAAGTAATTAAGGTTACCATCCGTTATTGTTCTTGGTTTAAGCTAGTCAACTCTATCTCCCCATGGAAATTGGAAGGGAATTTTGAAGCTGATGGGCTTAGAACTGTGACCTAACACTTGATCTGGGTTGAACATTTTTGGACTCTCATCCCTTTTCATTACTTTGAGCCATCTTGAAGATTGTATTGGGGTTACTAGGCCTGTCATGTAATTAGATTCACACTTCAAATAAATAACAAAAAATAACAAATTCCATACGGAGTATTGTACATTGCCATAATCAATACTATTGTAAATACACAGACTACTTGTCTAACAGACATCGACAGTTTGCACATTTGAATAACAGATAACGTTACGAACATCATATCAACAAGGATAATTACTTGTCTAACAGACATCGACAACTTGCATATTTGAATAATAGACAACGTTATGAACATCATATCAACAAGGATAATGCTAGGAAGACCAAATTTTTTAAACCAAATTTGCAAACCAAATGATGTGATTGTTGATTATTGAATCATTACTTAAGTATTAATTGAGGTGCTTATTTCTTATTGGTGACACATCATTTTGTTTATAAATTTGATTTAAAATTTTGGTCTCCCTAGTATTACCCAATCAACAATATCTATTATATATATATATATATATATATATGAGTGTTTTAGACTGTCACTTGTTCCGCCTCAATCATCATGTCAATCTTTTTTTTTTTCACAAACGATAAGATAATCTGCACTAATTTCATCTAAACTACAAAAATGAAAATTCGATCTTGAATACATAGGATAATCTACACTAAGTTCAAATACGCATGTCAATCTCTAAAACGGCCAATTTCCATATTACTTTGTTTGTCAGAGAGAAGTGTTTTCTTTGTATTTATTTTGACACCTAGTACCTTAGCTGTCATAAATATTATACGCAAAAACATCATGTGCATCTCTCTATAAACAAAAGTTCACCACATGGAGAGTGTGCTGGCATCGACCCTGTCATTGACATAAGTTGTTGACCCTTCTCCATATTTCTTAGTTGTATGAACTTAAGTGCCACACTCCCTGCTTTGAAATCTTATCTCGTCTCTCCACTTAGCGCACATCATGGTTCCTCTCTGTCCAAATGCATGTATTTCCACATTAAAATATGCTTTTATCCCGAAAATTATGTCTTACAAGAACATGGTTCCAAGCCCCCACATGGCTTCCCAAGTCAGCCCACAGCTAGCTGTGTTTGATCATAATTTTTTTTTTAAATTTTTTATATATAACTATTTTGCAGGTTAATTTAAAGGCCAAAATATGGGTGTCTTTTACTGGTTGAAATCCGAGAGGAACTACTTTTGTGTGGAGCCATGGAGCCTGTTGGTGATGACCCAAGTAGGAAAGAAGACAATGTGGAAGAAGCCAATGATCTTTTGGAAGAATGTTGGTTTTTTGATAACTTGCTCAACAGGAAACAGAAGATGCTAAGGTGTCTTTCTGATCCTCATAGCAACTCATCAGATTTTGGCCAAGAAATGTCAGTGAAGATGAATAAGGCCAAAGAAGGCGGTGGATTTTCCGGTCCAAATTTGGTTCGGACACCGTCGTTGCCGCTTCATATAGGGAGGCAGGAGAATGTTCAAGTGAAGCAAAGTGGTGGTAAGAGTGGCGTGAGAAAATTGACAAGGCAAACGTCGCATCAGAAGATGCTGCAGACAACAACGTCCCAACCGCCGGTTTGTATTGGGAGGAGGACAGAAGGAGTTCAGGATAAAGAAAGTGATATCAGAAGAAGTAAAGTAAATGGGCAACCGGTGCGTCACAATTTGCTCAGGACACCCTCCTTGCCACCATGCCTAGGAAGAGAAGAGAGAAACCAAGAAAGTGTTCCACAAAGACACAAGGTACTAGCTAGCTATGACCATTATGTTTTTAGTTTTTACTTTAAAAACATACTTTAATCATAATTATGGATTAATAGTTTGAGAAAAGTCTCCTTGCACTCCTCTGATTCACTCGCTTATACATTTATGGATAATAACTTTTCTGGAGCATCAATAACAGCTCACTATTAAGAAAACAACGGTATAGTTAATCGGTCGTTATCTTACAATGTTCTTACGTTTGATTATTGCAGGGGCTCATGACACAATGTTCTAGCATTCCAAGATATAGACCCTCAAAAACCACAGAAGGGGAAAGCAATATGATTAGTACGAATGGAATTAAGGAAATGAGGCGCCGATGCCCTAATCAACTGACGACGAGAAAGAGCCTAAGTGATCTTGAAATTGAAGAACTGCAAGGGTTCAAGGACTTGGGGTTCACATTTGACAAGGAAGAGTTGACCCCTAGTGTGGTGAACATACTTCCTGGGTTGCAAGACAAGAAGAGAAGTGAAGATTTGAACCCGGCACATGTTAGGAGGCCTTATCTTTCTGAGGTGTGGCTGGCGCAAAGCAGCGCAGCCCCGCCACCTCCAAATTTGGGTGCAACTCAGTCTGCTGAAGACATGAAGGCACAGATCAAGTTCTGGGCTAGATCTGTGGCTTCTAATGTGCGCTAGGGAATTTTATTTTGTGATATTTAACTTGATTTACATACCGATCGATTATGTAGTCTGATTGTATTAAAAAAAGTAACATCCAGTAATCCATTCAAACCAATTAATCCAACCCAATTTGATTCGCTTCAATAACTTTGATGATCTGATTGGATCATCAAATTCAAAAATCTGTGTGAGATAGAGAGAGGGAGAGGGAGTTGCAATTGTCTAGTCTCAATGATCCGCTCTCATGTGATACTCGAGTTTCTATTGTATTATTTCACTTGATATGTATTATTTATCATTTTTATTTTGTGAAATACTTTTTCAAAAACTGTTTGTAAAAATGATACCAAATCAGCCAAAATGTTTCTAATTTTACATTTATAGTCATCTCTATATTCATGAAAGACCATCTACTTGAACCATATTTTGTAGACCACATAATATGGCGATTAATTGTGGACTTCCTATTTAAATAATTAAAGACATAATTTTGATGATCCAATTGGATCATCAAATTCAATAACTTTGATGATCCAATTGGATCATCAAATTCAAAAATCATGTGTGAGATAGAGAGAGGGAGATGGAGTTGCTGTTGTCTAATCTCAATGATCCACTCTCATGTGATACTCGAGTTTCTATTGTATGATTTCACTTGATATGTATTATTTGCCGATTTTATTTTGCGAAATAGTTTTTCAAAAACTGTTTGTAAAACATTACCAATGAGAGCCTAAATGTTTCTAATTTTACATTTATAGTCATTTCTTTTCATAGAAAGACCATCTACTTGAACTATAATTTGTAAACAACATAATGTGGCAATTAATTGTGGACTTCTTATTTAAATAATTAAAGGCATTATCTAACCATCAACCGCCACATCATATGGTTTACAAAATATGATCTAAAAACATGGTTTGTCTTGCATTTTTCTCCTTTTCAACCACATTTTGTTGACGGGTAGGCTTCCTTCTTAAATTTTTTAAAATATGAAATCTTACTTTATCGTCACGTCATCTAATGTACAAAATATAATTTAAAAAGATGATCTGCTTAGCATTTTTTTTTTTTGTTGTAAATAAAAGCTTGTAAAAAAGACGGCTTGCAATGTACACATGAAATGTGGTTCAAAATCTGGGGGGATAACCAGATAACAGAGATTTTTCAAAAGCCCCACCAAAATCTTCGATTGACGAGATAGAAAAAAATCCAAAAAACAGAGCCATAACTGAACTCCTCAGCAGCTTCGCTCTCTCTCCCTATCTAAAATCCATCAAATGTTGCAGACCCAACACCTTCTCCGTTCCAATTTCCCCATATTTCTCTCTCATCCCCAAACCCACTTTCTCTCTCCTCTCTATCTCTCTCCTCCTCCACTCAATTTTTTCCACAAACCCACCAATCTCTGCCCTGTCTCAGCCCATTCCAGACCCGGCCTCGAACAATGGCTTGCCGAAGCTCCAGAACCGACGAACGAAACTCCATACACACCCTTGGAATTTGCTCCAGACGGTCCCGAAGAATTGCCACCGTCTTCTTCTCCAGTGTTTGCCACCAATGACGACCCTTCATCTCTCCAAGTAGCCACCAGTGTTCTTCTCACCGGAGCCATCACTGTATTCCACTTTCGCTCCCTGCGACGCCGCGCCAAGCGTGCTAAAGAACTGGTAAAGATTGTAGCTTTATTTTCATTTATGTCTACAAATTACTGTTTTTGTGTTTTGGTATTGCTGAAGTTTGGAATTTTAGGAATTGGGTTTTGGTGGGAATTCCTTTTATTTTCAATTAAAATTTTTTTTTTTTTGGATTTTGGGGAATGATTTTTAATTATATTACAAACAATATTACTACTCTTAAGTTACACCAATGTGAGGGAGAGGGTTTGAATGCAGAACGTTGTTGGTTGAAGACGAAGCCATATCCACCAGGGCAATCCACCACTTGTCCGGAATGATGTTCATTGACTATATGTACTTAAATATTGCAAGATAATGTGCCATTGTGGTTAATTTTGGATTTTGAGAAATTGGGATACAATTTGCCATTCACTTTAATTACAAATTTTTATGTGTTACTGTGAGCCAATTTGTGGGTTTGATAGAGTGATTTTGGTGCCTAGAAATTTAGGTCATCTGGAGTGAAGAAGTCCTTGAAGGATGAGGCTTTGGATAGCTTGAAAGCACTTTCTACAGGTTCTGTTGAAGCAAAGGGTCCACCCTCACCTGTTCAGGCCTTGCTGGGTGGAATATCAGCCGGTGTCATTGCGCTTATTCTTTACAAGTTCACTACTACAATTGAAGCATCTCTCAACCGCCAAACTATTTCTGATAATTTTTCGGTTAGTCCCTTCAGTGCTCATGTCCTTAATCTTCGGTTCTAGCCATATTCGTGTTTAACTAACACAATGGTTCGTTATGAGTTTTCTGACACTGGCAGTTTCTCTCAATTTCCATAGAGAAAACAATACAACAACAACAACAACAACAAAGCCTTTTCCCACTAAGTGGGATCGGCTATATGAATCTTAGAACGTCATTGTGCTCGGTCCTGTGTCATGTCCTTCGTTAGATCCAAGTACTCTAAGTCTTTTCTTAGAGTCTCTTCCAAAGTTTTCCTAGGTCTTCCTCTACCCCTTCGGCCCTGAACCTCTGTCCCATAGTCGCATCTTCTAATCGGAGCTTCAGTAGGCCTTCTTTGCACATGTCCAAACCACCGTAACCGATTTTCTCTCATCTTTCCTTCAATTTCGGCTACTCCTACTTTACCCCGGATGTCCTCATTCCTAATTTTATCCTTTCTCGTGTGCCCACACATCCAACGAAGCATCCTCATCTCCGCTACACCCATTTTGTGTACGTGTTGATGCTTCACCGCCCAACATTCTGTGCCATACAGCATCGCCGGCCTTATTGCCGTCCTATAAAATTTTCCCTTGAGCTTCAGTGGCCTACGACGGTCACACAACACGCCAGATGTACTCTTACACTTCATCCATCCAGCTCGTATTCTATGGTTGAGATCTCCATCTAATTCTCCGTTCTCTTGCAAGATAGATCCTAGGTAGCGAAAACGGTCGCTTTTTGTGATCTTTGCTAGATTGCTCCGGTCATTAGTGTGGATAAGTATATAAATGAATAGAGATAGGAAAGCAAACACAAGATGTACGTGGTTCACCCAAATTGGCTACGTCCACGGAATAGAAGAGTTTTCATTAATTGTGAAGGGTTTACACAAGTACATAGGTTCAAGCTCTCCTTTAGTGAGTACAAGTGAATGATTTAGTACAAATGACATTAGGAAATATTGTGAGAGAATGATCTCGTAATCACGAAACTTCTAAGTATCGGAGTGTGGTATCGTCTTGACTTGCCTTATCTGTCTCATAGGTAAATGTGGCATCTTCTCTGGAAGTACTCTTCCTCCATCCAGGGGTGGTATCTTTAACTGGTGGAGATGCACAAGGTAATGTATCAATTTCACTTGAAGCTTACTTGTAGTTTCAGGCTTGGTCAAGCGCGATACAAACCATGTAGTAGGAGTCCCCCAAGTCGCCGAGCTAGGGGATCTGCTGAAAGAGGTGACAGACAAGGTAAGCAATCAGAGCTCCGGCTGATTGTTCACCTTCTCCCCATCTTGCAGCAGCATGAAGGATAAAGAGAAGAAAAATGAGAAGAGATGATATGGGATACTTTTTCTTTTGAAGAAGTAACTTTCCACAGGCTTATTCTTGAACTGAGCTGGAGGGTTTTCTGGTTTCCTCCAGAGCCGACTGAAGAATTTGAGGGTCAAAACAAGTCCATCAAATCTAGAGTACGTTCGACCCTGCTGATATGGGATACTTTTGCTTTTGACAGAGTAATGGATGTATCGGCACGTGTGCTGTTACGCTTGTCTTCACATGCTTCCTTGTATCCTTCGCACTTGCCCTATCTGTTCCTCAAGCAGATGCGGTATCTTCCCTAGAAACATAAGATGTTGAAGATGAGTACTCGAGAGCAATGCCAGGTAAGTAATCAGGTAAGGGGTTCCAGGTAGGGCTGGGTTCGGTTTGAAACGGTTCGGTTTTTTGCCAAAACCGAAACCGAACCGAATTTTCGGTTCGGTTTGATTCGGTTCAATTTTTTTTCGGTTTTTTTCGGTTCGGTTTTTTTTCGGTTCGATTTTTTTCGGTTCGGTTTCAGTCCGGTTCGGTTTTTTTTTTTAAATAAAATGTAAACTTTCATTAAACTTACATACATATAAAAGCCCACAACTAAACACAAACAAAAAAATGGGCCAAAACAACCCAACCCAAGGGTTGAGCCCGAAAAAGAAAGAAAAAAACGGAAAACCCTAGCTGCTAAGTTCCCTTGCCGCCGTCGAAGCAAGCTCCGGCGACCATGTACCAGCAATCCAACAAACACCAGAGGTGAAGACCATGAATCGCGATATCCAATCATGATTTCCTGCTTTTAACAACCCCTGAGCACAAACAAACATAATTTTCCTTCAGCTGATGAATTAACAATCACAATTCAAAGAGAAAAATAACCTGAAAAAACTAGTTCTCGTCAATTTTCTTAGGCACCAAACTGAAAAAACTATAATAAAAATGGAAATATGAATAACCTAATAACGAAATCCATCAGATCTAAACAGGCATGCAGAGATCGAATCCAAAAACCAAATGCACAAATCCATCAGTATTTGGATCCATCAGTAATCCAAATAACAATCGAAACAAATATCCAAATACACAAATCCAAAACCGAAACCGAAAACCAAAAAAAACCGAAAAACAGGAAATAATTCAACAAATTAACTGGTGCAGATAAAAAAAAAAGCAAATGGGTTCGTCTAAATGCCATAATCGGACTCCAATATCACATGCCCAGTGCCCATATTCAAATTCATAGTCAAGTCCACAATAGATCTAGAAAATTCCAAAACATATTCAGAGAAAAATACAAACTTTTCCACCTTAAATTACATAAATTTCAAATGGGTAACCATAAAATTAAAAACCCATAAACTGAAAAATAGATAAAACCCACAACCTTTGCTGCAGCGATATCGCAGTGATCGTCGCAAGCTCTTACAATTCCTCTTTTCGTCGGGTCTCGAAAAGGGCGAGGGAAAATCATTGTTTGGAGAAAAAAAAATCACGAGGAAGACAAGAGAAGACTAGAGAGAGTGATTTGGAGGAAGAGAGGAAGGAGAGGGAGAGAGAGAGAGAGCTGAGGAAGCAGAGAGGAAGTCGCGGCGGGGAGAGAGAGACTTTGAGATCTGAAATGAAAATGAAATGGGAATGGGACAGAGACGGCTAGGGTTTTAAGCTTTTTATAAAGCATTCAATATAAGAAACCTATAAATAATATACTGGTACAACTATAACAATAGAAAGTCTACAGTCAAGTTGGCTGACAGCATCAAAAACCAACCTACAGGTCAGGGGTTCAAACCCTGATGCTGCCATATTTTTTTGTATTTATATATATATATTTTTTTTCGGTTCGGTTCGGTTTCTGAACCTCAAAAACCGAAACCGAACCAGCCAGATTCGGTTCGGTTCGGTTTGGCAGTTTCGGTTCGGTTTTTTTCGGCCTTGGTTCGGTTCGGTTTTCGGTTTTTTTCGGTTTTCGGTTATTTGAACCCACCCCTAGTTCCAGGCAGTCAGTTCCTGGCTGGAAGCTTGATTCCAAGTGCTGACTGATTGCTCTCTTTCTCCTTGTCTTGCAGGTAAAAACAAGGCCAAAGGAAAAGACAGGGAAAAAGCATGATATGGGATACTCTTGCTTTTAACCCTGATGATATGAGATATTCTTGCTCTAGTATAGCTTGTTTGCAGAGGTATTATCGGGGGGAAAGAAAGCTGAATATTTCGAAAGGCTTCGTTGGGAGTGCCCTCTCAGATATGAGCAAGGGTTGAGCATTTTTTCAGGTCTGCCTGTCCGTTGGGGATGGAGGTCGACATATATAGGAGTCTCCCTAACAACAAGTAGTAATGCTATTCCTTTACCCTGCTTGGTCATAGCACGGTAGTGGGAGCTGCCAGCTTCACATGTTTTAACTCTGTCAGAGCACTTTGAAAAAGTGGTATGTGGTATCTGGCTCTCGAGAAGTCTTCGACAGAATGCCCATAATTTCCGCAAAGCTGAGTGTGCGTGTGACATGTGCTGACAAGGCTAGAAAAGTAGGTGCCTCTTCGATTTCTGAGATCGGCCCTCGTGGTCTCTGAGCAACCCAGCTTTTGAGAAAGCGAGCGTCTCTTCGATTGATTCGGAGAACGATGCATCTTCGATTTTTAAGAAAGCAATCATGCTGGGGGTCTGGCTCTCGAGATTCGGGGAGCAGTGTCTTTTCGATTTTTGAGAAAGTAATCATGTTGGGAGTCTGGCTCTCGAGATTCGGAGGGCGGTGCCTCTTCGATTTTGGAGCAAGCAATCTTGTTGGGAGTGTTTTCTCGAATGTGAGTAAAGGTTGGGCATGTTTGCTAGTCTACCTTGCCACGAAGCACAGAGGTTGACACACAGGGATTTTCCAATTATCCAGCAATGGTACTGTTCCTTTACCCTCTCTTCAATTTTTGAGAAAGTAGTCATGTTAGGAGTCTGGCTCTCGAGATTCGGAGGACGGTGCCTCTTCGATTTTGGAGCAAGCAATCTTATTGGGAGTGTTTTCTCGAATGTGAGTAAAGGTTGGGCATGTTTGCTAGTCTACCTTGCCACGAAGCACAGAGGTTGACACACAGGGACTTTCCAATTATCCAGCAGTGGTACTGTTCCTTTACCCTTGTGGGTAATAATATGGTAGCTAGACCTTCAAAATTTATGGGTCTAAACTTTGTTAGTGCTGTTTCTTTTCTATTCTTTTACCTTTCTTGGTCAGAGCGATGTAGTGGGAGTTGCAAGCTTTACGTGCTCAATTTTGGCAGAGAACTTTGGCAAAGTTATCTGTGGTACCCATGAGCTATTGTTGCGTGTGGGAAGTAGGTGATTGAACAGTAAGATTCATGTGTTTTCTACTTCCCCAGAAGTCTTCGACAGAATGCCCATAATTTCCGCAAAGCTGAGTGTGCGTGTGACAGGTGCTGACAAGGCTGGAAAAGTAGGTGCCTCTTCGATTTCTGAGATCGGCCCTCGTGGTCTTTGAGGAACCCAGCTTTTGAGAAAACGAGCGCCTCTTCGATTTCTGAGATCGGCCTTCGTGGTCTTTGAGCAGCCTAACTTTTGAGAAAGCAAACGCCTCTTCGATTTCTGAGATCAACCCTCGTGGTCTCTAAGCAGTCCAGCTTTTGAGAAAGCAAACGCCTCTTCGATTTATGAAGCTCCGTCGAGTGTGCAGATTTTTATAGGGGCTGGCATTAAGTTCCAAAGCACACTTGAATCTCCACCAGTAGAAGCTCCATTCTTGCACTTCTAAGATCTTGATTTGTCCAACCTCTTCTCTCTTCAACACCTTTGAAAATGTCTGGCCCCTCCGACCGTCGTTTTGACTTGAACCTTGTTGAAGAGGCAGCCCCGCCTTCTCCAGACAACATATGGCGCCCATCCTTCGTCTCCCCTACTGGTCCTCTTACCGTTGGGGATTCCGTGATGAAGAATGATATGACTGCTGCGGTGGTGGCCAGGAACCTTCTCACTACCAAAGATAACAGACTACTTTCCAAACGGTCTGATGAGTTAGCTGTTAAGGATTCGCTGGCTCTTAGTGTTCAGTGTGCAGGTTCTGTGTCTAATATGGCCCAACGCCTATTTGCTCGAACCCGCCAAGTTGAATCATTGGCGGCTGAGGTGATGAGTCTCAAACAGGAGATTAGAGGGCTCAAGCATGAGAATAAACAGTTGCACCGGCTCGCACATGATTATGCTACAAACATGAAGAGGAAGCTTGACCAGATGAAGGAAACTGATGGTCAGGTTTTACTTGATCATCAGAGATTTGTGGGTTTGTTCCAAAGGCATTTATTGCCTTCGTCTTCTGGGGTTGTACCGCGTAATGAAGCTCCAAATGATCAACCTCTGATGCCTCTTCCTTCTAGGGTTCTGTCCAGTACTGAGGCTCCGAATGATCCCCCTCCGGTGCCTTCTCTTTCTAGGGCTCTACCGACTGCTGAGACTTCTCCTAAGCAACCCTTGTGAAGGCTCCCTCTTGTTTGTTTATTTTGACTCATGTATATGTACATATTTGTAGCTTATCGGGGATATCAATAAATAAGTTTTCCTTCATTTCAATGTATTGTGTTAAATACACCAAAGCCTTCTTTGCTAAGTTCTTTGAATTTTCTTTTGTTGAAGCTTGTATGTTGAAGCTTTCTGAGTGGAGCATGTAGGTTGGGGTAGTGTTCCCTTAATTTCCCGAGTAAGGAAAACTTCTCGGTTGGAGACTTGGAAAATCCAAGTCACTGAGTGGGATCGGCTATATGAATCTTAGAACGCCATTGTGCTCGGTCCTGTGTCATGTCCTTCGTCAGATCCAAGTACTCTAAGTCTTTTCTTAGAGTCTCTTCCAAAGTTTTCCTAGGTCTTCCTCTACCCCTTCGGCCCTGAACCTCTGTCCCATAGTCGCATCTTCTAATCGGAGCGTCAGTAGGCCTTCTTTGCACATGTCCAAACCACCGTAACCGATTTTCTCTCATCTTTCCTTCAATTTCGGCTACTCCTACTTTACCCCGGATGTCCTCATTCCTAATTTTATCCTTTCTCGTGTGCCCACACATCCAACGAAGCATCCTCATCTCCGCTACACCCATTTTGTGTACGTGTTGATGCTTCACCGCCCAACATTCTGTGCCATACAGCATCGCCGGCCTTATTGCCGTCCTATAAAATTTTCCCTTGAGCTTCAGTGGCATACGGCGGTCACACAACACGCCGGATGCACTCTTCCACTTCATCCATCCAGCTTGTATTCTATGGTTGAGATCTCCATCTAATTCTCCGTTCTTTTGCAAGATAGATCCTAGGTAACGAAAACGGTCGCTCTTTGGTATTTCTTGATCTCCGATCCTCACCCCTAACTCGTTTTGGTCTCCATTTGCACTGAACTTGCACTCCATATATTCTGTCTTTGATCGGCTTAGGCGAAGACCTTTAGATTCCAACACTTCTCTCCAAAGGTTAAGCTTTGCATTTACCCCTTCCTGAGTTTCATCTATCAACACTATATCGTCTGCGAAAAGTATACACCAAGGAATATCATCTTGAATATGTCCTGTTAACTCATCCATTACCAACGTAAAAAGGTAAGGACTTAAGGATGAGCCTTGATGTAATCCTACAGTTATGGGAAAGCTTTCGGTTTGTCCTTCATGAGTTCTTACGGCAGTCTTTGCTCCTTCATACATATCCTTTATAGCTTGGATATATGCTACTCGTACTCCTATAGGGTAAATTCTCTTGCACTTTAACCGCCTCTTAATTTATGTTGCTTCATTTGTTGTATGCTGGGATTAGCCAGTGTACTCTGAATCCACTGGGAATAGAACAGTAGGATTAAGAATTCAAGTGAATACCAAAGGGGCTATTAAATTCTTAGATTGGGCTATGACCGGTGATATCATACACAACTTGAACCATGAAATGCTCTTACTCTTTGTTTGCTATGTAATGTGGTGGTAGAAAAATTGTACTCAAGATACTCATCCTCTTTTCTGAACAATCTACTTGTTTTGTACTTTTCAGGTTCGTCAGATTACAATAACCATCAGGTAGCTCCTACTACTAACTCCTTCCGGTTTTCTTTGCTTTTAATTGATCGGAAGAATGATCACCTTTAACCTTCTGTTGGCAGGACCATTATAAATGGGTTGTGCTACCTTGCAACATTTGTGTTCGGCATCAATGCTGTGGGTTTAGTCCTTTATGCTGGTCAGCTCGCCATCAACTCCATCATGGAAGATACAAATGAAGAAACTCAGACTCAAGGTAAGGATCAGTCAGGCTCATTCAATTCAACAGTTGAGAGCCCCGCAAATAGTGGTGAGAACAGTGATAGGGATGATCAAAGTTCAGATGGAACACAATAGAGTAGAAACCAACATTGGCGCAAAAGCATCATTTTTTATCATTTCAACTTACTTCAATGTAAATATATCTTTGAATGAAATCTGTGCCATTTCTCACCCTGTCATTTTTTGTGATCAATCTGCACTCAATCTCCTATTCAATATTAACATATGGTTGTCAAAGATGCAATTGTTCATAGCTGCCATTAATGTTTGTGTATCTTTGCTCATTTATTTTGATAGAAAGGAGAAAATGAGAGTGCGAAAATCACTCTCCTATGCTAAAAAGTGTAACAATGATTACAATTACCAAAATCATCAAATTG
This sequence comes from Malus sylvestris, assembly GCF_916048215.2. Lineage (NCBI taxonomy): Eukaryota > Viridiplantae > Streptophyta > Magnoliopsida > Rosales > Rosaceae > Malus > Malus sylvestris. Next base: position 30,730,997 of record NC_062262.1, read on the forward strand.
CATCATGTCAAAGTTTGCTACGAAAATTTTAAGATAAGAATTAGAATACAAAACATGTGATTTTCCAAACCCCCCCCCCCTTCTCTCTCTCTCTCTCTCTCTCTCTCTCTCTCTCTCTCTCTCTCTCTCTCTCTCTCTCTCTCTCTCTCTCGTGTTAATACTCGAAAATCTTCTCATAGAGTTTAACTTGTTGCCTCTGAATTTAATCTCGTAGTTGTTGGTGGTGCTTCTTGAGTTCTGCTTCCATGCATATGTGATCTTTCATGTTGCTCAGTGACCCTTTCTATTCTGTGGTTTTCTTCACCAATTTTCCTTATCATATTATCACGGCTCCCAACTGATCGGAACTGATGCAATGGAGTGGAATTTGAATCAAGTCTGTACAAAACCAACACCATAGTCACTGAACAAACAAACATTGGAATTGGACCGAAAATCCAGAGCAACAAAGTAGTGGCAAGGTAGATAGCCCTGAGCCCCAATGTCCAGAACAAACCTCCACTTATCACCACCTTCTCGACATGCTCCTGAGGAATATCACTGTCTGGCATACTGATGAGGAAATTGGCATGGACATAGTCCCTTATGCAATGTAAAAAAGAAGCTAAGGCCAGCAGGAAGCAGGTCAGAATGCTAATATATTTGACTGAAACTAGCGCAGGACTTGTGTCGCCGTATGTAATACTGCTCGTGAAGGTGTTGTGCGAAGTGTTTCCAATCCATGCTCCGATGAGAGAGCTTAAGGCTAGAGAGGTTGAGGCTAAGCAATTTGCTGCTGTTATGGTGCTAGAGATTACAGTTAGGGACATACCTCTGTCCTTTGCATCAACCTGCAATTAATTAAAGACCAAATAGAGTTAATTGACTCTGTTTTCTCTTGCCGGACTTTGTTGTTAGAAAAAACGCTTATAGTGTCAGACTGTAAATCTGCACCCGACATTCTAAGAAAAGTGAAGACTAAAAGTGAAGTCTTATAAACATACCTGCAACATTCTCTCAACCCAAGCTTTTCTGCAGTGGTTTTCATTGCCAATGACTGTAGTTTCAGGATGTCTTAGGTACCTATACAGAAGGAGAAGATGGTAGCAAAGCATGATTAGCAGCCCAGTTGGAACCAAGATCAAATCCAAGTATTCCTTCTTCCAAACCATTCTCTCTCTCTCTCTCTCTCTCTCTCTACAAAAATGAACAAATTAATTATTGGGTTAGGTTGGTCTTTTAAATTTTAATCAAAGAGGCTTTAGTTTTGTGTAGTGGATTTGGTAGATAAAATTGGCTTTAGTTTTGAAGATGACCGACCTTTTAATTAAAAAAAATTAATGTTTACAACTTATATATAAAATACGAGTCAGAAAAAAAAAGAAAAAAAACAAGACAAGAAATACCATGCAACATATACTTTTGCTTAACAATTTCACATGGAAATGGAAGTTGTACGCGCTTATAAGGCTACAAAATTTGGTTCACAATTCACAATTTTGCCACATGGTAAACCATCTCGGATTTGGTTGATTTTTAGTAGAGTAGATATTTAAAGAGTGATCTAGACCATCCTGCAATATTGCTAAATGAGAAAAAGAGTCAAGAAGGTAGAACAAGAAAATTCAAGCAAGTAGGTTGTTAGCATTTCTCATCTAAGTGAATTGAAGCAAGAGACTTTCTCAAACAAAATAGAAACATGAAGGATATGGATTTGGTTTGAAGGACAAGCATGTCGAATTATCAAAGAGACGGACTAAGGGATCACTCCCAACAACATCAATACTGTCTCTAACTTGGTAATTACCACTAGCACAATCCGTCAGGTGTGGGATTTTAGTACAAAAGGTCTTTATATTTGTATTCCTAAACCCTAAACCATCGAATGAACTCGTGTTGATAAATGATGTAATGGTGGTACAACTGTCTCGGATAGCTCTCAACTTTTCTTCAACATTACTATGTAGCATTGAGTGTTACTAAAAATGAAAAGTTGAGTTTGAAAATAAAAGATCAAAAAGCATCTTCAATGCATCGAAAGATTTGAACTCAAATTTTATATAGTCTAAACATGAGTCTAAGGTTTCCTAATGCACACTCATATATAAGTCTCCGACGAAGTTGAGACCCAAAACTGAGTTTCAATATGAGATTTGTGTTCAAGTTGGAGCCCATGCCAATAAGAAAAAATGGTATTCAACCAAGAAAATGAGATTTGAGTCCAATTATCTTCAATAAACATAACCAAATTGTTTTATAAATCAAATATGAATTTTGAGTCCAATGTTTTCTCGTGCACAGACTCAAGTTTTAAGATTTGAGTCTTTGCATTGGAGATGCTCTAATAATTATGAAAATTAAATCTAACAACTAAAACACATGTAATGTTGAGTACTACATACATTAAAAAAACACATGTAACATTGAGTGCTACGTACGTAGCATTGAAATCAACCATGTACTCTTACAAAATCGCACACTATCCCGTTTACTCTGTTATGTCTCACTTTACTCAATGTATCCATCTTTCACTGGCGAGACAAAGACTCTTTCGACTTTCCAACCCATTTTCACATTTAGAAATATATGAAATAGCAAAAACAACCTTGGAATAGAGAAAAACCAAATCCCTGCCAACATTACCCCAAGTTCACTCCATGACTATCCTAAATTGGCTCAACCTCTCGAAGATTGACAATTTGTCATTAAAACTCGCAATTCATTTGACCTATCTCCATTATCATTGCTGAAAAAACCAGAGAGTTCTTGCCATATCAGCGGAATAGTCTCTCTTAACCTAGTTGACGAAGTAGGATTGAGAGAGACACAAATGATGAATACATGAGGTATAGTAAGACAAACAAGAGTGTGGGAGGTAAGAATAAAATAAAAAAGAAAAGTTGCTATTAGATCTTAATCGTTGAAATCTAACAGTAAAAAACCATGGATTGAGATTCTCTCCGGATGTCACACTCCAGAGTTTACAGACCCATAATCTGACCCATTCAAGAGAGATAAATACGAACGTCGGAGAGTGAGAGAAATAAAATTTCCCAAAAATTGCAAGGTGGAGCTGGAATCCCTATCCAAAAGTGTTTCACCACCTTTCACCATTCCGTTTACATCATCATGTGCACAGAGACCAAACAACACCTCTAGTTTATGTGGTTGGAGTTGGACACTACTACAAAAGTGGCATATGTGGCTTTTGAGCTACATGTAACCAATTTGTTAGGCTGGCCCCAGCACATCAGCACTTTGAAGCCATCGACTACACGCGACATGACAGTGCCAAGTTTCGTTAATTGCAAGGGCCAGCTGTGTTTTATGTTAAGTAGGTACTTAATATTCAATCAAACCAGATAAACCAATATGATAAAGACTCTGCTTCACGAGCATCGAAATAGAACCAATGTGGAACTGGAGAGAAACTGTCATAGCTTAGTGGTAGTTGGCTACGGGTCTAAATAATATATTTGATGAACAACTTACATGACATGAGTATTAGTGGTTTCATTTATGGTATGTTACTCGTGGGTAAACATACGCCATGTAGAGAGAAACTGACATGTGCGTTATATCATTGGCACGGAATATCACAATAATAGTGTACCCGTATCATAAAAGTCATTCTCCTTAAGTAACATCATTTATGGTATGTTTGTCACATCCCAGCCCGGGACAGACCACTTCCCGGGCCCGCTCCACCACCGTAGCAAGATATTTTCCGCTTTGGGCACCGACCACGCCCTCACGGTTTTGTTTCTGGGAACTCACGAGCAACTTCCCAGTAGGTCACCCATCATGGGATTGCTCTCGCGCTAACTCGCTTAACTTCGGAGTTCCGATGGAACCCGAAGCCAGTGAGCTCCCAAAAGGCCTCGTGCTAGGTAAGGATGGGAATATACATTTAAGGATCACTCCCCTGGGTGATGTGGGATGTTACAATCCACCCCCCTTAGGGGCCCGACGTCCTCGTCGGCACACTTTCGACCAGGGATAGGCTTTGATACCATTTGTCACATCCCGGTCCGGGGCGAACCACTTCCCGGGCCCGCTCCACTACCGTAGCACGATATTGTCCGATTTGAGCTTATCATTCCCTCACGGTTTTGTTTCTAGGAACTCACGAGCAACTTCCCAGTGGGTCACCCTTCCTGGGAGTGCTCTGACCCCCTTCTCGCTTAACTTCGGAGTTCCTACGGAACCCAAAGCCAGTGAACTCCCAAAAGGCCTCGTGCTAGGTAGGGATGGGAATATACATTTAAGGATCACTCCTCTGGGCGATGTGGGATGTTACAATCCACCCCCTTTAGGGGCCCGACATCCTCATCGGCACACCACGGCCAAGGTTAGGCTCTGATACCATTTGTCACATCCCCAATGATTGATGTCATATAATATTTTCACCCCAAACTGCCACGTGGCAGTCATCTAACTCCCCTTTCTTTTCTCTCTTTCTGTCCCCAAACCCCGAGACTTCTCTCTTCTTCATCTATCTCTCTCTCTCTCGGCTCTCACGTATCTCTCTCTCTTTCTCTCAACCTCTCGCCTCACTCTCTTCCTCTGGACACTAGGACCCTGTCACCACCAAGGGAGGCTCGCAGCGAGCCCATGACCTCCTCCCTGTGAGTTCGACGGCACGGGAGCAAAAGCTCCATTGAACCCTTCCCTTTTTCCGTTAAGTAAGTCGCGGATCTCTCCCTCTCTCCGTTAGTGTGATGATTGGTGGTGTTTTCTGAGTTAAATCATTGCCTTTTTACGTAGGTTGTACCTTGGAATCGAGTTGGGTTAAGCACACCCATTTTCCGACGAACCCGTGAGCTTCGAGGGGATTACCAGTCACCTTCGGCCGTGTCACGGCTATTTGAGGGTAGCAATCTCTTCCTCTCACCTTGCTCCTCATTTTCATACTTAGATCGGGGTCTAGAACCCTTGTTTTCAGGTGACCGGAGCTGTAGCAGCTCCGGCCTTCTTCTTCGGTAAAACCCCATTCAGGCCGTTAGAAACCCCCCACGGGCCTTAAACCCATTATGTCTCAGCCCAAAACCCCAGCCTGCATCCTTTTTATTTTTATTTATTTGTTTTAAATACCCAAAGGGCCTTGGGCCGTTTTTTATTAAAGGGCTCAAAGCCCAGCCCTTTGTGAAGCCTTAAGGCCGACCTTTGTGTGTGTGTGTGTGTGTGTGTGTGTGTGTGTGTGTGTTTGTGGGCTGTGTGTGTGTATGTGTGTGTGTGTGTGTATGCATGTCATGCATGTCGTGCATGTGTGTGTGCTTGGGTGGTGTGTGTGTGTTTAAGCTTAAGCCCAAACCACATTTCTTCACCCTAAAGCCTTTTTAACCCAAAAACCCTTTACCTAAACCCATTAGACCCTAACCCATCTGACCCAAATCCCCTATTTTTATTTAGTTCAAACCCAAATCTTTTAGAAAATCCTTTTATTTATTTATTACATTTTTTGTGCTTAGGTAAAGTTGCTAGTGGAGAAATTCTTAATCCTTATCCGCACGACTCTTCTGCTAAGGAATATTTGTGAGTGGACCCCTTCTAAAATTACATGATTTTATAGTTTAATTGCATAAATGATTAGCATGCCTACGAGTTTATGATTTGATTTATGTGAAGCCTGTTTATTAAATATATTGATTTTCGTCTCGTGTTTTTTGTGAGGAATCAATTGTTAGCCTATATTGAGCTATATTTTAATATATCGTATTTTCTATAAAAACCATGATCTGGTAGACTATCTGATGGATGACGATAGGATGCTAGAACATGTTTTAGAAACCCCTCTTTATAGTATAGACGATGGATGACTTTATACTATTAAGTGGTTATTTATGAGAGGCGTAACTATTTGTGCGTACCTAGAGGACACTATGCCGCCTGGGGCGAGGATCTGGTGTTGGCATTTAGGCCGGGAGAAATAATCCCTAGCTACGGGCTGAGAGACATGGAGCAGGCATTGGGCCGGGAGTTGGTAATCTCTGGCTACGGGCGCAGAGACCACGGAGCAGGCATTGGGCCGGGAGTTATATTTATTCAGTGATCTTTCTAGCAGCACACCGCGCTTACGAGATGATCTACGATACGTTTATTGTTTTGATTTTCGTGATGTTATTCCGCGATATGACTTTGGTGATATTTTTGGCATGCTAGGATTTTGATTAAATCCATCATTTACTATGCTAGTAGTTTTCATTATTAAACTGTGGGGGATAGTACTTTAATAATTGTTTTATTATTATTGTATATATGAACTTGATCCACTCACCTTTGTTTTGCCCCCCCCACTCAGGTCATAGAAACGAGGACTACGACTCGACGTACGAGGCATTCCCCTACCAGTAGCAATCTATCACCCATTTGTGTGATATCTTGTAATGATCTTTCCTTTTTGTAAATCTCGAATTTGTTGTGTTCTGTGCACTCTAGACACTTCCTTAAACTTTGTTTATTACTCTTAAATTCTTATGTTTAATTGTGAATATTTTCTCCTAATTCTCTTGTAATCAATTAATGGCTTTCGTCACTCTCGGGTGTCGGTCATCACGTGTCTATCCTGGTATTCTAGGAATATTAGGGTCAGGGCGTGTCAATGTTACCCACCTATTAGGTGTGAGGTGTCTCCTAACCTATGGACTTAGGACCTGCTTAATTTGATCTTAGTAGAAAATGATAAGATCACAAACTCGACATTTCATCCACTATAAAATGAGTAATTTCATTACTCTCAATTCTCTACTTGGTTACAAGTCTACAACACTTGGTATTTGATAATGATTGCAAGCAATAATCGATCTACTAACATGGAAAAAGAAATTTGTGTTCTTGATTAATTAAGACTGTTGACAGCTTACCATCTATAATTTCTCGACACAACCCGTCAAGATGTTTGACCCGTCAAGATAACAGGTGTTACACGAACACGGCAAACACGACCCATTTGCTAGACCTACATATTGGGGAGCGTTTAGAGTGTCTAACCCGCATGAGGAGTCAATTCACCTATTTATAAGCCATGAGGAGTTAGTCTGGGCTCTCTAACACTTTTCAGAGTCATCAGTACAAATGGGGGTTAGTGGCAAGACCTGTCTACTCAGACATGCCCTTTATCCAAAGCAGGGTCGCCTACTCTCTGCACAATAAGGGCATAGTATCATCTACACCAGTCAGTCTGGCGTGACATCCCACATGGTTGAGTGAATGCTGCTTAGATTGGACAGAGAAGTTTAGTATCTATTGGGAGCAGTTGGTATAGCTAAGTTGTCGAAGTCGACTCACTCTTCCCTAAGTAGTTTCACTCCGCGAATAGATATGATTATACCATGAGTCACCTGATTGTATCATCTCTCAATAAAGGGGTATGAGGCACTGTCTCGGCTCCGGGCTGAAGCCAGTGGAGTAAGCTTAAACGTTCATTATTTCGGGAAAATGAACATTATGGTCCCACAGCCGCCCAGTGGGCTGCTAATTAACTCGAGCCAAACTGTGCTACTTCTTTTCTTCATTTAATATGTTGCCTCTCCAATACGTCGCTTAGAATTAGGTTTGGAATGCTCGTAAGAGTATGAGCCCAACCATGAATGCATATTTTCCCATGGACCTAGTCGGAAGTAGACTATGTCTGCCTGCTAAGGCGAAAGAAAACATTACCTTAGGGAACCATGTGGAAGTGCACATTGCCCCAACTCTCAGTTCGTGGCTGCTTACTGAGATGCTGCTAGAAAGAAACGTCGTCAATTGTCATTGTGTCTCAATGTGCTCAAAAAGTTGATTCACCAAGGTCATCTATTGCGTTGGAACATGTCGGGACAGGTGTTGATCGTCATTTGGGGTGGAAGAGTTTAGATAGTAGCATCTCCATGAGTAGTGGAAGTGTAATGGACTCTAGGTACAAAATTTAAGCCTAGACGAGTCAAATCTACAGAAAAACAAGAGAAAATTAGCCTAAAATACCCCTGGTTCAATCGCTAGTCCGATGGTCTGTCCAACCAGACCGACCTAGGTTGGGACTGATCGAGGAACCAAGAATCGGTTTGACTGAACCAATCTGGAACTGATTTGGAGTGAAGGCTAGGCCATGGGAGTTGGCTGAACCATTGGGACAGGCCGGGTTTAGTCGTGGTTCGCGGTTCGGGGGTCGCAGGTCGTGGGTCCTTGAGGCTCCACACATTAGGCTCCTGGGCCATGGTTCTGGGTAAGTTAAGCTGCAGCGTATGCTTGGGTCTGTGTGATACCCCGTCCTAAATTTGCCGTATTTTATTGTATCGAACATATGAAATTACAAAATTAACCTTGAAACATGAATGTTGACTTTTGTTGACTGTCTCAATGTAACATGTATGACTAACTTTCTTAGTTTATTCTTATTGTACTCATCACCATGAACGTGTGGGCGCAAACGAATTCGAATTTGGAGTTATAACGAAGATTTTACGTTACGAAACGTCAAACGTTTTTCAGATATTTTGTGTTTTGTCTTTAGTGACCTTAATGTGTGAGCCACTGGGGTCCACAATGGATTATTGTCCCCCATCCTCTCTCCCTTTCCCAGTGGCCCCTCTCTCATTTTTCCCATTTCTGATATACATCTATCTCTTAAAAACTCTCTATCTCTATAAGCTCTTACTCTTGGTTCTCTCATTTCTCTCTGGAACTGCCCTCCCTAAGGGCACCATATACAACAACAACAACAACAAACAATAATGATAACACCTCCCACCACCGAACAACCCTATTTTTGAACCCAGAAACGAACGAGAAACACCCCAAAACCTCTCATTCTTCGCTGCACAGTGAACTTACTGTTCACCGTAGCTCTCCGGCAAGTTTCCACGTTCTCCAGCGAAGGTAAGCCTTGAACCTCGTCCAAAAGTTGTAGATCGTGCTTTGATGTATGTTTGGGAGTAGTTTTGAGAAGTTTCGGTGATGTTGGGATGTAGGAAACCCACGGGGAAAGCTTCCCCAATTCTTCGGCAAGAACCGCCACTTTGCAGCCATTTTTCGGCCAACTCCGGCCACCACTCGGTCCCAACTTACTATGAATCTCTTATCCTCGTGTCAATCTTCATTTTGGCTTTTGAAACATCGAAAATGGTTGAGAAACGAGCTCAAACGAAACTCGGGAAATTGAGCTTAAAAACCGACTAGTTATAGGCCTCGCGAGGAAGGCGAGTAGCCTTTATACACAGGCACGTGAGGCTATGCGTGTTACAGCCATGGCTGGTGCATGGAGCACATGCACCTACGCTGGAGGTATTGTGCCATCCACAGCGACAACAACGGTGGCGCCAGTGAATGTTCCGACGACCCATCTTGGCACGTGCGATGGTGCGTGGCCTCCCGGGCCGTCACCTCGTGGTCCCCCTTTAGGTTTTTCGACGTCCTGAATCCGATTACGATGTCCATTTTCCCAAATTCAATCATTTTAGTAGAGTTTTATTAATTAATCCCTTTATGTGCTTAGGTGTGTTTGTTAATAGCGTTTCTGTCCTTCCTAGTTCGAACAACTCTTCAGGGACGAAGTATCTGTGAGTGGACCTCTTCCAAAATGCATGATTTTATTACTAGAAATGCATACATGAAAAGCATGATTTTCTGACTACGTTTTATGAAACGTTCTGACTACGTTTTATGAAACATTTATTGAGTTATCGGATTTACGCTTTATGAAATATCATGCTTTATTGAATTTACGTTAATGAGATATTTATGAATATGATTTATGATATGATGTTTGAGCTATTGAGCTCCGATGAGATATATTTTGGAAAGTTTATGTTCATGATTTTTTGTGCTTACTTAATGGATATTCATACATATGTGCCTTCGAGCAGGCGATGTAGTGCCTTCAGGCGGAAGATATTTATATATGCCTTCGGACGATTGTGATACCACTACTAAGCACACTATATATGATATATATTTTACGAAGGTTTTATGATATGCTAGGGTTTTCGGAAAACCAATTACTATTATGTTATATGAGTTTTCTAAACCTGGGGGTTAGTACGTTGAAGAATAATTGTTTCAATATTACATATATATAAACTTGGTCCACTCATGTTTTGTTTTGCGCCCCCCTTAGGACTTAGGAACAAGGCATACGACACGGGTTACGAAGCATTCCCATATCAGTGAATTTGTGTCCTACTCTCTGCGTATAACATCTCTTGTAATCGCACTTTCTAATATTCCTTCCACTTGTATTTCGAATTAGTAGTATGCTCTGAACATGTCATGCATTATCACTTTTAAATTGTTGGCAGTTGAATATTATATGTTATTAAAGTTTGTACTTGATTACTGTACTGCGTTGTTACGCACAAAATTTATATGGACGTTTTACATGTTCTCGGCATATGTATTCATGAAATGTCTTGCGTCACCATCAGGTGTCGGCCAGCACGTGGCCATCCCATTGTTTGTCGAACATAGGGATCGAGGCGTGTCAGTATAACTTTGAGCAGCCGTTTCAGCTGCTTCTGCAACGACTTGGGCTGCTGGTCTATTGCACGACATTGAAGTTGTCTCACAAGCACTGGTAAAGCTACACAGGGGTAATGAGGGGCGGCTGCCCCTCCGCTGGTCGAAAATCTCCACCGAGAGTAAGGATTCCGCCCCTCTGCTTTTTAAATTTGACAAATTTCTAGGTTTGGTTGTGCAGCGGCGTTGCACTGGTGAGCTGATGGCTCTTGTGTTTTAATTTTTGATGAACGGAATCTGAAAAAAAAAATAGTTGCAAAGCGGCAGACCAGAACTTGCGAAGAAGATGAAGCATTCACTTGTGCTTCCTATACGGCGTCGTTTGGCAAAAGTTCTGACCCCCACTCTTTTTTTTACCCATTTTTCACTTTTCTATTCTCTTATGACCCTAACTTTTCTCGTTTACCCATTTTTCCCCCTTTTTTTTCTTCTCTTCTAACCCCACCTTTTTTTTGTTTTTTTACCCTTTTTTACTAATGTTTTATTTATTCTTGTAAGTTTTATTTTACATTTTCTTTTTTCTTTTCTCTTTTAAAATCTCCACCGTATTTACCTTAAACTGCACATTATATATAAATATTGTATTATTATTCTAAAAAAATAACATAAATACTATTTAATGTTTATTCATACAATCTTTATTAAATTAATTTAAATTCGTCTGGTCTGCTTAGGCTCTCATCTAGATCTCGCCTAGGCGCTAGACAACAACCCACCCCCAACTAGCACCCTAACATCTTTTAGAACTTAATCTTAGCCAATTTAAGCTTCTTACATTGGTTTTGATGTTACCGCTTATAGGATAATGTTAGATGAACCAAATTTTTTAAACCAAATGATGATTGGATTATTAGTTAGGCGTTGATTAACATGCTTGTTTCCTATTGGTGACACATCATTTATTTTGCAAATTTGGTTTAAAATTTCGATCTCCCTAATATTACTCCCGCTTACAACCGCTCCGGTGATAGAGTGTTTTCTGCTATGAATATTGTCGCTTTGGTTGAACTTTGCACACTTTTGAATTTCGCCCCTCCCCTCGACAAATCATGGCTTCACCACTACTCACAGGCCACTACAGCGGCGACTAGGTTGCTGCTGTTGAATGGGCGACAATCTAGGCTATGCCTAGAGCTATCTTACGAGCCACTATCGTGCCTACGGTGGTGCTCTACAATGGAAAATTTGCTATGGCCGCTGTGCTGAGCCTCAAGGCCTTCATCGTTCATCCATATCCTTAAACGTAGGACGCTTTGTTTGTCATGGTTTCAAAAAAATTTGCCATTGTATCTTTTCCCCAAATAACCTATAAAAATTTCTAAGAGTAGGAACGTGTGGAAAAATTCAAAACCCAAATGCTAGCCTTTCTTGAGCATTTAATAGGGCTCTCAATGACACCACCAATTTATGGTCCATATTCAATCTTAACGCATTTGTACCTACAAAACGATAAACATATGTGGTCAAAGGTCAAAGCCTTACGCACGCATAAGTGAAGGGGTTTGGTCAATAGAGCTTTGATGCCTAAGTTACTATCTCTGAAAAGAATAAGTGTTTAGGGTTTGTATGCATAGCAAAAACTTACGAAAAATTTGATGGAGATGAGCTATTTATAGGGAGGGAGCCGACCTAAGTGTAGAGTTTTGCCATACACGTGGCGGCTTCCTATTGGCCAAAGGTGATTCATCTATAGGATTGTGGAAAGAATTATCCTAAAATATTAAGTAGAAGATAATATCTTAGGATGAGGATCAATTAGAAGAAGATTAAATATGAGATTTGTTAATCCTATTTTTAATGCCTTTTCTTCCTTATCACGAGTAGGAGAGCTTGGATTGGTAGTCTGCTGCTCTTGCCTCTAAGGATGTTGAACTGCGTGTGGGAATGTTTAATTTCCAATATACGTCGGTGCCTTAAACAAAGGTCTATGGCCATGTTCAGTTGCTACTCCAACAACTTGGTCAAGTCGTTCTTGGAGAATGATAGGGAATAAGACTGATTATCAGACTCTGGTTGTAGACTAGTGACTTAACTCCTTGAGGTTGCGGTAATTTCTCATGGTATGGCTCACCAGCTTACACAATACTCCTTAAAGCTAGGACTCAGATTCAGCATTGGGCATGGAAGGGCTTCCTAAAGAAAGGCTTATCTCAGATCTTATGCAAAATGTTGTTGAGAGAAGTGGAAAAGCCTCTATGATGGTTTTAGATTTTATCATTCGTGTACCCCTCATCTCAGGCGATGATTCCTCCGCCTTGTCGAAGCACTTTGCAAAGGTTTTAAGCTTGTGGAGCTTACTGCTGAGCTCAAATTCTATAGGGAGTTACTTTTTAAAATTATGTATTTCGTATTCGTATTTGTAGTTTCAACACGTTTATATTTACGACGTATAGTTTTTTTATAAGTAAAATGGACGAAAACGCCCTTAATGAACTAATCAGAATTCTTCGTGGATATATTTGATCTTTTCGTGAGTTTCCAAATGTCTTTATATATTTGGATAGTACGTGTTGATATGAACGCGTGAGCACAAGCTGAATCGAATTTGGAACTATAACGAAGATTTTACGAAGCTCGGAAGCAAAGAGCATTTTTATCTTCTTAGATTAATTTGGACATGTGAATTTCTAGCCTATGGTAGTGTGCCACGTGGGACCCCCCATTTTTCTGGAATTCTTTCGGCTCTCTATTCTCACTTCTTTCCCATCTCACTCTCAAACTCGCTTTCTCACCGAGAATCAAATCAAACAACAACCATCCCTTCCCGGCAAGTTTACTAAAACAAAACCACCCCTAAACTTCATCCGAACAAACTCTAATTCCATGAAAACTCGTGCACATACTCCATTTCAAGGACCTTCATTAGAGCCCTTCATTAGAGCCGTGACTTTCCCGTCAATTTTAGATAGTTTCCAGTCATATTTTAAACTCCAAATAGGTATAATCTTATTCTACTATTCCCTAGCTCTGTTTGTCAAATTTGGTTAAGAAACAAGTGAGTTATAGAGATTTGAAAATCACCTAGATTTTCGGCCAATTTTTCAAAAACTGTTTTGTTTTCCAATGAACCGGGTCCACCCAGGACCTTTGTAGGCTAATTTTGATGTCCCGAATCCATTTTTAACATCTGTTTAGTGAAATTCTGATATTTTAATGTAGTTTCGGTATTGACGACCTAGTTGACCGCCACTTGAAATTGCGATTTCTGGAGATCCGAAAATCCAATGTTGAACTAGGAGGTTACAGATCGAAAATTCAATGTGCAGATCTTCCGAATCAAGTTACGTGGGGTTGTGGAACCTACTGTTGCGAGTTGACTAAAGGTCAACGCATTTCAAATTCTTCTAGAATGTCATAGTGTACAAGCAAGAATTAAGTGTTTTATCGAAAGAATTCTAAAACGAGAGGTGTGAATTGTTCTAGGCGACGATTGTACGTGGATTCTTTGTGTATATATGGCTTGGTTTTACAAATAAATTGTACAAATGTGTTATAGGCAACAATTGTACGTGGATCCATTATACAATCGTCGCCTAGAACAATTCACACATCTTTTTTTATAATTCTTTCGATAAAACACTTAATTCTCACTTGTACACGTCCTCTAGGGACATTCTAAATGAATTCAAAATACGTTGACACCAAAAGTCAACCCTCGATCAACTGGCAACGGTAAGTTTCACAACCCCATGTAACTTGATCTGAAAGATCCGCACATTGGATTTCCGTTCCGTAATTTTCTAAAATCCTCATTATGCTCCTAAAACAACATATTAAAATTTTATGACGATTCGACTATCAGATCTCTGCATATCGCAATTTCAAGTGTCGGTTAACTAGCCATCAATTCTAAAACTATGTTAAAACATCATATTTTCACTTAACGAATGTTAAAAATGGATTCAGGACGTCGAAACTAACCTTAGAGGGGTCTTTAGCTAATAAAACCCAAAAAAGTCAACGTTCAACAGCGACGACATATTCCCCAAGGCCCTTAGAATATTCATATTCCAATCTGATTATGTAGCTGGGCCGCAGGTCGGGTCGACCTAGTTCACAGGAAAACCAAACAGTTTCTGGAAAATTGGTCAAAATCTGGGTGATTTTCAAATCGCTATAACTCACTTGTTTCTTAACCAAATTTGACCTATGATATATCAGAACGAAGCTTGAGAACAGTAGAACACAATTATACCTGTTTGGAGTCCAAAAAATGACTAGAAACGATCTAAAATTGACGGGAAAGTCACAGCTCAAATGCAGGTCCTTGAAATGGTGTATGTGCACGAATTTTCAAGGAACAAACGCCATAATCGAGTTCGTAGGGACGATAGGGAAGTTTTGATGGTGGTTTTGTATTAGAAGACTCACCAGGAAAATATGGTTGTGTGATATGATTCTCGGTGAGGAAGACAATTTAAGAATGAGATGGGAAAGAAGTGAGAGACGGGAAGAGAATAGAGGGCCGAGATAATTCTAGAAAAATAGGGGGGGTGGGTCCAACAGACCCATAGGCAAGAAATTCACATGTCCACATTAATCTAAAAAGACCAAAAATTCCTTCGGTTTCCAAGCTTCGTAAAATCTTCGTTATATCTCCAAATTTGAATTTGCTTGCGCCCATGCGATCGCATCGACACATACTACCCAAATATGTAAAGAAATATGACAAATCATGAAAAGATCAAATATGTCGACGAATAATCCCGTTTAGTTCATTAAGGGTGTTTTCGTCCATTTACTTGTCAAAAAAACTATACACCATAAATATAAATGCGTCAAAACTACGAATACGGAATACGTAATTTTAAAAAGTGAAATATATTCTAGTGGCTATGGAATACGGAATATGTGCAAATTGAAGTCTCCAACAGGGAAATCAAGCACAACCTAGAAAAAACGGTCAACTCCACTCGCAAGGATTGGAGTTTGAAATTGAATGATGCTCTGTGGGTATACACTATTTGACACTCCGATTGGGATGTCCCTGTTTCGGCTCGTGTATGGCAACCATGTCATTTACCTATGGAACTAGAGCATAAGGTGGGCTATTAACCAGCTAAATTTTGACTTTGATTTAGCGGATGAAAAACACAAGTTACAGTTGAATGAGCTTGAAGAAACTCATAATGAGGCTTACAAAGTTCAAGGATTTACACGGACAAGACTTAAAGTCTCGATGGGCCATATGTGGTTACTAAGGTTCGCCTACGAGTCATTGACTCTGAAGGATCCAATGATTGTTACCTGACTTTTGCTGTGTCTAGCTATAGACGTTAAATTTTTTATTTAACTTTTTCCTTACTTTGTTTAAGTTTTTTATTTAAGTTTCAAGATGTTATTTCCGTAAGGTTTATGTTATTTTATTTTCAATATTTTACTTTGTTTCTTTCCTAATTAGTTCTAGTTTAAATTTTGTGTCTTACATTCTGTTTTTAATTTTCAAAAACACTTGGTTCAAAAATTCAGTTTGTGTTCATATTGTGCTGTGTAGAACTGGGTTGGTTAAATAGGTCATGGATTAAAAAAATTTGGGCTTTTGCAAGTAGCAAACAAAACATACAAGGTGGGTCCGACTTTTAGCTACAGTGCACATACAGAAAGGTAAAACTGGATCTGCATCCAGCAGCAAGTCTACATTATCATCAACCACATCAGTTCTACATTATCAATTGGTAGAGAATTTAGCAGTTTAAAGGTCGTACCCAGTGCACAAGGCTCCCGCTTTACGCAGGGTCTGGGAGAGATGAATGTCGGCTAGCCTTACCCCCATTTTATGGAGAGGCTGCTCCCAAAGAGAATTTAGCAGTTTAAGCAACAAAAATTTCATGCTAATTCTATGTCTCTAAGGTTATCCCTAAACTTGAATATCTAGCAAAGATACATCCTAGGTATTTTTCCAATCACCTCCACAGCAAACAACAGTTATAAAGGGGGGTTTTAGAAAGCATACCAGGGCAATTCTGATGAAGTTTCTGCATTTGGACCCGCTCACTCCACTCAACTCGCTCCCACCCCATAAATTATACATCACGTTAAAATTCCTAGATACACTTTCCTACAGATCGGGGGTCCAAATGCAGAAATGTCCACTATGCTAGTCCGGTTAGTCCAAAGTTTCATCAGCTTTACATTTTTGCTGGATTCATGCATAAACTTTCAGTTAGGATTTCATATGAGCATATAGTTCAACATTTTTGCAATAGGGATGCATTTTTTTCTCCGATTCCAGAATTGTAGTTTAATTGGACACATGCATGGCAGGGTACAGAAAATATGACCAAATAAATTCAGAAAGGTCTGGGCAAATACACTGGCTTTTGGTGTATTCAACTGAGATTTTGAGAGATTATAATTCTTTTTAGAAATCAAAGTGTATTCAATTAGGATTTTGAGAGATTATAACTCTTTTGAACATCTATGCCTTTCATTTCTAACCCTCAAGAGCAGAACTAAGTTCCTACATTGGTTTCAGTGATCCATCTAATAGTAATACCATTGTATATGCTTTCAATAGCTGAAAAATATACCTCATTTTTTTCCCAGAGTGAGCGTAGATGTCATCTATGTGCTCAACAACATTAAGCAGATCCTTAGAGCCGCTGCTGTCGATATCCATAATGGGGTCCTCATCCTCCACATTTTCATCCTCTTCCTGCAGTAATCAACAGAAGGTCCCCAGTTAGTCTTCTGATATTTAAAGATGGCAACTTTTGAATAAGAAAACTGCTACTAGTACTAGACAGTAAGACACCCATACCATCCTACTTGGGTGTGCGTAACAAACATTGGCACATGAGCATCACAAGCCTCATGCTCAATGAACTCACAGCCTGCGGATTTGCAGCAAATGAACTCACAGACACTTCCTTGGTTTCCTAATTACATGTAACCAATACCAAAAATTGTAATTCGAACTAAAATCGAAAAACCAAAATGTAAACAAAAGATCCTTGTGATCGGCCGAAAAACCCAAATGTAAAGGAAAGAACGAATCAAACATATTAAAACATGAACATGGAAAGAGATTCATCAGATTGTAAGAAAACGTCACAAACCTAGGACATTCTTTTCTGGTGATGTTATGGACATCCCTCAGGCGCTGGTCGATGATTCGGCCCAACCTCCCCACCCCAAATTCTCGGACCTTTTCCAAAATTTCAAAGAAAATAAATGCAAACGAGGAACATAAATTTAAAAAAAAAAATCAGAAATTGAAAATTACGTTAAATTTGCATCCTGGGGTTCTGCTATGTCTCTTACCTTGGAAATTTGAAGGCCTAACAAGAGCTGGGTTGTTCTCCTTTGATCCCATTTCGATCACCTCCAATAGGAAATCACCATCAAACAACAGAAATTAAAAAGAACCCCAAATTAAAATTTGAATGAAATCAGAAAAACTCATGATCTAGAACACGAAGAACAATAAGAAAACGTCCGAAAATCTGAAACAATCGAAACCCAGAACATTCGAAATTTAAAAAAAAAACCGAAAGATCGAAAGAAACCCACAAACCTTGAAGAGAAATCAAGGGACTTGATCAAAGTAAGGCAAATATCAAAGCTTTGAATCTTCAAATTCCCGAGAGAGAAATGAAAGGCATAGGAGCAGCTCTCTCTCTCTCTCTCTCTCTCTCTCTCTCTCTGTGTGCTTCTGTGTTTCTTGTTGGGTTCTTTAAAAGGGGTTCTTATGCATTAATCAGATTCATTTTCGAAGAGAAAAGGAAAAATAAATTTTGAAAAAAGGGAATTTGGGAGAGGGGCATGTGCTCGTTTCGTTTTGAATATAACGGCTACTAATTCCTGACCGTCGGATCTTAATACTACCGAAAAGTCTCGATGGTCTGTCTCTAACGGCTATCTCTCTTTTGTGCTCCGTGCCCTATTTATTATTTCAAATGTTTTTTGTAGGCCTCCGGCCTTTTTATGGTTTTTTGGTTTTATTAAATGGGCTGGGCCTTTGACCTTTTTGTATCTAATAATAAGCCCGTTAACTACGCTCTGCGCTAATGATTTGGCATTTTCATAGGGTCATTTTTGGAAATTGCCCCTAATCTCATAGAAGCTCCATGTGCCTCACACCAAATTTCTAATTTTACGCACAAAAATCCAACAAAGAAAAATAATAATTTTACCAAAAAAATAAACCTTTATAAAAAAAAAAATTCTTCCGTAATTTCGAACCTAGAATATCACGTGCAATAATAATTTTTTAATCATTTGAGCTACAAGCTTTGCTGAACTATTTTCCTATATTTCCATGTCAACCGTAAACATAGAGTGCTGATGGATTCAAGATATTGGAGTTTCTGAGTAAAAATATAATTGTAGCTCATTGTCTTGTATTAATCACCATCAAAATATTTACTCACTTTATAAGACTTTGTATCAAAAAATTTACTCACTTTATAAGAATTTGTCGCCCTTACAAAGTGATTTGAGCGAGGGAGTTTAACACCTAACGAATTGGTGTTGGTTGTAGTTTGTAATTTCAATAAGAAAAAGAAAAACATTACAAGAAAAAGGCCTTTCGACAAGCGAAAGATCACAATTTGTCATCATCGTAGGGTCTCAATCTACTAGGACCATATGTAAACTCTCTATGGAAACATAGCCTTGGTATCCGGATCCTCTCTGGATCCTCTTTGTGAGGATCTTAGAAATTTATAAATCATGTCCATTTATCGTACATCGTACGATCAAAAATAAACCGCGCAATTTACAATGAACAGACACGATTCATAAATCTTCAAAATTCTCACAAAGAAGATCATGATGAATATGGTGATTGGAGACACCTTTATAGGATAAACATATTCCATGCAGGTGCATCGTAACTCCTATCTTCAGTATAATTTTTAGAAGTTAACGCATCCATTGCAAAATTAGCTTCCCAAAACACATTGGTTGTAACTTTTATGAATGGCAAACATAAAATAAATCATAAATTATATTTATAAGAGCAAACATAAAAATGAATTTATACAAAATCACTACATAAAAATGTACAAACGAAAATAGAGTGCAAACTTCCTACATACATTTCTTTTTTTTTTTTCTTTCTTTTTTTCACAATCCAAATTAATTACCTCCGGCTCAAAACCCTACCCCAGCCGCGCCGACTCCCATCGCAGCCTGCCTGTGCGGCTCCAGCTTCCTATTCTTCCAAAAACACGTCTCCGGCGCCGCTGCAAGCTTAGCCGCCGACCTCATCGGCTCGGACTTGCATCGGGTCAGCACGAAGGGCTCATAAGCAGCGGACCCCACCAGCTTCTGCCCGATCATCGTCGCCATCGACTGAACCGGAAATGAACAAGACGACCTAGGCGGCTGCATCGTTATCGGCTGCTGAACCACCGGCGCCAGAGGAGGCTTCGAGTCGATGCTCACCCGCTTCTTCGCCTTATCCGGTCCGTCGATTTTCTTGACGTGTCGTTCCGGCAGGCACCGGATGAAGTCCGTGCTGCACACCCATGTCTCCTTCGACACCTCCATCGACAGCTTCGGCTCGCACATCATTAACAGCAGGCAGTCCGGTAACACCGACTTTTGACCGGCGTTCTTGGACCCGGCACCCAGTTGGGTATTCGGGTTATCGAGTTCCGGTTCATGTTCTGGCTCCGGTTCGGGTTCGGGTCTATCTACCATCACTGTCTCTGTTTCTTCCTCCGTTGACTCCTCTGCAACTTCAGCCTCTGTTTTCTCTTCTAGTTCTTCCGACTGTACAGAGTCAATGGAAGATTCTGGAACCTTCGCCTCACTCACCTCCTCTTCTCTCTCTTCATCTTCTTCTTGTTCTTGCTGCGCTTGTTCTTCAAGTTCCATATTTTCCGGATCTACGACAACTTCAGTCGAACACGTATCTTCCGACACTGCTCTCTGTCCTGTCGCATCCGATTCTTGTTCCTCATCTTGTTCGAAAAACTCTTCTTCCACTTGGCATTCGACTTTCTCTTCGATCTGTCGCACTTCGTCGAAAATTTGCAGACATTTTTCTGGGTTCTCACCCAAATCTTCTTTCAATTCCTCGTCTTCTTCAAAACCCAAACTTTCTAGTTCTTCCAACTCTCCATGCTCTTTGCCTTCTGTAACCCATTCCTCACACTCTCCATCCTCCCGCTCCGCCGCCTCCGCCTCCGCCTCCAACCCAGTTTCCATTTTCTCAACCACTTCTCCAGCACCTTTCTCTGCTTTTACATTACTACCCTCATTGTTCTCCTCTTGATCTTCTTGTTCATTTTCCTCAGCAGCAGCAGGCATCTCCCAGAATCTATTAGCAAGAGCAGCCATTTTAACCGGATCAGATCTACACCTCATGAGCAAAAGAGCATTCTTCGGAGGCGCACAAATACTCACTCTCCCTCCTCCTTCCTCCTCCTCCACTCCACCCTCATTGAATCTCTCTTCCTTGAACTCAATCCCTTCAAACAACTGCCTCCGCTGGCTACGGCCGCCGCTACTATCGCTATCCTTCTCCGTCCTCTCCTGATCTTCCTCCACCACCAGCTCAATCTCCCTCCCTTTCCCGTCCCCGTCTTGCAACGCCACAAACCACCGCGCAAAAACCGCACCGCAAGAAGACGAGCCTCCACCCTCTGACCTCACCTCCTTACTACTACTACTCTCTTCCTTCTCCTTGTCATTCGCCAAACACGAAGACCGGTTCGGAAACAGGCAGTTAAACTCCGACCCAAAAGCCCTCAGGGCCTCGCAAATCGTCAGGGGAAGATGAACCCACCTCTGGTTCCTCTGCCTCAAGCATTCCTGCTGATTTTTACTATGACTACTACTTATCTGGTGATTCGGAAAGTGCAAACCTTGGAAGTTGTTGTTGTAAAGATCTTGACTTTGAGTAGCTGAGTTGTTGTTGGAGCTCTCTGTTCTTCTGAAACTCGCCTCGCTTCCCCTGCGTCTGGATCTGGTAATTATCCTCATTTTCTTGCCCTGTTTCTTGGTCTTCACCCTCACCTGTCCAATACACGTGACTTTAGGGGAGGAGGGTTCTGGGTTTTCGATACCACACCCGCGTTTTTTGTTTGTACCGCCATTCGGGAACATCGGAGAGGCTTGGCCACCCTTGATGCTACCGCTGGTTTTGAGGCGGCGGCTGAGGGAAGAGGAGAGGGAGATTTGGGAGTTAGGGTCTCCGCCTCTGGCGTGGCAGGGGCTGAGGAGGGACTTGGAGGAGAGCTTCATGGATGAGGAGGAGGAAGAGAGGCGGGATGTGGTGAAGCAGATGAAGAGCTCGCTGGTGGATGTACTAGCTGTGCTGCTGCTGCTTTTGGTGCGATGGGGTCTCTGATCTGACTCCATTGTTTCTACTCATTCTAACTTTTTACTGAGCTGTGGATGTGGCATTAGCATAAACAGAGGACGATTGGCTGTGAGGTGAGGTGAGGTGAGGTTATGATTGATGAAGATTTGTTTGGTTTGTATGGTGGGTTATGCTGCTGCAGAGAATAGAGAGAGAGAGAGAGAGAGAGAGAGAGAGAGAGAGAGAGAGAGAGTTATTGGTAATGGAAGGGTGACAGAATGGAGTTTGTCTTTATCATAATGTAACCGAGTAATGTAAGGATCTGGTTACGTTGGGCCTCTCCTTGCCGTGCATGCGTTATAATTACATCATAATAATACCCTTGGTGTTGTTTACACCATATAAAGGGTAGTGCTACTCATATTTTTACTTCTTACACATTCTTATAAATTTTTAATCATTAGATTAAATTAATTGAAGAAAATCAATATCCAAAATTAATAAGAATGGGAGGTAAAATGAGTGTGTGAATAAGGGTGAGGAGGTAAAATGTGGTACAAATGTCATTTAGTTATTTTTTATTCACTTATAAGTTAAAGGTTTGAATTTGAATCTTATAGACGATAGTTTGATAATACATTCTCTCTGTAGTGTAAATAAATTATTCATAAAAATTGCGAAGCAAATATGTTATAAGTGTAATATTGCTTTCATAGAATATCACTTTAGATGTTACGATGTATTGTGTAGTGTGTAGGTAGATGGATAGTTGGAGTACTTCATAGGTTGGGGTGTTTTAACACTTGGGTTACTTCAACTCTGAGGTACTTAAACTCTCATAGAATATCAATCCAAGTGTTATGATGTGTTGTGTGTCGGTAAATGAATAGTAGGAGTATGTAGTATTTTTGATGTTTTAATCGTTAAATTTTTATTTAAAAGTACAAAAATTAAAACCTAACCATTAAGAAACCCAAAAAAAATTGGAGTCAGCATGCACGGGGTTTTAGCTTTTTAGATTTCGCCTTTAGGTGGAGAATCTTGGTATGCAAATGTGAAAGTCGAGGAAAAGAAAAGAGAGTCCACCAAAGATAGGCGAAAGAACGAGTAAGTTTCTATCCCTTCCTATTCTTATTCCTTTTCTCTTCTCTTTTTACATTTTATTTGTTGTCTTATTTTTTCTATAAAAATTAAAAAAAAATTAATATAAGATGGTAACGTGACTTAATCATAACCATTCAAGTAGAAAGAGATAGAATGGAAGAAAGATTAGAAGGAAAAAGAATCATCCTCCGCCAAACAAATCAAAAAGGGGGGGGGGAATGAAAAGTACGTACCTCATAGTTCATGTTGATTAATGGTATTACCACTTTACTCTAATAAAGTAACATAATAAGCATCTTTTATAAAAAGCCACATTACTCATTTACTATAATCTCAATAATAATTCCACAAAGCATTTCGACAACTATTTGTCATGAAGTTATTAGAAAGTGGTGAGATTTGTTGGTTGGACGTGGTCCTGTGGATAGCTTATATTGTCTAAATATGTTAGTGGATTGTGCTTGTCGTTACAACTTTTTCAACTCAATGGATTCTTGGTTTATACCTTTTTATTGAATTTATATCTGAATTCTTTTTATCGAATCCATATTGTAGATATAGAGTTTGGTACTCATTTAGAATTTGAGCATTCAAGTTAAAATCGATTTGGAGAGAGAGAGTGCTGAAAATAATTTCTTAAACTATTAGAAGGTGATCACTCAACCGATTATCGAGTGGCAATGGATAGAGAAACACAAGACCAAGACTATAATTCTTCAACATGAGATTGACATTCTCAACATAAATACAAAGGAATAATAAACCCCTAAAAGAGAAATTTCTCACCCCTAATTATCTACAACATAATATCAACTTCCGACTCGATAAACATAATAAACTTAAAATACCGTTCCAATAACATACCCATAGCAGAAAATCTCTTCACCACTCTTCCACCTCCATGGAGGGACATTTTTTTTTACGGAGAAAGAGTGTGAAAAGGATCCTCTCATGATCCTCTTTGTGAAAATTCAGAGAATCAATCAATTATGTCCGTTCATAGTACATCGTGCGGTCTGTTTTCGTTATGTACTATTTATGTTCAATTTTAAATTTTAAATGATTTCTGACCGCATGATATACGATAAACGAATATAATTGATTAATCTTCCGAATCCCACAAATAGGATCTTTTTCCTGAAAAAGGGATCCTCAAGCAACGTGGACAGATGATAGTAAAAGTGGAAAAGGATCCTCTTCGGATCCCTTTCCACCTAAGCCTCATGACCTACAAAACCGGACCCTTAAAATTTGATCTAACAATTACAAATAGAAAGCTCTATTAAAAGTTATAAGGATTAGATGGATCAAAATTCAAAGACCTAGATTTATGGGTCATGAGGATTAGATGGAAAGTATCCGAAAATGATGGACAAGGATTGTCTGTCCTCCACTTCCGGTACCCTCCTCGTGCCCTCTGTTTATGTGGCCACAGTTTAGTCACGTCAACATTTTATATTACTATTTATTTTTGTCTTATTATATTTATAAAAAAAATAATATAAAATGTTGACGTGATTTAACCGTGACTAAACAAAACAGAAGGGCACGAAAAAAGCACAGGAAGTGAAAGGCAAACAATCCTTGTCCGAAAATGATCCCTTTCCGGTAAAAGTAAAGTAAAAATAAAAAGAAGGGAGGGAGAGAGAGAGAGAGACAGGTGGGTCTTGGAAATATCAAATCACCAATTTCACTCCATTTTTTTCTCACTACTTCAGGCCGTTTTTCTTGCCTTCCCTCAGCAGCTAGATGACAAGGACGCAGGGGCAATCTTGATATTAGATGCCAAAAAGGTGGGCCTTTTCTGAAATCGAGATCACATGGCGGGTCGTGAAAAACAGATAAGAATCCAAAGGCAGCGCACGTGACCGAAACGATTACTGTCATCATCATAATCATCACCATTATCAAGCTTAATTTAATATAGAAGTATTATTGGCACTTCAAAATTTTCATTTTACATTCCTCATAAGTGTATTTTTTTTTCCAAATATATAAAATTTAGAATACAAAATGAGATTTTTGAAATGCCAATATCGATTATCATTTACCATAGTGGAAAATCCGTTGACCCACGCACGATGGTAGAGCGTGGTCAACAATATGTCGTCAAATGTAATATAGTCTCACGCTTCGCATAGAGAAGCGCATAGAAGCAACCCGTGCCCATCGTGCAATTGAAGCTAAGTCATCTCCAACCGAAGGGTCCAGAGGGCCAGAGGGTCGAAAATAGCCCTAAAACCGTCTTCAACCGAGGGCTAGGCCAGAGGGCTCGAGAATCTGGGAGGACCCCACGGAATTTTAAAGGGCCAAAGGGCTGGCTATTTTTTTTTTTTAGGCCATCTCTAACCGAGGGCTGGCCAGAGGGCTCGTTTTAGCCTTCTGGCCCTCCAAGATTCCCCAAGATATTAATATTTTAATGAACAGTATAGGGCCATATTTGTCTCCGTCTCCAACCGAGGGCCAGAGGGCCAGAGGGCTCGTTTTAGCCCTGTCACAAAAAATCGTCTCCAACCGAGGGCTAAAGGGCCATAGGGCCAAACATAATTTATTATTTAAAAGCTACAACTTAATTTTATTTAAAAATCATGTTGGTTAGTGTTGTATAATTTTTATGTTGATTAATGTTATTTAATGTTGTTTCATATTGTTTAATGTTGTTTCATGTTACTTAATTTAATTTAATGTTGTATAATGGCTTAGGAAGTTATAGGAAAAAAATAGAATTTAAAAAAAATATGAAACAAATTTTGTGAAATAGAAGTTATAGGAAAAAAATGGAATTAAAAAAAAATATGAAACAAATTTTGTAAAATAGAAGTTATATGAAAAAAAATATGAACCAAATTTTGTAAAATATAAGTTATAGGAAAAAAATAGAATTAAAAAAAAATTGAAACAAATTTTGTAAAATAGTAGTTATAGGAAGTTATAGAAAAAAATAAGAAAAAAAAAAGGTTTAAATTCATAAAAAAAAAAAAAAAAGGGTTTACAACGGCTAGTGGCGCTAGCCATTGGAAGTTTAAATTCAAATTGTTATTTCTGTCGGTTATAACCGACAGAAATAATGTATATTATATTATTTCTGTCGGTTATAACCGACAGAAATGAGAAACATTAAAAAAAAATAGCCAGCTCGGGGCTGGCTGGCTGGCCGAAAGCAGCCAGCCCTCTCCGATCCCGTGGGGCCCTCCCAGATTCCCGAGCCCTCTGGCCTAGCCCTCGGTTGGAGATGGTTTTAGGGCTATTTTCGGCCATCTGGCCCTCTGGACCCTTCGGTTGGAGATGGCCTTATAGTTTTGTTATTCCTATCGGTTATAACCGACAGGAATACATGTTATTATTTAATATACTAAATAATTGTGTATTCCTGTCGGTTATAACCGACAGGATTTTTTAAAAAAAAATTCAAATGAAACGGCTACTAGCCGTTGCATTTTATTTGATTTTTTTTTTTTACATTATTATTTTTTTTTTATTTACAAAATTTTTCATATAACTTCTATTTTTTCCTATAACTTCTATTTCACAAAATTTGGTTCATTTTTTTTTTGAATTCCATTTTTTTCCTATAACTTCTATTTCACAAAATTTGTTTCATATTTTTTTTCCCTATAACTTCTATTTCACAAAATTTATTTCATATTGTTTTTTAAATTCCATTTTTTTCCTATAACTTCTATTTCACAAAATTTATTTCATATTGTTTTTTTAAATTCCATTTTTTTTTTCACAAAATTTATTTCATATTGTTTTTTAAATTCCATTTTTTTTCCTATAACTTCTATTTCACAAAATTTATTTCATATTGTTTTTTTAAATTCCATTTTTTTTTCACAAAATTTATTTCATATTGTTTTTTAAATTCCGTTTTTTTTTCCTATAACTTCTATTTCACAAAATTTATTTCATATTGTTTTTTTAAATTCCATTTTTTTCCTATAACTTCTATTTCACAAAATTTGTTTCATATTTTTTTTAAATTCCATTTTTTTTCCTATAACTTCTTGTGAACACGGAAAATTTCTGAAACGAAAGAGACAAGAACAACGTGCATAAAATAATATTTGTGTTTGATGATTTTGGGTTACACTCTCTCTCAAATTTGATCATCTGATTTGATCTCCGTAAGGTATTGATTTGTGGATGTTTCGTTGATCCAAGGGCCGTCGAGGCTTGATCTTGGATGAATTGTTGGAAGTTTCTTCAAGGGGCCGTGGGCTTGATCTTTGAAGGTGGATTTGAGCGGATCTTCAAGGAGCCGTTGGGGCTTGATCTTGAGGATGAGTGTTTCTTCAAGGGCCGTTGAGGCTTGATCTTGAATAATGGTGATGAACGGATCTTCAAGGGCTTTTGGGCTTGATCTTGAAGAATGATTGTGCGGATTTGTTGATGTTGTTGATCCAAAGGGCCATTGAGGCTTGATCTTAGGATGAACGATGAGCACTTTCTTCAAGGGTCGTCGAGGCTTGATCTTGAATTGGTGGAAGTTCTTCAATGGCCTTTGTGGCTTGATCTTGAAGGAGGAAGTTCTTCAAGGGCCGTTGGGGCTTTGATCTTGAAGGAGGATTTGACGAAGAACGAAGAGGGTTTTCTTGATCCTTCGGGATTTTCTTGAGAGCTTTAGAGTTTCAAAGCTTCAAGGATTTTGGATGTGTGGGGAGTATTCTCTTCCATTTTGGGAGTAGAGAAATGTATTTGTGAATTGGTTCATGATACCTTGATGTAGAAGCCTATTTATAGGCTTTGAGAATGAATCACCACCACAAAATATTTTTTTCTTTTCCAAGCACCATTGCCTAATTTCCCACTTAATACAATTTTAAACTTGAAGTGGTAATTTTATGGCCTAATTTTCCACTTAATATCATTTTAAACTTGATATGCGCATGCTTTGTCATTGCCCAAAATGAGAAGAAAACCTTGTTTTGATCTTCAATGGATTGAAATGTGCTTGCCTTGTCATTGCCCAAAATGAGAAGAAAAACTTGTGTAATCCTCCAAGGGTATTTCTTTTTATTTTGTTGAGTCACACACCATGTGTACAATTTGTATGACACGTGGCATATGCCATGTATGCCTTGACACGTCAAAATTTTAATGCGTTGGTGAACATTTATTTCATTGCAATTTCGATGTCTACACTTCTGTTTGACAAAATTTGTTTCATATTTTTTTTAAATTCTATTTTTTTCCTATAACTTCTTAAGCCATTATACAACATTAAATTAAATTAAGTAATATGAAACAACATTAAATAACATTAACCAACATAAAAATTATACAACATGAAACTTAAACAACATTTTAGTTGTAGTTTTTAAATAATAAATTATGTTTGGCCCTATGGCCCTTTGGCTCTCGGTTGGAGAAGGTTTTTTGTGACAGGGCTAAAACGAGCCCTTTGGCCCTTTGGCCTTCGGTTGGAGACGGAGGCAAATATGGTCATGTACTGTTCATTAAAATATTAAAATATGGCCTAACATATCTTTTCGAAAGCCCAACATCAAGAAGCATGCTCGAGCTTAATAACTCGGGTTCATGACGTATTGAAAGAATTATATACTCTGATATCATGATACATTTTATATGTCTATGCAGAGTCACGACCAACATTACCAATATTGTTATTAACCACTTATTATTAGATGTTGGATCTTATTACAAAAGAGCTCGGTGACACCAGGAAATGCATGGAACAAGTTGGATTTTATTCTAAGTATTAAGTCGTTAGGAGATGCATTCTAATCACAATCAAGGATCTAACACAACATTCTCAAACATTTACATATTGGGAACCGGGTAAAAAAAATCTTTCCAACTCAAACTTGCAACTCCTGCACAAGTTAACTTCCAGTTTTTATTGCATTGAGAAGGCCTAAGATGCTCCAAACAAATGGTAAAAGTATAACCGAGGAAGATGCTAAAGCCAAATAGAGCGGTAAATGGTCGAAGTGTACCGGCAAAACCAGTACAGGCTAGGTAATTTTCTTCAGTCGAGTTCGAGCACTATTTTCCCATGGATCTGCTTCTTCTCCTTTGCCTCGTGCGCCTCTATTACTTGAGTGATGGGAAATGTTTTCTCCACTGGTATATTCAACTTTCCGGCCTCGGACAGCCTCCGAATCTCATCCAACCCTTCTGAGTCGGCTCTCATATAAGTCCACCAGTACTCTGCACCATCAATAGAAAAAAATACAACCTGTGTAAATAACAACCTAAAGATGCCTTCGACACTTTCCATACGCTTCCATGGGAACCTTTTGCAAACATTAATGAATAAACACCTATTGTCCAAATGCAAGAAGTTTTTACCGAATGTAGAACCTAATATTGCTATACAAACCGATTGCAAACATATATTTAGGCATGATAAGGGTAATATCAGAACATGCGTTTAGGACATCAGATGTCACTATACAAACAATGAGCTTAAAGTATGGAGCATGATGAAACATGTACCGAAAAGAAATGTAGGATTTACCTATTCCGTGAGAATACCGGTACTGAATCTGTTTCTTCAGTAAAACAGCTGTAGCAACAGGAAGCCCAATAGCTATCCCATAACTATCAGCCAAAGATGCGGCGTCGCCCTACAAGAAAACGAGGATAAAAAGCCTTATGAGCATTTGTGGAAATACTCTGAAAGGAAACATCAAACGTCCCTTTGAGAGAAGTACTGCTAACAGTTCCCATCTCCTACCTGAAGTGTCATGTAGTGCCCACCTCTCTTTAAAAGGTTTATGCATATTCTTTCGGTCTCTGGACCACCAATGGTATCCAATACAGCATCAAACTTCCCCTTTATTGTGAATTCGATGCTCTGTAAATTAAACACGTTAACTAAAGGAAGAAATCAATCTTGATTTTAATACCCATATGATTTCTAAATGAGTTTCACTCAGCTCATGAGATGAAATAAAAAAAAGCTAGGTAATAGTTGATTACATCATCACCTCAGCAGTATAGTCAACAGCCTGCTCAGCACCGGCTGCCAATACTCGATCTATACTTTGCTTTCCGCATGTAGTTGTAACATGGCAGCCTCTGGCTACTGAAATCTGAATTGCGGCCAAACCTACAGCTCCTCCACCACCCACAACTAACAGCCGTTGGCTGTAGAGATAAGATGCAATAACCAAAGGATGCAAAATTGTTAATAACAGCTTCCACCAAGATAAGATACAATAATCAAATCTCTACAAGCTTTGGCCATGGCAACTATCAACAGTACAACTATCCAGCTGAAACCTTATAAAGCTTAAGCTGCCTCTCAATCTGTGTTTCGCAAAGACATAGCATCAAAAATAAATTTCGTACTTTCTTTTATAGCGTTTACCTAAAAAATGCTGGGAAGATGGAAAAATTTTGGACAGAAAAGTTCAACATCTCTAGTAAAGTAAAACAAATTTCATTACTGAAAGAAACATCCAGACAAAGACAATCTTCTCTTATACTGTTAACTAGGAAAAGATAAACAAAAGAAGATTAGAACAAACACAACCCCATGTGAAAACGACAACAGCTTTTGCAATCCAAAAAAAGAAAGAAAATGACAACAGTTTTAACAGAAGAATCATGATACATCAAGGGAAGGAAGTTAATATCCGAGATATACTAACATACCCCTCAGCTATCCTAGCGGTACTTATGAGAGCTCGCCAAGCAGTCAGAGAAGCAAAAGGAATGGCACTAGCTTCCTAGAATCACAGAGTAAGATAAAGCCAAATTGAGTTGTCAGACAGCAATAAACGAATGTGAATTTAAAAACTCTCATCTACATATCACCATGAATTCCTAACGTATACAGAAATCATGAAAGAATTGATAACATGACATATTATGTTCATATTGCATCATGCATGGAATTTCACAAATCACCACTTTCAATATTTTTTCGACAAAGACAACAATGGGAGCAGAAACAGAAAAAAAATATTTCAACAAAGGATTCGATATGCACCCTCCCCTTTCCAGACCTTAGTTAGCCTACAAGGATTCGATATTTCCTCTTATTGCTATCTGTCCATTTTCACAAAGCAACGTGCTGCTTAATAATTGTAGCTTGATTAACTCTGAGTTCCATTCCATATCACCAGTTCATCTAACCAATCTAAGCTAAAAAAAAACTGTTTTTTCTTCTTTTTCTGCTGAGCAAGGTGGAAAATTCAAATTTGAATGGTTGCTCTCTTGCCTCTTCACTGGGTTTTGTAGCTAGTAAACCTTTCAAATAGTATTTCACAAGTAATCAAATGAAAAAAAAAAAAGAAAAAGAAAGAACAAGCAAACATTTTACGGTAATTATAAATTTCTAGCACCCATTAAACTATCAGCTGGGCAACTAAAAACTGATCCTTCCGCTAACACAAAATCAATGGCATGAAGAATAATGGAACACTAGAGCGAAATCAAATCATTAAAATCCAAAACGGGTAACATTCTACAGTTCTTTGGTAAACCAATTACAACAATATTTACCACGTGTGTAACTGATGTTGGTTTTGGTGCAAGTTCCTCTTCTGAAAGAATTGCATAGTCAGCATAAGTACCCCTTACAGCAGTAGGATGCAATGCACCAAAAACTTCTTGTCCCACACTCAAACCTCGAACTGAATCTCCCACAGCTGCAACATCACCGCTAATATCACGACCCAAAATAAGAGGTAGATGAGGTCCAAATATGGAACGACCATAGCCAGATCGCATCTGAAAACAAATATTAAAACCAGAACACTGAATATAAAGATAATCTTGTAGCATGGTATAACCATATTAGTGACCTGCAACCTCAGCCGTATGACAAAAATAAAAACAAAGAACTCAATGTGAGTTGGAATCAAGGCACTCAAGTCATCTCTCGGCTGTTTGTCACAATCAGAAAAAGCAATTGAATGTAAAAAAGATCGGCAACATTTTTCGACGTTAAAGAACTAAAATTAGAGCTTTAACAAAATTAAATCAATAGAACGCAAAAAAATGATATTTGGGTTCGAAAATGACTTTCTATCTCGTCACTGATACATCACCAAGTAACAGTTAATCCTTCAGACTAATCAGCCTAATATAATTAATCAAAAATTTAAGCTGCAAATGTATATTATTCAGACAAATGAACACAATCATACCACTAACACACTCAGAAGCATCATTACATTATAAAAGCAGCTGAATAACTAGAAAAGTGTGCGTGTGTGTGTGTGCGTGTGTGTGTAGCTACAAATTTTCAAGTTATTGTTGAAATTTTCAAGTTATATTGCTACAAATGAACACAATCATTACATTATATTGCTACAAATTTTCAAGATGTTGTTGGAAATGGAGGAACGAAACGGAGAGAGGAGCAAAAAATCAAATGATCATTTCCCTCATTTTCTCGGCAAACAAACAGAACTTAGAAATGGGATCAATCTAAAAAAGAGGTAAAATTTGTTTTTAAAAAAAGGTGAAATTTGACTCACTCTGGTATCGAGGGGATTGATGGAGACGGCGCGAGCGCGAACAAGGACCTCATGGGGCTTGAGATCAGGGACTTGGACAACGGGCCGGAGCTCCAGAACCTCCGGCCCGCCGAAGCGCGGCAGCACCACGGCTCTGCAGCTGGTGACGAAGCGCCGGAACCTTACCTTGAGGTGGTGATTGGAGTCAGAGACTGAGGCTCTGAAGCTGCGGGGCCGAAGAATTCGCATTGTCGCTTTGAGATCAAACCCCAAAAGCTCAGTACATCAGAGAGAGAAGGAGAGATTTTAATGTTTGAAAGTGAAGTAAATGTGGCAAGTGAATCGAGTGCGTCTTGTCGCCAGAAGATCAGTACATCACAGATAGAGAGAGAGAGAGAGAGAGAGAGAGACGTGTCTGTGTTTCGGTCGTTATGTTCCGCCGTGCGTCTTGTCGCCTTGGTTCTGTTGGATTTTGTAGGGACCACATTTGTTTGGGTTTCGGATAATAAGGTTAAAATTCGTTTTACGGGAATCAAATTAAGACCTCTCATTTACTAATGATTACTACATCGTAGTATTAAGTGGTTTCTGTTAGCTTTTATTAAAACGACATATTTACACTAAACTCATCTAATTACAAGGGGTAATTCACACTTGTCAAGATTTCTGTTTGTTATTTCGGGTAATATTCACTAATCCATCGGTGAGTAATATTCACTAACATGAATGAAAAAAATTCTTAATTAATTAATACAATTAATTTCTCAATAGAGAGTGAGCCTCGCGCCTGTCTCGTCATCAACAAACAAATTGATGAAAAAGAAGACAAAAATTCAACTTTACAACAAATTCGTAAGTTGGTATTGCAATGTTCAAAAGTTGTGATGGTAAAATATAATTTACCCTAAATAGTTGAAAGCTTTTGGATTGAACAATTGAAGGTTAGAGTTGAAATTATAAAATCTCACTTCTTTCCAACCATTCTTGTCATTCAGAAATTAGTATACAGGGGAAACTCACACGATGACAACTGTGTTGACACAAAAGGGGCTCACAAATTTGTCAAAAGCAACCTACTAATTTCCCTTTGGCACAGTCGAGACCGAGCCACCGGGAGCCACGACCGTAGCCGGCGCGCTTGTGATTACGGTACTACTACTTAGAGGGGCACTAGAATTCCCTGATCTAACGACGGTGCTGATTTCAGATCTTCTCAACTCTGGAGTTGTAGTTTGGGTAGGTAAAGAAGCAGTAACATAAAAAGTTGGGGGCACGGCATTCTGCTGCTTTTGCATCATTTCGCCAGAAGTAGCAGACGCCATATATTGCTCCATACTTTTCTGCTCCGCTGATATTGCCTCGTTCACAGCATGAAGTTGTTGCAACCTGTAATCTGTTTCAGGCCGACGGCAGACCTTTCTCAGTGGAACAATTTCCTGGCACAATGAATGTTAAGAGCCAAAAACAAAGGGTTACAGAAATCAGTAATCGTTAAAAAAGGTTAAACTGCAGGAGAAGGATTTACTGTCAATGTGTCCGATACATTAAGTGCAAACGAAAAGTTCCCTTGTTGTTCGGGGATGCAGTGTCCCATTTGAACAATAACTGTTTGGTGACCAAAAGAACGTACCTTCAGAAATTAAAAGAACTAAATACGATAATAATTCGTCATAAGAGCATGCCAAGAAAACATATGATTTTCTTTCCCATTATAACTTCAAGTTTAATTTAAGGGAGCACATAGCTTTTTCATCAGCTGTTGTGTCAGTACCTAAGTTGGATTGATGTATACTAACACTTTAAAATGAATTCAAGCAATAACACGAGGAAAGAGAGAGAGAGAGAGACTAAACACACGGAAAAGAAAATATACAGGCAGTCTTATACCTCGGACTGATCATGAACATAGCGCACTAGAAACCTACATCGACATCCTCTTACATCATGTCTTCGTCTTTGAGCATCAAGGACATGGGCATCAAAGTACAAAGCCTGCTCTTTACCTTCCTGAAAAATTCAAATCCATACAATTCCCAAGAACTGATCAGAAATAACTTCTCTGAACTTTTAATTTCTGCCATTGAATTTCTTTTTAACGTTAATATGGTTCTTTCGAAGACATTAGACATAAATGCCACCTGAAAGCATAGTATGAGATCTCCGGGGAGAACTGCAACGCACTCGGATGATTCACATGGGAGAGACCGCTGCCTGACATGCTTTCGTACATTAACCCACTCATCCTCCTCTGGTCCAAATCCAGCAAACCGAACCAGAACTTCCTGAAACAGCCAGCACGATTCATTTTACAACAGATGTCATAGTATTTAATGGGATTGAAGGCCGGTTCAATTTGAGTTCAAGCAAATGTTTGAGGATAACATTATAATAAAAATCTATATTCAAGTCCTTTTTTAACAACTTGCAGTAAATGAAGGAAACTGAGCTTAGAAAATTACCGGATTAACAGTCTCCAAATTTTTATGAGATAAAAAGTTTGCAACATCATACCTGAACACAAAAGACAATGAAATCATAAGAATAATGATAATCCCCTTATGAGTCTAGTTATTGGAAGGAGAGAAACATTAACAAGTCAATAACTAGAACTCATAAAAATAAAAGAAACGAGATACTGACCATGCACCATCCCTCCCAGATTTAGCTTCAAACTCAAAGATAGCATTTTCAGAAGCACCCTTTCCTGATCCTGGAACTGGTCAATAAACGAAATAAGGGCAAGAAAAAATCCAATGTATACTAAAAACATAGATAAAAACGGACATACAAAGTAACACCCTTCTACAGCTTCTGTTTCTATTGTGGACGTTAAGGGGCGTTTAAAACGGGATTCTATTGTCTATGTTACTTCTGATATGGCCAAGAATAATTGAATAATAACAAATTGTCACGTTTCTTGTTAATAATGCGCATACTAATCATACGATTTAGAATTGGTTGATGATGTTGTATGCAAATTTCTTCTACTTTTTGATATACCGTCAACATGACATTCAAAATGTATAAATGCATTGCCAGGCCAACAGATACAGAGCTAGATATGCAATTTTTGAAGTATGTGATGTTTATTAAAATGGAAATACATAAATCTTTATCTTATCAACTCCCAACTTCTGTTATTTCTATTTATATTTCAAATCATAAAGGGAAAATGAAACTGCACATGAAAACTTGAATGCACAAACAACAACAACAACAAAGTCTTATCCCACTAAGTGGGGTCGACTATATACTTGAATGCACAAATAAAGTGAAAATAATAGAAAGGCACTCAAATTGTACCAGATGCCTAAGGTAATATGCGGTACCTTATTGTCAATCAAAACAAAAAAAGTATGCAGCGTTCCTTACCAGGTAAAGGTTCAAGGCATCAGCATAATGTCTACAAATTTTCAGCACATACTTTTCATTGGGTTGAACCAAGACAAATTTTCTTTTTATCTTATAACGCCTTTCAGTCAAAATTGATGTAAAACAAGCATCTACACACATGAAATAACACCGTACTTCATGTCAAAAACTATGATGTGCTAATGATCTTGTTCTTTCTCTGGAAACTTTTTTATGATAGTAATCTTTTATTGCTTGCTAACTAGAATTTGTAAGGTTTTTCATTCAGCAGTGATCTTCAGACATAATTTCAAATATGCAACCGAAGAATTAGATATGTTTCCCTCTAAAGTGAAGAAGAAGAAACGAAATACAAATCACTTTGTGTGCACCAGCAAGAAAAAATTGATAATGAAAGGAGTCGTCCTTATATTCTCTGCTTTTAATCCTGGGCTATAGAAAGATGATATGTTATCATTTGGGGAGTTGATATTATGTAGGCCACCTCATGTGTCATATGATATGACTCATACCTAACAGAACTAAAGTTGAAAGCAAAATGCCTACTTTATTGGTTAGTACCTATTCACAATTCATGTATCTTCAAATGTAAAAGAAACTGCGGCAGTATTACTATTCTTCTCTTTTTCTTTCATACAAGTGGATGCACACCATTTGTACAGGGAGAAATTTCTCTTATCAATGGTCAAATATGTTAGGCAATCATTTTCTAAAACCTTCAAACTGAACCTCCTTGATCAGAATTTGACTGTAATTCTTTTTCTAAAACCTACAATGTCCCTCCTTGGCAATTCATGCATGTGCATAAACTCAAACGTACACACCAGTTAACATAAATGATTACAGTAAGTTATATCTGAAGCATCTTATATACTTAAAGACCAAAAGATGGCTTTATTAGGATATACAGTTTAACGTATTTCTAGAACATTAAGCTTCAAAGTTGTTAATTGACCACAAATCTAGCCACGAGGAAGTCCAAGATATTATGGCACATACAGATGATTAAAGAAACAAATTCAAGTAAACACCATTAATATAGGATACAAAACAAACAGTCCGACAAGTCACATGAGCATATAATACCACCAGAAAAGTATGCCCAAGGGAAATTGAGAAAGAATATTAAATTAAAAATAGATAGGTTCCATCCTACCAGAAGGAACATGTACAGGAGCAGCAATCTGCTGAGGGCCTTGAGGAACATTTCTTGCTGCAGCTGAATCATCGCGAGACATAGGTGACATGTCTAACTTACCAAGAACCTTGCTTGATTTTGCCCTAATAGCATATCGCCTATTTTGGAACCAATTCCAAACCTATAAATACAATGAAGATTGTAAATTACAAACAGAATTAAAATGTTGTTTCAAATCAATTTCAAAGCCGATAAAGCAGGCTCTAAATTACAAGCAGATTTAAATGATTTTCCTTTACAAAAAATTACAATGGAAATTGTCATACTTGCTTCATTTGTACTGTAATCTTGCCCTTTCGCTCCGGTGATTCACTACAGCAAAGAAAAATGTCTCAGATTTTTTAAGCTTAGGAGAACATAATCTATTCAAATTCTAAAACAAAGCACACCTGAACTTATCCGCAACGGCCATAAGCACTTCACGTGATGGCATTGTGTTATTGTATTGTTGCAGAATAGCTTCCATCTCCGTAACCTAATTATCACCAATTTGTACATGCTGTCATTAACGTTTAAAATAGCAACTACCTTGAAGAAAAATAATCAGTAATCATCCTATGATAATCCTCTGAAGAATGGTTTTTGTGTCGACGGGTATTGTTGTAAAATAGATAAACAACAAATAAACAAAATTAAAAAGGAAAACCAGAATGTGCAAATCTGAACAACACACATAAGAACATCAGAGGAAAAAGAAAAAAATAAGAATGTGCCGTAACCCACAATGTATTATATGTAGTGCAATTACCCAACAGCTCCTGATAAGACTCATTTTTGGTTCTTCAGAAATGTTTATCAAGCACTGCAACCAATAACCCACTAAGAGGATGTTCGTTTCTTTAATCTCCATGTTTGCTTTTCAAAATTTTAATTTGTTGCCTTAATTTTCAGCAACAGGGTTTACTACAAGACTAAGATCAAGCACCAGTGCACCACCAATTTCAAAAATTAAATCCGGTATGAAACATGAAAACGGGTACATAGTCTTTGACTTCTTTGGTGGTTTAGTCTTTGACTTCTTTGGTGGTTTAAGTCGTTTACTGTGCATTCCATATTACTCCATTTAGTTTATAAACTTGTCCTGCAAAGCATTCAGATTCACTTTCATGCACTTACGACTTAATTCTGTTTCTTTATACGTTTTCATATTTCTCATTATTTCATCATAGATGGATTCGTTAGATTTTGCTTGGCATTATTCTTTCTTTCTATATAGCACCAAAAAGGTTCTACTCAAAACACATCAAAAGTCATTATCAAGATACGCGCAGTGCGCGTGGAAAAAGATAATAAAGAAAGCCTTTCGCGCACGTGGACAATGACAATAAAGGAAGCCTTTTGCACGGGCAGGAGCACGTACTGGAGGCTATTAGTAAAAAATGTCAGAATCCAATCATAAATGCATGTGGAATGTGGATATGCATACATAACAGGTAGGACCAGTTAAAAAATGAAATTTTCCTTCGTAGGAATTCTCCATTCCTTATGAATAAGGACTTCTATACCTACATTGCATATGTTGTAATTCCAGCAACTGATTTTAGAGCATTTAAACATTCAATTGTGTGGAGGAAATATATGATTATCTGTTCAACAGTATTGACATCCAAAGACAATCTTACGGAAAATGGAAAAGAACTATATTTTATGCTTTTAACTAATACAGAGCTCTCATTATGGTAAACTAACACCAATAACGGTTATTCAACCCAAGCTGGACTTTGGTCCTACCATGCAGACACCATTAGCAGATTCCAATTAGATTCAAAAAAGGCACAAAAGTTTTATTTGAGATGTACTCTAAATCTTCGATCCCAAACCCTTCAAATGCAATGGGATCACCAAGGGATGCTTTCATTTTCCACCTGTGCTTTTTGTTAAACAGCAATACAGTTGTGAAAAGATGCATGATTTCCGAAGCTATGCCCATTTCATTTAAATATTTCTATTAAGTATCTAAAGCGTGGGGAACGCGCATGGAAAGAGCCCGCCAAATCCAACTACAAACCGACAACATTGTCAACACAAAGGCATTATTGACAGACATATCAGCAAGACAAAGCCATCCGATCCGTATGAATTATACCACGAAAAGCTTTATCAAACAGAGTTTAACAATATTTTTCAAGAATACGAAGATCGATCAACTGAATTCCGAATGTTCAAAACTTTTAATGTTCCAAGAAAAAAACTGTGGTAACATCACGAAAAACCCAAAACAGGAATCAAAAGCACACGCCAAAAATAAATAAAAAATAAAAACCTGAAATCTAACAAACCCATCTAAGAATCACGACTCTTAGTTCAAATTTGGACACTTTCTACTTACAAATACACAAAATTTGAAATACCCTGCTTTCAAAAATCCAACTTCAATTCAAAATTTAGAACACGCACAAAACAAAAGAATAAAAAAACCAACAAATACCCATCAAGACTCCACCTCTAATTTCGAAATGCAGCAGATTCCCAAGCACAAACAGCAATCCAAATCAACAAAATCGTCAAGAGAGGAATAAAATTGAAGAACAAGAAGAACAAGAAGAAGGAGAAGAGAAGGTACCTCAGACTGGACGAAGCGGAAGGTAGGGCCTCCGTTGCTCGGAGGCCTACCCATGGCAGCTCTCTCTCTCTCTCTGCGTTCGGAACTCAAACGAGCAAGAGAGAACTTCAAATTTGTGTTTATTTTAGAGACGGAGACAGGAGAGTTGGGTTTTCGAAAAATGCGTAATGTGAGTGTCAGGCCACAGACAATTCCCAACCATTTATACTCGCAAATTCTGGGAAAAGAAACAAACGTTACCGAAATTTAGAGGGAGAGAGACTGATAGAGAGAGAGAGGTTGGCCTTTTGGATTGAGTTGTGTGATTTTGAAGCCCAAAAAATCAAACTTTGGGGCAAGGCCCTTTTAGCTTTTTTCCTAGTATTGGGGTTTTTGGGATATGACTTTTATGCTACGTAACACAACATTTATGTTTACAAATATTTTAGTTGTTAAATTTAACTTTCATAATTTTTAAATTTTTTATTTTAATATCAGCCGTTCATTTTCTATATCACTTCCTCTTCGCTTAGAAGTGAGGGATATTAG
Organism: Malus sylvestris; assembly: GCF_916048215.2. Taxonomy (NCBI): domain Eukaryota; kingdom Viridiplantae; phylum Streptophyta; class Magnoliopsida; order Rosales; family Rosaceae; genus Malus; species Malus sylvestris. Next base: position 30,770,923 of record NC_062262.1, read on the forward strand.
ATTCGAATCTTGTGGATGGCGAATTCACTATCAAATCAGACTGCCCATTGTGTGGTTTAGCTGAACTTTCACTCCCCCTAATGTAAAAGTATCGATATACTAAAAAAAAAAAAAAAACTCAATTCTCAACACTTACCGTAAAAACTCAATTCTCAGAATTACTTTCTTCAAAATGCAGTAAAGAAAGAAATGGAAGAAAAACGAACTCTAACAAAACCGTACTATTAACAATTCCGGTAAGTGGTTCTGATGGACTGGGGAACCAAATCGGACCATACTGAAAATTTTGATCATATTATCGCAACCCAAATAAAAAACCAAACCGGACCAATTATATTCTCAACCCACATATTATATATGGCTAGGTTTTTTGGTAAATCTTATTATTTCAACTTTATTTGGGGCAAGGGTTACTTTCAAACTGAAAAATGTCATTTGCAAATCTTCCCCAAGCAGGTAAGTAGTGCTCGCAATCGATATCTACTTCCAGCAAGTATCTATCGCAGCATGTTTACATTAGAGGAATGGATATGATTCTCATTTCCGTGAATACTGACGACAAAAGAGTATAAACAGAAATAAATACATCTCATATCTTCTCATACCTCTAAAGTCGAAGGTATGCGATTAACGGGGCGGGGGAGGGCGGGAGGTTGTTTATCCTTCGTATAATACACAGCCAGGATCTTTGTACATAGACAAGTAAATAATAAAAAAGCATAAAAACAGGTAAATTGAAGAGAACGGAGAGCAACACAATACCTCAGTTATTCCATTATCTTATAACATTCAGATTATGTTACAGTACATGTATTTATATATGCCCACTCAAGAAGAAAAAATACAGAATGATATCAATCTACATTTGCCTACGAGGTTCAAAACTACTACGTTCACAACCAACGCACAAATAAGGTTCGTCAGTACTTAATTGGATCAAGGGCACATACTTTCCAGCGCTCTCTTTCCTTTGCAATACGACTGAACTTTCCACCTAAGCACCATCATCATCAACAGTATTGACCCTCTCGCATTCGTCTATCCATTCGCTGTATCTGTAATAAAAAAATTATGGTCAAGCAAAAACAGGTAAAGGTAAAGAGAAACTAATTTCAATAAACCCGCTAGCCGTAAAATAATATGAACAAATTCACATCAGTTTCTACTTACATGTCTATTGGTTCGGTCAAAGCTGCATAAACAAACCAAAGAAAGATCAGTAATTATGAATACTTATGGAAGTGGAACAAAAGAAGTTCTAAACAAAATAATCAGTTAAAATCAGAGTTTATTACTTTTTTCTACAACCTAAAGAAACTTTCGATCTAGTTTACCAATGTGAGGTCGATGGACTTTTGATTTAAAATTTCTAATCGAGTTATCCCCAAATTTCCTAATGCCGTCCTTTTCTGTCCATATACCATAACAATCCATACCTTGTGATCAAAACATTCACAAGTCTGTTCAGAAACATATTTCCATTTTGAATTATTTACTTAATCCTCCCTACATCTTGTATGCAGTATTAATTGCTATATCCAAGATTTATACGATAATGAATCAATGATCTTTCCATCCTGTTATACTAACACTACGCATAAGTAGTAAATTAAGACGAGAGTAAAGTATTTGACATACCTGTGACGGTTGTGCTGAAATTCTCTTGGCAAATGCAACAGATAGCCTCGCCAATCAAGTTTTTCAAGTCACTGAAACCAAATAACTTACTTTATTTCAACTCAAGACAAAATGAGAGAAAAATACATGTGCAAGTACGCTACCCAATCAGATGCTAGTTCCGTAAATGAAACACACAAATGGAAAAGGAAATGTAATACAGTGACCCATTATCCACAATGACATACATCAATTTCTCACACCATTTATGAGAGACCACAATTCTCTTACCATAAATGAAACCAGCAGAACTCAACGTCCTAAAAAGATATATATACCAAAACTGGGGAGAAAACAGATTAAATGAAACTTACATGCGGCACTCAACACTGCTCCCATGGTTGCAGAAAGGGCAACAGAAAACTGTATCCAGCTTGTCCGTTCGCTTCCTAGCTGCAGGCTTAGCCTTGGCCTTTCTCTTGCCCATTTCTCAACAAATTTCTGTCCTATCATCATAATTACACCAGTTAGTTCGCATAAAAGATACTAACAAAAACATACAGCAACCTGATCACCTGCGCACCCCACATACATAGATGTTGAATCCCCACTATCATTTTAAGAAACATGATCCAATTAACAATTACACACACTCCGTCTGTGCAAGGGTGTGCCGGGTACGCGTAGAGAGGGTTAAACTATTTCTGGTAAAATGTTTACCGGAATGATGCGAAATTTGCAATGCATGACAAGTACAAGGAGTAGGAGACTACGGGGTCTCCGAAGATATTAAGGCCCTAAAAATCTGTTGAGGGTTGTGATGATTAGTGGTCTTCAAACAAGACTTAATCACCAAACACCATTGAAAATTTGAATTGAAAGAGAAGTGCTTCTTGTTAATTTATATCAAGAACGAATTTTTACAGCAGAAAACATGCTACCCAAATCACAAATTTCGCACTACACGAAATAAAAATAGAAAAACTCTAAAGGGGGTGAAGAAACCTAGAAAATTTACAGTGAAAGAAATAAAATTGAAGTCAGAGAAGGGGAAATTAAGAAACGATGAAGGAAGAAAAGACCCCAAATTTTGACAGCAGCTGAGAATTATGTGTGAATTGAATTAAAGAAACCCTAAAATTACGAACCCTAGAACGGATTTTGAGGAGGGAGAAAGAAAGATTGGTACCTGGGAGTGAGACGACGCACTGCTGAATCGTATGATTGCACCACAAAACACGCTATATTTATTTCCTGCGGAAAAAATAAGGGCTGGTTTCTATTTATATAGGCATACGCTTGCGGCTTTTGCCACGTAAGAAATACTTTTTATTTTTAAAGAGAAAGCCAAATATTTCTAATAATATATTGTCCTGTATAAATTAGGTTGTTCAACGTTAAAAGCATACCTGTTGTAGGTACCTCTGCTTCGGCAGGTTTTATTATTAGAAATCATCACGGTCGATCTCTTGTGAAGGGGTCAAGGAAGTTGGGTCATAACACAATCACTGTTGAGGCTTTGGCCGCTAGGGATGCTCTTCAGATGGCACAATCTCGAGGTTTAAAGAAGGTCAAGATTGAAGGGGATTCGAAGATTGTCATTGAGGCAATCTTGGGAAAGTGCAGCATTCCTTGGCATATTAGGTTATCATTGAAGACATTAAATGGTTGGCCTCTTCTTTTGAATCTATTTCTTGGAATCATATTTTTAGGGAAGCTAATTTTGTAGTTGATGTCATCACCTCCTGTGAACGTGGTTTAGAGAATTTTCATGTCTGGGTGGGATGTGCACCTCAAGCTACTTCTGATGCTTTTTTATTTGACTCTAGGGGGTCTTGGGTGTTCCCGGGATTTTTCCCTCTAGTAATGTTATTTTGGTTTCTCAAAAAAAATAAAAATAAAAATAAAAACGTTAAAAGCATACCTTGAGTAGGGCATGGGTTTCCAAACTAGAGTAGGTCAGAATCCTCTAATCGTGCCCATCATCATTGATCATGCTGTCAGAAATTTTTTTAAATTTTTTTATTTAAAATTGAATATAAATAGTACTTGACGAAAATTAACCGCACGATTTACGATTAAAATATCATCAGGATCCGGTGAGGATCCTTATCAGAGTTGGGATGCACATATTGCTCCAAATCACTCTGCTGGTTTTATTTTTGGTGTATAGTTGGATTTGCTCCTCAATAATTTAAGTGCTTCATTAATAACTTTCTCAAGTTGCACTACGTGATTGGTTTGGTATACGATCACCACCGTAGCATCCCGAAAGTTCTACAAAAGTAACAGAACGGGGGCTGTCCGCAATTCTACCTTGCAATCATTTCCTTTGATGAAGACTTAACTGATCAATGTTTCACCAATAAATCAGTTTAAGGGGTCAAAATTGTGCATACAAATAATTCAGCTGACAACAATGGAAGTTTTCCACGATGGAGAAAAAAGGCGATGGAACAAATTTTTTTGACCAATTGGAAAGTTAACAACCAAGACGTCGTGAGACCAGAGTAGCTCTGTTTGATGAAGGAATTTGTGTCTCGTAATCCGTCGATTTTGTTCTTCATTCTGACCATATGGGGTCTGTGCCTTGTGAATTGAGCTTAGTTTGCATACCCAGCTTGCTTTGTAAACACAAAGTCAATAACTAGGATGCTGGTTCTGCATGGTCCGTTTCCAAATCATCTCCCTCCGTCCGCTTCTTTTTGGGCTTGCGTTTTTTCTGCTTTTGTTTGAGCTTAATTTGATCTTTAACCATCTTTTCCCATGCTTTTCTGTTTTTCTGATAAAGCACCATTGCAGCACGAGCATCTTCAATCTGAAACAACATCCTGAGTTAGACAAAAGTATTCCTACATCATTTGCAACGTTCTAAGTTCGTGAAAAGCTGTTATGAAAAATAATATGCAGCAACAAGCAAGACATGAATAATTCATTTTAAATCTCAGGAAGAAACTGTATCTCTCGCATGAGAAATTAATGAATATAAACCCTGAAATACATCAAGAACGAAGAATAAACTACAGCCACTATGGCACCCAAAACAGGTAATAATATGAGTTATTTTTTGAAGGAAACTAAATTTTAAAAGGAATGTAATTATATATAAGATAGAAATGAATATCAAAATTTTCAAGGATCATGCATTCATCAACTTTTCCTTGGACCACCCAATAGCTCGTGGCACTAAATGAGATACCTGGCCGTAGCAATTTGCAGGAAAATCGAGTTTCATTTGAGATGAAAGTATCTGTCTCTGCTCAAATGGTATGAAAATGCTAACTCATTCTACACAATTGAATTAAAAGAACAATTGGCCAAAACCCAACATGAGCATGTCATCTAAGTTGGGAAGGAAATGTTGGGACAAGAGGTTGGGTTGTATAGCATTGTCCCCTTTGAATTCTGATAAGCCTTGTCACAATTCCATGGAGGTTTTAAAATCGATATCCTAATGCTTAAGATGTTGTAAGGATATTGCAATAAGAAAACAAATTTCTGTGAACTGTATTAAGAAAACGGTCAATAATCATCAATAAAGAATCAAAATACTAACAGGGCAGTGCTCTCCATTTTGGATCTTCACATCAAGAAACTCTGCTGCAAGATGCCGAAGCGCCCTTCTAGACCCTTCCCCCCTGCTTCACCAACCACAGATATCATGAAGACACCTCATAGTAGTTCAAGACGATTGGCCAATTTTAATTTTTAATGAAAGAAAAAATTACCTCATAAAAGGTTCATACTCTAATGTATCCCTGATGTCCCCCTTGGGATGACTTAAAAGCAATGCCTGTTTAAGTCAAATTATCAGATGAAAGAATCAGACATTATTCTCTACAACACTATATTAGAAGGCCAGATACCTTAAGATCATTGCGCAATGCATGGCCCACGAGAATTCTCCCTTTAATCAACTCTGCCACTTTTTTCTGAACAATTCGAAAATCCTTTGCTGTAGATAACAAAGATGCATGAGACGTTCTATAAGAATGATTTTCTATCACTGTAACAAAGATGCTAACATAAAATATCCATTTAAGAAGGATGCCAACAATTTATAATTTCAAACACGAGTTTTAGTGAAAAACATCTGCATTCAGTATATTACAAATTGCAGCATAAATACAAACAAAAGTCAACCTTTTCTCAAGTCTCGGGGACGAATGCCACTTATTTGAGTACGAAAATCAACAACGCGTTCTACTGGGCGAACAAATTCATCATATACAACATTTCCCCACTTATTTACCTGCCAAAAATCCGTACATCAGAAATCAGTGATTCTAACAATTTAAAATACCAAGCATAAGATAATACCAACTACAACATGACAGAAAAAGAGGAGTGAAAGAAAAGGAACAAATAAATACCAGCGTAATGCGTCCAAGGGCGCTTTTGTTTCCTTGACCGACACCAACCATTTCACAATCCATGGCTACTTCATCTGTCAAGCTGTCAAATGGTGCATACCTCGTAAGTTCAGTGCTATGACCACTTAAAGTTAGAGAAACGAAAGGAGCCTCTAGATTTTGCACATAGGAAACCAATATCAAATTCGTGATGTAGTTACTTGCAGTTTCATTCTAGTAAACATGTCTATTTTCCGATGAAAGGATAGAGAGAAACAAAAGATTAAATGTTCCCTACCATTATCCTAAAATTAAAACCCTTGCGCGGTTCAAAATTTCACAAATAGGATTCCATTCTATGTCAATGAGATTTTGCCATTTAAGATGATAACGAAACTAAAAGGTATAGCTTTCGAGATCTCTCTAAAAGTCTAATGGAGATGAAAAAAAAAAAGGTCGCACCCAATGCACAAGGCTCCCGCTTTACGCAGGGTCTGGGAGAGGTGAATGTTGGCTAGCCTTACCCCCATTTTATGGAGAGGCTGCTCCCAAGTCTCGAACCCGAGACCTACCGCTCATGGGCGAAGGCACTTGCCATCACACCAAGTGCGATTAAACGGGTGATTGCAAAGACAATCCGAAACAATTCCACTATTTTCCTAAACAAAAAGAAGAAAATTGCACCTCCCAAGTCCCAACCAACCCAAAAACATTAGTTGTCCGCGGAATTCACATTTAAACAAAACCCAAATAAACACCTAAAAAACAGTTGAAAGTTCTGTTCTTTTATGTTTTCCTGCATTTTCTCAGCAACCAAACACACCATCAAAGCATAAACACGTTCAAATAATCACCTGGAATCATCATTAACTGGATCGAGAGGATTGATACGAGATGGAGAATCGTCATTCAACTCCACATCCAGCCTCTCTTTCCGCTTCCCTGATAATCAAATTCTCAAAAATTAAAAATCTTTGCTTTTATGCTGTTTTCAGAAAACCCAAGAAAAAGGGAAGTGCTTTTTTTATGTTAGGTACCTAAGATTGTTGTTGTTGTTGTTGAGCCATGACTCTTGAGCTTCTGTTGGAGCTGAGCCCAGTTGGGGTTCAGTTGAAGCTGCTGCTGCTGTTTAGGGTTCTTTTTCATCTTCTTTCTTCTGCTGCTGCTGCTGCCGCCGCCGGGAAACACAAGTATGCGATGCGAGAAAAAAATAACGACATCGCATTTTTAGTCGTTTTCTTATATATCCGATTTATAATTTTTTAAGAGTGAAATTTAGAATACGTCGTCGAACTCGAACCCGAGTTTATAATTCATCTCTGAATTAAAATTCCATTAATTTACATCCCTAAATTTAACAAAATGTGTGCTATTGGTTCTAGTTGTTAACGTATGTGGAAAAAATTCTGTTCATGTGGTGTGGCATAAATATAGATCTCAGCACCTTATTTATTATTGTTAGATGAGTTTAAATTTTAAAATATGTATAGTGAATATACATAAATAGTGCACAATTTAGTAAGTCATTGCACCTACGGTCCAAGTAATTGGGAGATAATCAATAGATTTCTTTTTGAGAACAATTCATCATTCCTGAACGCAACATACAACTCTTCGTTGTATTGTACTCTCCTCTTGTGCTTGTTCCTCTCTTCTTCCATACCATGGCAAGTCTTTGTGAAATACCTCTTATGAAAAGAAAAAATAAGACGTTAAGAGACCCTCCTAACCCAACCCTAGACACTAAGATTCTTTTTCAATCCTGCTCTCATTTCGAGTCAAGAGATAGATAAACAGACACATAAATTAACGGAATTTTAGTTTAGGACAAATTCTAAACTTGGGTGCAAGTTCAAGGACAAATTCTAAATTTTACAATTTTTTTAGTTAAGATATTCTACACAAATTCACATTAAGGGGGGAGAGGAGGAAAGATTGAACTTTGAAAGCAGTGAGCTGAAGAAAATGGCTCTAACTGTCAGGCAATTCACCACTTGGATTTATAATTTTAATTCACTATGAATTTCTACCCACACTTTTATTTTAGGACATATTACTTACTTGGTATGTGAATGATAATGAGTAAGTATGAGATGAAACGAGAAATTAGTAGAATTGGATAACCAACTCCCTATGTTAATGAAATACCTTTATTTTTCAGTTATGTCATATTCTAAACATATGGAACCCCACCTACTCTTTCATTTTTCGTTGTTAGTAAACACATTAATAAGAATGATACAAACTCCTTCCCACTTTATTCCTTGTAAGTAAACATGCCCTTAGCTTAGCATCCCCAATTTCATTCGTTCATGTCTTCCCTCCATCTATGCCCTTGCTGTTGGTGAAAGGTGAAAGGTCGTATTTACCCTTGAATGTGATAGAACTATGTTCACGTGACAAGCACGCATCTAGTTTGAACAAAATATAATATTTAGTTATGAGTATGAATATGCTGGAAATTCAGAATTTGAAATCTCATTTGTAAAAAAAAAAAAAAAAAAAAAAAAAAAAAAAAAAGATGGAAACTTTTAAGGGAATATGTGGTTCAAAAACAATGGGACATAAGAAAAGTAAAGATTCCATATCCCAGATATATTCCCTCAATTTATAATTATTCTTGACATTGACATTTACTTTGACTTGCACCACCCAACTTGCCATAAACATTGAGTAATATGCTTTTGGGGAACAATAGCTCATTTTCTACGAATAGCAACAAAGAAAAGAAGGAGAATAACTTTATTAATTTCTTGACAAAATTAAAAGAAATTGAATTGTTGCGGTAAAGACAAATATTAGAAGGATCTATTGGCACCTTTGGAAGCATATGCACACTGCATGGCAAAGATGGGGAGTTTTACATAGACCAAAATGATTGATGATGGATAATCTCAATTATTATTTTTATTAATATTGCGTTTTAGAGATCATAGTGAAGAGTTATGTCATTTCAATGGTCATTTTGGACACATACCCATGAAATAAAGTCATCTTTCTCTAGTGACGAGATTTGGATGTACCAGAAAAACAAATAGGTGAAAGTTAAAGAGTGGAGAGAGAGGTTATGTTTCTATCTATGTATCTTAGGTTCAAAACTCCCTCTCCTAAATTATGTAAAAGTTTCAAACTTTTATCCTAGTAAATTAAATAAAAAGAAAGGGAGAGGTTGGCTGGTGGTGTTTGCTGCCGAGGGTTGTTTGTCAAGGTTGAGACGGTGGGAAAGACCTAAGGGTTGAATTATTTATTTTTTAGTTCAAGTGTTTTAATTCTCTCTCAAAATTAATAAAAAAAAAATTAAACGAATTGACATGCTGCACCAAATGACACGTCAAGTAATTTAGAATTGTCGTCTAAAAATGTGGTCTTTCTAGTAATACCCTAAATATGAATAAGGATAAACCCAATGGCATTATAGCAAAAGAGAATATGGTGTTGGTGTTGTGGCAACCTACATAACATCATTTTCACCCTAGTAAAATCCACAATATAGTATTTAACTAGCTTTGGATCCAAATTAAGGACAAGCACACAAATCACAAAAACTACATTCTAATGTCTAGACAACGGTCGTCGCTATAGTATAAGAGATTGAGCAGAAAAAAAATTTCATCAATAGAACGAAAGAGCGACCACAACTATAAAAGCTCTAATTAACAGATCAAATAACGAACATAAACAAAAAATGTAAGCAATTATATAAAGACAAAAAATCGAAATGAATTGCCACCGACCTCGAGACCAATAAGAAAGGATGGCAAGTTAAATTATCAAATTATGAATGTATGTAATTAATTATGCAGTCCATTTTAATGGGTAAAATTAGTGACACACAGACAAGCACCCACAAAGGCAGAGAGACAGAAGGTTTCAAGTGCAAAAGATGCAAAACCCAAAAAGCAGCTGCCTCCTGCAGCAGGTATAAATACTCGGACAAACCCTTTCTCTAATCCCTAGCTTTCTTCTTCTCTCTGTCTCTGCAAGTTTAATCGAGAAAATGGGAAGAGGAAAGTTCAAGGGCAAGCCCACCGGCCGCCGCCAGTTCTCCACTCACGAAGAGATGGGTATTAATCATCTCCCTCTTTCTCTATCTGTTTCTCCATGTGGTTCAAACAATTGACCGTCGTGATTTTATATGTATATCTATGTGTATGGGCATGTGTATGCACAGGGTCTCAGTTGTTTGTGCTAATTTTTAGATCTAGATTGATTTGTGAACATTTTAGTTATTTTTAGCGTGGAATTTCGGCTAGGCAATTCTTATTGTAAATTTGAAAAGCTCGTAATTTTTTCGTGAAAGTTTGTTTCTTTTTTTGAAGAATATTTTGGTCATTCCATAGTTCAGCTTAGGAGGAGTAGTTTATTGGATAACCTCTGTAAGAAAACGAAAACGAAAACTTGTTCTAAGTGGTTGCTTCTAGCTTATTGGTAGTGGGTTGGCTTGAAGACTATTTTGTTGATTTCGGCATGCGTGTTCTTTTTGTTTTCACTCGGCTTAATGTTTGGAATCTGGACCAGTAAATTGGATAACTGTCGTAAGAAATAGAACATGATAACTTGTTCAAAGTGGTTGCTTCTAGCTTATTGGTAATGATTTGCCTTGGAATTTGCAATATAAGCTAGAGTATCACTCGTGTTCGCCTGAAACTTGGGATTGTTAATTGGATAAGTGAATCTATGGGTAATTAATTCCTAGTTAGGGTTGGTGCATGAATGATGAATCCCTCTTGAGGTTATCCTGTGAAAACATTCTCAGTCAAATTTCACTTCCCCACTACTTTTGCTTGAAAAATCCATGAGTTTGTACGGACAATTTTGAAATTTACACCAAATTAAAGAATATATGAAGTTTAACTGTTGATTGAGTTAAAGTATATGTCAGACTAGGAAAGAATGTTTCCCTCCACTATGTTAATTCTACTCATGTTTCTCTTGGATGGCTTTATCGGTTTATATGAGAAAAAAGAATTTAGATTTTTTATTATATTTTATTTAATTTTTTATCAATAATCAAGGTTTGTTGTTTATGATATTTTAGTTGTATTACGAGTTTACCAGTTGTACTCGTGAAGACTGTATGAAGTTAACGATTTGTGAGTTTGTATATTTGGGTGATGTTAACAATATCGGTTTCACTTAAGTCTCAGACATTTTTCTTAATGTCAAATTATATTTATAATTGGTAAAGTTGTTTCAAATGCTTTTGAACTTTCATCTGCTATGTTTGACTCAGCTTGCCTTTGTGTCTATACTTCACATGATTGCAGTTGCTGGTTCCTCTGCCCGTCCACGTGGTTTTAAAAGGGTAATAATCTGTCCCTTGTCCCTTTGTATTACACTTTTCCCATATGATTTAATTGAAGACATCGCACTTTTCAAGCTGCCGTCATGATTCTCAAATTTAGAGACGAGGGTTTCAATAGGCTTTTATAGTATTTTGTTTGAACATGCATACGTACACAGAACAGATGCATGTAAAGTGTATAGGTGCTCATTATGCAGAGTTTGCATTGATGAGACTACATGGAATTGGAATGTTAAACTAATGCACTGAAGACATGTATATTGACTTAATCATGTTTCATATCTGTCATTGTATCAAAAGATGTTATTTTAGCAGAAGTCACAGAATCAAGTTGTTCTGTAACCCAAACTTTCTGGCTGATAAGAATCTTATGAATCATGGCTGAACCAACCAAAGGCAATAGGACTGCATCTGTTGTGGATGCCTCTAAGCATTACATGTTTCAAAGGATTACCATGTGAAACAAAGTTTTCTTTGCCCTCTTGGGCATGTCTCCCTTTGGAAGTTATGGACTGCTGCATTCTTTTTAAGGACTGCTGTCAGCCCATTGACCGAAAACCCATAAGAGATATGTCCCTAATATGAATCTCATATAAATAAGGCCGAATTCTGATTTTGGTTCCTGTAAAGCTCACATCTGGCCATAACGAGTTTGTCGAAGAAATTGACAAAATTATTTCATTGTCCTGAAGTTGCAACAATTAGTAAGCTACATGCTTAAATTTGAAAATTTTACCAAAATCATATTCTTCTTTATAAATAAAAAAGAATTCTTAATATAAATTGCTCATGGAGTAGCATATTATAGTTTTCCTCCTTTTGGGGTCGAGCTCTAAACAGTCAATAAGTTCTCTTGATTTGCTTCTATTGTAGGCTGGCATTGGGAGTAGGACCTTCAGTCTTTGATCCCGTGAAACACACACATTAAACTTAAAGTAAGAATGACATGGTGGGCCATGAATGTAGGAAACTATTAAGTGCTTAGTTTCCAAATATGAGATTACTTTCCAACAATTCATGTAAGAGTACTTTGAAAGAAGCAAATCAGTATACTATGGTTAGATATTAGCTAAAATAACATGGGTATAGATAGTTTCATGTAGTAATTTTGCTTGATTACCATTTTAAGAAAGAGAACTTTTTTGTGTCATTGATATCATTGTTTGCAACGTATGATTGAGCTATATAGTGGCTGTGTTGATTATATCTACCTTGCCCCATCTGTTACTGTTTCTCCCTCTTTCTCTCGCATATGGGTGACTTTAAGTTTTGTGCTATTGCTGGGTATTAAGGGTGCGTTTGTTGCATCAGACTATCTTGGACTGAACTAATTTCAGGGACTAAGCTGGACTAGCTTAAAATAAAAAATATAAATAACCTATGCTATATCAACCAACATCAAAATTTCAACCAAATTTGACCTTATCATGCCTAACTCCAACAATTTTCATCATAATATATTTATCCAACACTCCCTAAGGATGCCCATTTTGAACTTTTCCAGCAATAGGAGTATTCCAAGTAATTCCTTAACAAGTTTCCAAACTCCAAATTCAAACAACATATTACACTTATATCTCAGTTTCAAATTCTGGAAAATATAAAAATACACAAAACAATTATGCAAGCAACATCTATTGACCGTACTTTCCTGGAAGCCTAAAAAATTGACTCCACAAAAAATTATTCAAAACCCAGTCACAATCACAATCACGATAATTTATCTCAAAATTCAGCCTCAATCACACTTAGCAAGCCTCAGCCAAACTTAGCCATAGTTCTCTCAGACATTTCATCAAACACCTCCTGGGCACTTTCCAAATCACCCTTCTGCACATGCCCATTGATCAATTGAATTCACAATCAGCAATGACTATATTTTCATTCCCTTGGTAATGAATTTCTTTCTCATTGGTCATGAATTCACAATCATACCACATCAAAATCAAATTCAAGTGGAGAAATTGAAAACTGTAAGCTAAAAAAGGAGAAGCTCTCACCATTTTTTGGTAACTGCGGCGATCTTGGCGAGCTTGTCCTGGTTCAGAGACGACACGGGGAAGGATAGTGAGGATTTAGCAGCGGTGGATTCGGAAAGGCTGAGATTGCTTCGTGAATGCTCAAGAGTCGTGGGCTGAGATTGCTTCGTGAATGGTGGAGGATTGTGCAGCTTGTGTGCGGTGCTCAAAAGCCACAACCATGGCGATTTTGCTGAGAGAGAGTGTGTGTGTGTGAATTGAACGAAGAAGAAAGGAAGGGAGTCAGTGGATTGTTTTTCAATTTTTGTTTGAGGTCTGAGATTAGGCTTTTGGGTGGGATAGTGAAGGCCCAAGGGAGTGGGCGAAGGTGCGAAGGAGAACGGAGAGGGTGAAGGGGCGAAGGAGAAAGGAGACGACGAGGGATCAACGGCGGGGGAGAGAACGGGATTAGCAGTCCGCTCGAAATCGATGGGCCTTGCTAAGAACGTTTAGCGAAGCGTTCAGTCGGGGCGAGTCCCCGTTAATGTCATTAAAACTAGTCCAGTGTGGACAACAAACACCGGATTGGACAAACACTTAATGTAGGCTAGTCCAATGACCCCTAAGAAGGTCAAACAAACACGCCCTAAAGGTATATTTCTTTGATATTCTCAGGAAGAAGCCGAAGAGAAGGAAGAAGTAGAGTCTGAAGAGGAATCAGAAGAAGAACAGGAAGAATCCGAAGTCAGTATACTCATTATTTCTATTACATTCTTCTTTATATTGAACTATTCCATTGTTGATTTGGAAGCATCTGTGTTTCTTATTAGTTCCTACTTGTACCTTACTGCAATTTTGGCTGTGTTAACAGAAACGGAAAGGCACTCAGGGAATTATTGAAATTGAGAATCCCAATCTAGTAAAACCAAAGAATGTGAAGGCTAAAAATGTCGATGTAAGGTGGTGAAGAGAATTTTTACATATTTGCAGTATGAACTCATTATAGTAATTATTTTCTGTTATCCTTGTTGCAGATTGAGAAAACGACTGAACTCTCAAGGCGTGAAAGGTATGCAATGTTCCTCACCTCCTGTACATTCAATATGGAACAAGTTCCGTGCCAAGTATCTAAGCAGTGCCTAAATTGTGAAACAAAATCTTGCTTCCTCATTGATGATTCTTCTATCCCATTTTTCTTCAGTTTTCTTTTCACATATTTATTACTCTTTAATATCAAATATATATGGTTATTAATTCATCTTTCATACGACTGTCAGTTGAGCATGAGGCTTTAATAGTAGCATCTGGTTCTATCTCTAAGCACCAGAAGTATCCTACATTATCTAGGCTGACCTGGTTTTTTTTTTCTCCAGTTTCTAGCTTTAGTGTTCATGTCACACAGGCAAAAGAGACCACCAGAATTTGTTCAGCGTATGAAGCTTTTGATCAAGCCCTTAAAACATTTAACTCATCACTTTGTTTTAAGTGTTCTGAACCATGGGGGAAGTGGAATTTTATACATAATTTGTCAAAAATGAACTTTAGAGGGGTAAATTATAATTTGTTTTGTAGATTATATTCACCAGTCGCACTCTTGGACAAAATAATAGTTTTGTCAAAAGTTATGTTTTGTTGAAAGGATTTAGGAAAATGGTGGATAATGTGAATTTATTTTTCATTTTAAGAATTGAAATATGTTTGTCATGTTATGGCTCATGCTTTGGCATTCTGCTTGTCATTTCGTGTGCTTTGGTAATTATTGGTACTGGATGTTATTCTCATAGTTTTATGCTTCCCAATAGTACTTTTGATGGTTGATCCTCCTTGAGATCACGAAATTATTAGCTGCAGTTTTTGTATTTCCATACAATTGATTTTTCGAAAGCTCATGATCAATATTTTCAATTTGGTTGTCCTTGGAGTCAAATATTTGAGTGATCCAAGGTTAAATATTGCGTCAACTTAATGTCCATCCGTTGCAGAGAGGAGATAGAGAAGCAAAAGGCTCATGAGCGGTACATGAGGTTGCAGGAACAGGGAAAAACAGAACAAGCAAAAAAGGATTTAGGTAATGTGGGAAATTGACCAAATTCTAGCCTCATTTTGGCAGTTGAGTTGAATTATATTAGGCATGCAATGATATGCCAACTAAATTTTCTAAATTAGCATACACAAAACAGGGGTTAAGATATTTTGCTGGAAAAGTCGTATTTTATCTAGTATTTATATTTCCTTGCTGATATGTTAGTCCACTTATTGGTGAATAGATTGTTCAACTGAGGTGGTGAGGTCTTGTGTTTACCAGTTTTAGTGAGTATTAGAGATTATATGGGAGACCACTGTGTGTTGCTAGCCCTCTGAAACTTCTGTTTCTGGAACTTTGTAAGGGTTTTGGAATTTTTGTCTATGTTTTCGCTGACTTACAGTCTTACAGTGTAGTTTGGTGGTGTTGAGTATCGATCTGATCGTGTAACCCAGCTGGGTTCTAAATGCTTTTGGTTATTATGAAGATGAATGTCCTCAAATTGCTCCATTTTCCATATTTGCTATCCATTATGGTTTTCTGGCATCAAGATTCAGGATATAGGGATAATTTCTCAATACGTTTGCTACCTTTATTTTGTGCATGTGTCACTTGACAATATGGTCTGACCCTGTATATCTATTTGGGCCAGTAGTTTATTTTCATGTACATCGTCTCTGTTGCCATTCTTTCATTCTTTAATTTAAATTGTACTTGCAGAACGCTTAGCCATGATTCGCCAACAAAGGGCTGAGGCTGCTAAGAAGCGAGAGGAGGAAAAGGCTGGTGTGTACCCCTGATTCAACATTATTCTTTTTGTTCCCGTTTGTGATACTCCTCTGCCTTTCATTGTCTAATTGTTCGAAATCTCAAGAATCCTTTTTCTTTTTCTCCTTACCGAAAATGGTCTATGATTTTTTCAGCTAAAGAGCAGAAAAAAGGCGAGGGACGCAAGTGAAATAAAGTTATGGAGATGTCAAGTAATTGAATTGGGCTGCTTTCTTTTTAATGTTTGACCTTTTTATCCGTATTATCTGTATCCCAAGCTAACTCAAATTACCAAAGTTTCACTTTCTTATTTCACATTACTAGTGTATTTGTTCAGGGTATGGAATTTGTTCGTATTTATTGGGAACCTGGTTTGGGGAAAAGAAAACATTTTTGGTCATCTAAACTTTTGACATCGAAATAATCGCTATACAGGTTTTGGTTGAGGTTGAGTTGAGCACACAAGGAGTAGCCCTTGTGATTATTTCTTGTTCAACTCACTCTTCACTGTATCTTTTGCCTTGCAGAAATTGTGTTGGTGAGTTGTTCAAAGCAAACTTGCTGTTTCAGGTACCTAATGCTCCTTTCAGTTTACAAGTGAGTATTTTGATAGCCCAGTTTTCTTCAATAATCCAGACTACGGGAAAGGAACGGTCATGGTTGAATTGAGAAAATACTATTTTTGTTTACTTGCCAATCTAATGGATATAAGTCAGGATTACCCAGTAGTGCAGTCCGGACATCTCTCTCTGGACCCTCCAACCTTTTAACCTAAGTTTCAATCAATGCCATGGTGGTTCTTTTTCTAAACAAATGTGAGAACAAAGAATCTATGAGGTTTAGGATAAGTGAGCTTGTAAATGATTGAAATGGAAAGCATAGAAGTCGTGGTCCTAGGGTTTTCAACAGGCACCATATATTTCGATCTTCGATTTTCAGTTATGGAGGGTGAAAGAATCTGGTCCTAAACCACTGTTTAAGCAAATTTCAGGCTGGAGAAGGAAGATGGAAGATACCTTAATCTCTGATTTGGTATGTTTTGGCTTCAGTGGCTGCATGATCCACAAACCTTTCAAAACCATTATATTTATGAATGAATGAATGAATGTCTCTCAAATTTTAGAATGTGTTTGTGCTTTTGTTTTTGTTTTTTGAAAGTTGGAAATTAGAAATTAGAAAGTTGGAAATTGAAAGCAAATGCTTTTGTTTTTTGTTTCTTTGATTGACAGGACGATTTCAAACTTAGAACCTCTTCTAGCATTAAGAAGATATATAGCACTAGATCACGACTTAGCTACTCTGTTTTTTTTTTTTTTTTAGGTTGTATTATAGTTGTCTCCAACTGATTAAGAGCATTGACTCGTGCACTTGAGACCTCATATTTGACTCTCCCTCGTCAATATTGCATCTATAAAAACAAACAAGAAACTTGTTATATTTTGTTTTTCATCAGTATAATTAGCCTCAATTGTGTTTAGTAAGGTGTTAGTGAAGATTTTGGTGGAACGTTATACTTTGTTAGGGTCCAACATGGATTGAACAATTATGTTTAATTTAATAATATATATATATATATATATATATATATATATATATATATATATATATATATATATATAGGTATGTAGTATGTATAACTTATTGCAGTTAAAAAATTTTTTTTTAGCTAAAATGGTCATTGAAATTGACATGACTCCTCACTTCAATCTTTGACAATGAAAATCAATAGAATTAGTCCTGATTTTGTTTACTGTGAATCTTTGGTTCTTAAAAAAATCTGTCAATATTCTCGTTAAGTAGATGAGTTGGTTTGACACAAATAATCTTAAAAAGGTGATCATGAGGTCTTTCATATGACAATTTAACGATGATATTTGACAAATTTTTTACGGAATGACTAAAATAATTTACAGTTAACAAACTCATAGACTATGAGCTTGTTTGGATGTGCTTTTAAAATGATTGAAAGCGCTTTTAGAAAAAATCTTTTTGGGTTCCAAAAACACTTAAAGTGCTTTTTCAGGATTTACTTGCATTTTTACTAAGGATAAGTTTTTAAAACATTTTCATCAAAAGCGCTTTCAGTCATTGTTTCATCAAAAGCGCTTTCAATCATTGTAAAAGCATATCCAAACGAGCTCTATGTCTATCAATTTTCATTGTCAATGACCAAAATAACGAGTAGTACCAATCGATTGGACCATTTTGGATTAAAAAAAATCTTCAAAAATCGTATGAACAGTGTTATGGGTTTGGATGCAACTCTTAAACCCAAATTTCATGACATGATTATAATAATTAAATTTTGGAGTAGTTAGGCTGCCTAAGAAAGGAAGAGAAAAGAAAAGACAGGAATTCTAGTGTTCTTTCTGTGTATGGTTAAACTTAAAGTAGAGGTAATCAGACTCTTGATTAATCATGATTTTTTTGTTCTGTTTTGGTAAACTTGATTAATCATGATTTTTAATTCATTATTTGACTCTTTCACCACTTAAAGCTAATTCCTAAAGATGGTTTGGATTAAAAATAATCTATTTAAATTTAGAGGGTTTAGGGCAGGTTTGGTATCCTATTAAAATAAATTTATTATTTCTTAAAATATTTTTTAAGAACATCACTTAAGAATATATATATTTTTTTTAACAAACGATATTATCTATACTCGAGGAGGGGGTGGACACAATGAGCTAGTAATAATGTGATTCAAATTCGTTTTTTAAGATTCAAAAACTTATTTGGTATGAGATTCAAAATTGTTTTTAAAATTTAACAATAAAAAAAAAAATTCATCTCACAATGGAATCGGTAACATCAATTGGACATAGAAATCCAAAGAGAGATGGGAAAAAGTGGAGAGAGAGAGAATATCGTAGGAAAGACAAAGAGAGCATCGAATGAGAGGAGGATAAAGAGAAAAAAAAGGAGAAAGAAATAGGAGAGAAGTGTTGGAGTAGAGAGAAAGAAATATAAAAAAACAGAGCGCATCAAATATTTGGAGAGAAAAAAGTATTGGGTATGAGTTTAAAAACTCTAAAAATTCATTTTTGATATTTGAGTTTAGGTTTTTTTTTTTTTTTTTTTTTTACATAATTCTACCAAACAAATATTCAAAGCCTAAAACTTGAAAGTTATTTTTGAGTTTAAAAATACTTGAATATCAAACAGATCTTTAGAAATTAATCATATATCTTAGTAGAGTATAATTGGTGGGGTAATTGTGGTGGTTTCATCAAATTATGCAAAGAGTCTAATCATATCTTTATAAATGGGGTTGTTGATTTAATTTAAAGATGACATGAATAACAGGTTTAGTAGGTTTTGGAATCATTCTCATTCTTGAGTTTCTCGTGTTTACTAAAATATAGATGTTTAGAATCAGTTCAGAGTATTGTCGTACAATATGCATTTTTCTCATCTCCATACCACGTAAATAAACATGTCTTCGTCTTCTAACGTTTTCTGTGTTTGCTAATGCACATGGAGTTAGAGAAAGTGTGAGGTTTCCTTTAAATTTCATAATCAAATATTTGAAAACTGTGATTAAGGTCAATTGAGGGGACTGCTTGATCTAATTTTCTTTCCTTACTTCCCGCATTCCAAAATTCTCCAATTCATTATTTTTTTCCATTCATGTTAAGTAAACATGTCATAATCATTCAGTACTACGATCTGTTAGTATTCATCTTCACTTGTAATTGAAAGGTCTTAGATTCGAATCTCATGGATGACGAATTCGATACCAAATTAGGTTGTCTATTGTGTAGTTTAGCCGACTCTCTCATTCCATTAGTGTAAAATATACCGTTGTACTAAAAAAATAGTAGACGTGTCATAAAATTCATAGTTTAATACTCCAACATCAGGAAAATAATTGTACAGACTTTTCTTCTGCAAACCCTTTAATATTTTTGTTGCTTTGTTCTTTTTTCGTTTAGTCCCTCCAAAAGCTACAGAAAAAAAAGTAACGCATGAAAGAATTTGAGTGCGAAAATTATTTCCCTTAATTATAACCAAAGAACAAGATATAAAGAAGTTTAAGCTTAATGAGCCCACATGACAAAAGAGAATGGACCACATGACAATAGCAGCAATTTATTTCCGTATGAAAAATTGTGAGGAATATTCTTCGTTTTGAACCTTCAATTTCTTTCTTATCTTGTAATCTTTGTTGAAATTTTTGAATGATGTGACATTCTGTATACATTTACAGTAACATTTCGTGTCAATGAAATAAAAATATGTATACATTTTTGTTCACGTATTATTATTTCATTAACATACGATGTCACATGACGATGTATCTGTATCCTCTAATTTATTCTCATATCTCTCTCTGATTTTTTTGCATACCACATTAGAAAAAAGTTGTGATAAGGGGAGTCAAAAACCTTAACGATTTATGATTTCAAAGCACGTTTCTGAGCTCTGACCAAAATTGAAAGTAAAATAGGATCACACACTTCTGACCTAAAAACCAAAACGGCGGCTTGGTGAAGAGGATGACTTATAGAGAATAAGAAGCACAACAATAACGTTTTTGTTTTTAAGTTTCCGTCTCTTTTCGTGGATGATTAGGTCAACAATTCTACATATTTTGTATTAGTTAATGAGTTGGAAGTGGGTTTTATTGGTTACCAAAGTATTCATGATTAAATTTTTTTTTAGAAGGGACCAATTGGTTTGCCACGACAGTTTACTTTTTCGGAAGCTGAGAAGATTCATAGAGGCATTTCATCTTCCTCTTGGCCACCATCGTGCGATTCATCAGTGGCAGGAATCGAACCTAGGACATACCGTAAGAATAAGGACTTGAAATTCGTCTTCAACTACTGAGTCACCCATGATTTAATGTTTTAACATTGTTTTTGTTAAAACAAAATTAATTAAAGAAAAAGTAATTAGTGATTATTTTAGGCCATGTGGGATTGATTGAAGTGTGAATCAAATGATTAGTTTAGAAGTGCTATTAAAATGTGTGAAAACGTTTTTTTTTTATTTAGATAAAATGTTTTTGAGTTTCAAAAGCACTTAAAGTAATTTCTGGAAAAAAACATCATTTACGTGTTTCTTGTAGGAAGCACTTTAATTTTTTTTTTTCAGAATTCACTTTCATTTTAACTAAAGATTAATCTAAAAACATTTTCATAAAAGACACGTTCAGCTATTTTAAAAGTAATTTCAAACAGGCCCTAAATATTCCTAATGCCACTCTCAAAAGGTGATCCGTCTTCTTAATTCGATGTCATATGAGAATGAGGATTCTAAGATCCTCAAATCGTGTTTGTTCATTGTACATCATGTGATCAGAAATTATTTTAAATGCTTTTATTTAAAATTAAACATGAATAATACTTGACGAAAACTAACTATATAATATACGATAAACAGACACAATTTGAGAATTTTCAAAATCCTCGTAAAGAGGATCCGAAGAGAATTCTCATTCGTCATTTGAAGGATTACATCATTTTGTTGAATTGATGTCCATTGTCTTTTGTTGACATGTGGATATGCGACCATAGTTCAATACCATGGGTGGTGGTGGTGGGAGCTGTCAACTATGCACACAAGAGGAGAAAAAATAGTACTTGTCTTGTCACGTCGGAAAGAATTTTACTCCAAAATTATTTAAATATATGTAAGATTATATGTTCTGATTGCACTATGCATCTACCTATCTATTATATATAAAGAGAATAGAAAAGGTAAATAGTGATTTGATGTCACCATAATATTTGGATAAAAATGCCACTGAAATAAAAAAATTCAAAAGCATTCCAAAATAATAAATCAAATAAGGTAGGACATTTTCGTCATTTTAACAGTATTTCTTTAATAATTTACTTTTTGGTGTTTTTTTTATTAGTACCTAACAATAAGTTACCAATAATGTGATTCAATTTCTTTATTTTTAAACACATTCAATACATTTTAAGAGACGTGTAATGCCGGTTATAAAAAAAGTTTTTTTGCACACAGATAACAATGTGATTAAATAAGCTATCAAATGATTATTTTTTTAACCAACGATATTATCTACACTAAGAGAGAGGTGTCACATCCAGTCTCGACTTTGCCGTAGCATGATATTGTCCGCTTTGGATCCCGGCCACGCGCTCACGGTTTTGTTTCTGGAAACTCAAACGAGAACTTTCCAGTGGGTCACCAATCTTAGGATTGCTCTCGTCCAAACTCGCTTAACTTTGGAGATTCGATGGAACCCGAAGCCAATGAGTTCCTAAAAGACCTCGTGCTATAGGAGGTGAGCATGTACATATAAGGCACATCACTCCCTCTCCGTTGGTTGATGTGAGATGTTACAATCCACTCCCTTAGGGGCTCGACGTCCTCGTCGGCACACTCGCACCAAACGGCAGAGTAGCTTTGATACTATTCTGTCACATCCCGGTCTCGACTCCGCCATAGCACAATATTGTCCGCTTTGGGTCCCGACCACACTTTCACGGTTTTGTTTATGTGAACTCAGACAAGAACTTCCCAGTAGATCACCCATCCTAAGATTGTTCTCGCTCGAACTCGCTTAACTTCAGAGTTCCGATGGAACCCAAAGTCAGTGAGTTCCCAAAAGGCCTCATGCTATAGGAGTTGTCAATTTATGCATATAAATACATTTAAAATATATAAGTCGCGAGTAGCATGCCGTGATTCAAAAAATATCTTTTGCACCCACGTGAGCGCCTGCATGAAGGCTAGTAATATATAAAGCGAGCAGTGCGATGAACAATGGCTTTAGGGTCACGCATGCAACAAAATTTTTGGTATCACTCACTTTGACAAAAATAATTGGACCAAACTGCCCCTCCGCCAACAAAAAATTCAAAACCTACCCAAAATAATATATCAAATCATGCAAGGGGTAAGTTGGTAATTTAGTCATCATAAAATATAATATAAATATAAATGGATAGAGAGAGAAAAGAATAAAAAAATGAAAGGGAAGAGAGAGAAGAATAAACAAATGATAAAGTTGATAGTGCTCACGTGATGGGGAATAAAAATATAATAAAAAATTAAGAAAAATCATGATTGTTATGTTCAAAACATCTTAAGAGATGCGTAACACCGGTGATAAAAAAAGAAAATAACGAAATAAAAAAATATTGAAGCAATTCATGCATATAAATATATTTAAAATGTCTAAATCGCGCTTAGCGCGCTGTGATTTAAAAAATACCTTTTGCACGTGGTTGTTTATTAAATATTATTTCTCAAATTTTAAACACTTAAGAGGTGCGTAGTGACAGTTGTAAAAAAAAAGTCTCTCGCACGTGCATAATAATGTGATTCAATTAGTTGTCAAATGATTTGTTTTAACAAACGATGTTATCTATACTAAGGGAATGAAGTGTGTTTAGCCTCACAATGGGCTAGCAATCAGTTGTTTATTAAATATTTTTTTTAATCTTAATGTAAATTCAATAAAATGTAGATGAAAATTGAAAGATCGCTTTTATTAATATGGATTCAGTTGCTTTGATTAGTTAAAAAACCACTTTTATTAAATGTATTTATTATTTATTTCCATCTACATTAATAAATACATTTAAAACATGTAAATCAAGTGTAACACGTCGTGATTCAAAAAATATCTTCTGCACGCGTGTGAGCGAGTGCATGGAGGCTAGTTTATCTTTAAGAAAATATTTTATAATATAAATGTAAATTGCACTCGTATATGAGATAACTTGTTTCTAACTGATTTTTGGTCTAGTCGTAGCTTTTCTATTCAGTTAGCGGATCTCTTAGGTTCAATTACAAGATGCAAAGACAATAAATATTTATGATCAATTTGATACCTTGGTGCGACTATTCATGTTATGGTAGTTTATCTTTATTGGCAGACATAATTATCTATTTTTCGTACTACTAAGTAGGTTGGACTATTGAACAAAATTTTTTATAGACAAACGCAATAGCAAATGACAAAAATCAACTAATAAAATCTTCCCTTGATTTCAAGATATTGGCATCACAAAATCAAATACAAACTAGTTTCAAAATATTCTAAGTTAGTAAAATATGGAATAAGTATAGTAAGTATTTATTTAATTAAAAAAGTACTTTGAAAAAATTGACCCTTTTTGAAAATTTAATATATTTAATTTTGTATTTATTTATATTTTTCTAAAATACTTAAAAATATGTATAAAAATGCAAATTATATATATATTATTGAAAATGAATGAAAAGACAAGTGAGAGGTCTTACGCTCGATTCTCACCAAGAGTGAATTTGAATCATATTATTGCTAACTCATTGTGAGGCTAAGTCCATTATTTTAATGTAGATAATATCGTTTTTTTTTAAAAAGAAAAAAAAAGACAAGGGTGCAAAATTGAATGCATGAGTTTGTTAACAGGTCAAGTGTGTGTAACTTGCCTTCAAGAAACGGAAAACTGAGGTTGTTATCGAGTAAGTAAAAATCTCCATTAAAAAAATACAAATTCAATTAGGAAAACCAATAAAATAATTAGATTTTAATAAACCTAATTAGTTAATAAAAACAGAACCACCTAAGCATGCACACCGTCATCACCATATTTTTCACGTCATAACTGGATTTTAAAATAATAACCGAAGGAAAACTGGAAACAAAAACAACAAAAATAAATAAATAAAAAATAAAAATTCCTTTTTGAAAACTTAAATTATAAACGGTCAGAATTAGGAATTCAGAGCCATAAAACCGTATATAAAATAAATATTCCTTCTATCCTGGATATAAAGAAGAACACCCAGAATTTCAATTCTCTCTCTCTCTCTGTCAATTATATTGAAAACCCAATCTCTCTCTCTCTGATCTCTATCTGGGAGGACCCTCTTGATCTCGCTTTGCTTTGATCGGTTTTCGTTTCGGCGAGGTTTATTTTCTACGCCGATGTCTCTGAAATTCTCAAAC
Organism: Malus sylvestris; assembly: GCF_916048215.2. Classification (NCBI taxonomy): domain Eukaryota; kingdom Viridiplantae; phylum Streptophyta; class Magnoliopsida; order Rosales; family Rosaceae; genus Malus; species Malus sylvestris. The sequence goes on from NC_062262.1 coordinate 30,795,866, forward strand.
TTTTTCACGATTTTATCTTTTCTTGCTGAAAATTTTGAAGCTTTTATGGCCGTTAGCGTTTAATTTGACCTCTAGGATTTTTCGCTCTTTCCGATTACAATTTGGATGATTTCGTTTGTTTAATCTTGTTATTGAATTGGGTTTTTTTTTTCCTTTGCAGGAACTTTTTGAAGAAATTCGGTGGTTCTTCGAATGTAATCCCTTTGTTTATGATAATAAGGTACGTAATCTTGTACTTGTGTTAAATTTATTTCTTAGAGTTTGTGGAATTTATTTGTTTTTTATTAAAATAAATTTGGGTTCTTCTGATTTTCTTAGGAAAGTCAAAGAAACCATTAAAAACTTAAAATTTAGATATATGTTACATATAATTGCCCCCCTTTAAACTGGATGAGCTAAAATAGTGGGTAACTTATAAATTATAAATATTTATAGAACACGAATTTATGGAACCAACACCAAGTTTGTTGAAGTTATCATCTGCATGTTACTTTTTTTTAATGTTAATGTTAGATTGTATGGTGGTACTGTATTTTCTGTTGCTTGATTTTCTTTCTTCACGAGGTTTGTCAATATACGACTCATTCTTATTATTTTCGTAGCTCATAGAATCTCATAATTATGATTATTCGCACGTAGCTGCCGACTATATTGATTTGGAGTGTATTGTTTACTCACATGAACCTTATCTCAAGTGGCATGGGAAGGGTGAGGTGAGTATAAAGATCCTAGGTTAGAGTTGAAAAAGAACGGATGGTTTGTGACGATGAGATCAATGCTACACTTAACATGTATGATGGAGTGGGATTCTTTTGCAGATGGGTTAATCCATAACGGGGAAGTTTTTTACTTGGTCTGACAGTGGTTACATATGGAGTTTGTTTCGACAAAGTCATGGATAAGACTTCTTTGTATGGTTTACCGGATATGATGTGGAGGCAATATTGTTGGTATAAATTTGGAAGAGTGAACTTTTCTCCTAAAAAGCCTTGACTGTTGGAAGTAAATTCTTAAAGGTGGAGCTTCTGGTGTCATATTTATTACTGAAATATATTCAACTATACATTTTCTTAAAAAGAGTTTATAACCGTGAAACCTGTGCTTTCCCCTTTGTTTGGTGTTGGGTGTGCTTTGTATCTTTTAAGGTTACAAACTTGTGGTAGAGAGTAGTAGAATGAGAAGTAGTGAGTATTGGTTTTGTGAAGTATGCTTATCTGTCATCATGTTTCATTTGGGATTCATGATTGTCTTTACCTTTTAAAAGAGTGAAAGATACAGGATAATTGGATTTTCCATTGTGTGTCGGAAGAAACCTAAACAGTTCACATTATCTCGTAGGGTGGATGAAAAGAGCTATTTTTTTAAAGATAGTTCTTCCTGGCTGAGGGTTTTCTTTATGCTTTCCTTCCACCCCTGAAGTATTTGTGGTCAATGTGATCATGTCATTGGCTGCATGAACTAATCTTTTGCCTGACTTTCTATGTTGAATTGTGCATTTGGAGTACAAATTTTTGGGAGGTTGATTTAGATATAGTACGGAACCATTCATGGTTTTTTTTTTTGATTAACAGTGACCTTGATTGTTCTTAGTTACAAGACTTGAACTTCCTACTCTAGAAGACTATATGACCATATTTCTATTTTTCAAATATTTGTATATATAACTAAATCATTTGTAAAGGATAGCAAAGAAATTAAGAGCTAAAGTTCGAAGGTTGGAGGGTATAACATGTAGACCTGTTCACCTGCTCCACGGGGAGTGATGAATTCTACGGCCAACCAACTTTCCAGCTAGATGGACACTGGATCATCTATAACACTAAAATAATAGTAATGGTTAAATGATTATGTGTTTGGATTATTTTTGGCAGGGATGATCCTTAAATGGACACACAAAAAAATTACGGTTTGGATAATTGAATTACAATTTGAAGTGGACCTAAAAAATTGGTTAACCCTGGAACTCCTTGCTCCCCATGGAGCGGGTAGACTATATATATCAAAATTTTTGTTATTGACTTGTTCCATGTTCTATAATCTCCTAACTTTTCATCTGACTGATTTTTGTAGATACTTTGGCTGGGAAGGGATTATTTGTGACTTCAATGGGGCAAAGAAATATGCTATGCCCTAGTCAGATGATTGATTTGGAAATGAGTCAACAAGGGGAAGATTATCTCTGCCCCCCACCCTCTGTCCATTTTGGGGGCGCTTCTAGTATCCAACAGCACAATGTTCACACAATGGTAACAGCTTCAGGGAGCACTACTAGTTTGGATGCCCAACATTTACCGGAGCGTTATGATAATGCCGCATTCTACAGGATGACCCAGTACAGTGTTCAGCATCATCAACATAATGTTGATTTGGGTGTTGCAACTCCAGCCAACTATTACTATTCATACATGACCCCTTCATCTAGTACTGGGGTGTTACCTGTTCCTCTAAGTCACGGGGCTTCTGATCCTTCACCATCTTCTAGCCATTATGGAGTCCTTGGAATTTCTGCAGATGAGTATAATAGAAATAGTCACATAATGGATGATCCTAGAGGTCCGTACAAGAGAAAAAACCCTGAAGGCCTACCAGGGAATTTTCAATACTTTAATGCCTCTGCAACCCCTAGTTCTTCAGTGCCTCCTTTGAATATGAGGAATCCTGATGGAGTTGCTGTAATGGATGCTGTAAATTATGCCTTGCCTCAGTATGCAGGAACTGGGAATCCACCAATTATGGAAGCAGGACCTCAGAGTAGTATGAGGAACAGATCAGCTACAACTGGGCTTGATTCTGTTATGACACATGACCATAACCATCTGAATCAAGCAAATTATGCAGGTCAGCGCTTTCAGCCAGCTGGAACTCTCTGGTTAGACCAACATTTAAGTGGTAACAGTGGAGATGGAAGCTCTTCATCCTGGAATCAAGTTCCTACTATTCCTTTTATGCACGGTCAGTACTTGTTTGTATTTTCTTCTCTTATAATTGGATTCCTATTTTTGGGAGCAGCCTCTCCATAAATGGGGGTAAGGCTAGCCGACATTCACCTCTCCCAGACCCTGCGTAAAGCGGGAGCCTTGTGCACTGGGTACGACAATAATTGGATTCCTATTTGTATCTCTACGTAGGTCATTTAATGTCAGAAAGGTGTTTCAGTTGCTCTTGCAATTTGCTCCTATGCATTAAAAGCAGAAGCTTATATTTTTTGTAGGAAATTTTCAAAATTTTGTTTCCGTATTTATTTATTTATTTTCTGGAAAGAACATAGTTTCACAATTTTGAACATTAAATCTGATCAGTTTCCATCCGAGTACTTGCTCTCGGTATTATGCCTATTTTCTGTGGAAACTCTGTTTCTGTTACAACATATGACCAAATAAAGGAAACACATGTATGTGTCTTGATTTAATGATCGGTTTTTATGTATTAATTGGAGCTCGTTCTCTCTGTGGCTCATTCTCTCAGGGGGTAATGTCACAGTAGGTTCTATGGACAGCGGGAACATGGGTATGCAAAGATATCATGATTCATCTAGCAACAGAAGTTCCTCTATTCTCCGGCATCCTCCTCCGCTCAACCACCGCCATCATAATCAGCACGTAGCACCACCCATGCAAGGATTAAGAGGCCACAACCTTAATTTTAACCCCCAGGGTGCCACAGCAGCTTCATATAGATTACCTGCAAGTTCCTCACGCAGCACCATGAATCCTTCTCAGAATGGTTTGGAGATTGGTCGTAGGCAACCAGGATCTATTCCCTCGAATGGCTTTAGGATATACAGGCCACACCAAGGAGTTATTCCCGAGGCAGCTTTAAGACACCAGAACCTTCCCCACTTCAGAGTTCTTCAGGCTGATGTAATCTTTCTCTCTCTCGCTCGCTTTCTCTCTCTCTCTCTCTCTATATATATATATATATTGTTTGCTGTTATTTGGAAGTATATGGTGTAATTATTTAGTATTTACCAGCTACGTTTCAGATTATATTTGGCTTAACCTTTTTGGTGCTTTTTTATAGGAAGGTGTCATAGTAGATGTTCCAAACTTTTATGGCAGCTTTATGGACCAGCACAGAGATATGCGGTTGGACATAGAGGACATGTCATATGAGGTAAATTGAAGTAGTTCCATTGTTACCTACTTGTTCGTATGGATACATCAAGGTATAACTGAATCATGCAGATTAGCAAAAGATAAAAAGAGTTCCTTAGTTGTACCGATGGATTCTCAGACATATTTATGTTCCTACCACTGTTATTCTGTTATTCCAATAGTTATGCTGCTTCAGCAAAGTTTTAACCTGAAAACTCCACTTTCAATTGCAGGAGCTTCTTGCATTGGGGGAGCAGATTGGCCATGTAAGCACTGGGTTGTCAGAGGATACCATTAGAAAACAACTAAAGTCAAGGTCTTATTTATCATCTTCCATTAATTTAAACCTCGAAGATGCTGGATCCCCAGAGAAGGAAGCCGATTCCTGCATCATATGCCAGGTACCATAAAACTCATTCCAATTACGACATATTTTCTTATCTCGACAGTATTCACCGTTTAAGATTTGACCTTGCTGATCTATTCACCGTCGTTGCATTTGCAATTTTACAGGATAATTATAAGAACCGCGAGAAGATAGGAATTCTCCGCTGCGGACACGAGTACCATGCAAGTTGCTTGAAGAAGTGGTTGCTTGTGAAAAATGTCTGCCCCATCTGCAAATCCGAAGCGTTGAACACAGGGAAGAAGAATGTATAGGAGGTGTGACAGTTGAATGACAAAGGACTCTTTGCTCTTTCAACTAACTTTATTTTGTTATATATTTTTGTATATGCAGCGGCATATAAAATATATATATCGACCAACTGTTACCATCCAGCTCGTTTATTTGTTGGCTTTCCAAAACATTGGTCATGTATCTATCAAACTTGTACAGACTTTCTTTTCAAAACCATTATTTTATTTTATAATTCTGCGTCCTGCTGTTTTACTCTCGGTAATTAAGCAACGTTCTTGTTCATTGGTGTCAACTATTTGTTTATTTTTTCAATAATTCATCTTTGTCGACGAAAATGATCGACGCTGAATTATGATTATGTTTGGAGTGACAATTTAATGTCTTTGGTAATTGTTCGTTATTGATCCCAAGCTGCGTCAACTATATACGATCCCACCCTCTCTCTCTCTCTCTCTCTCTCTCTCTCTCTCTCTCTCTCTCCTTCCTTTCCTGAGTTCAGTTGTGAATAGGAATTGAGCTTCTTCACTACGTTCCCTATGATATCAAACGACCCCTCAAATGGGAGTGCTACCCTACTTTGAGTGCTTGAGAGCGATGGAGATTCTCTCCCCTCCCTCCGCTCCTCTCACATCTTTTTTCCTTCTCTACTTTTTTCTTCTCTCTACAAAGATGAAATCTTGAACATTCAAACTGGAGAGGAGGAAAACGAGAGGGGAGAGTCCTTGTCAACTTTAGAGAGATGGAGGAGGCCGGTGTCAGGCTGGTCGACGACTCCGACACAGACTGACACCGACATCGACGTGATGGCAAGGGTAGAATTGGCTTTTACTCGAAAAAATCTTTTTGGATGAACTTAGATGTGTGTTGTGGTGTAAAACTTCGGAATCCCTTAATCCGCCTCGTGTCATGGTGTAAAACCTTCTCGATTGGCAATTTACTTGAATGGGAGATTATTTTGCTGTGATGCTTACCACCTTTTTCTAGATGAGTTTAAATTTCAAGTTCTGTGGTGTAGATAGATAGACAAAAATTTCAAAATTTAAACTCATCCAAGAATAACAAATAGGGTAGTGAGCATTACTACCGTCGAGGGTGGCGAGAAAACTGCACCCTTAATTGAGCCATAAAAGGAACGCTAAATTCATCATACATTTAACTAAGCATCCATCCGATACAAAAAAAATTATCCAGATACTGTACCCTAAACTAGAACAAACAAAAGTACCAACAAAAGATGAAGCACGAGATTTTGCGAGAGGGCCGTAGGTAAATTAATCAAAAAATTGACATAAGACGGAAGCTGTGACATTTCTTTTGACTCCAAAACTATAAGCCAACCCTAAAAAACTCAGGCAATACCATACAGTAAAAAGTTCATGACAAACTCCATGAGTTGACAGGAACAAATCCTGAAACTTTAGGGGCAGCAAAATGAGAAGACGACACCCTTAAGCTTGACCTATCGCCCTCACTATTAGGCAGAACAGCAACCAGCTTTCTTAACAGCAGAAACGTCATCCTTGTTTCCGACATTTATGGTCTGTCCCTTGGGCAATGCTGCAGGATCATCTCCTACCTCTAGTGCTTTCCGGCTGACTACATGGTATATTTGTGTTAGGACTTCAGTGAAGGCATTTTCAACGTTCATAGACTCGAGTGCTGATGTCTCCATAAAGAAGGTGTTTTCCCTCTCAGCGAAGGCCTTGGCATCCTCAACAGAGACAGCACGAAGGTGACGCAGATCAGCCTTGTTGCCCACTAGCATTATCACGATATTGGAGTCTGTGTGATCCCGTAGCTCCTTCAACCATCTTTCAACATTCTCAAATGTCACATGCCGGGTGGCGTCATAGACAAGCAAAGCACCAACAGCTCCTCGGTAGTATGCACTTGTAATTGCACGGTACCTTCACCAAAAGAAATAAATACTCAAAACTTAAACATTCAGGCAATCATCACTCGTAAATCACAACCAAGACCAACATCAACAACAACAAAGCCTTTTCCCACTATATCTCAAATCACAACCAAGACCAACATCAAATAAACAAAGTTTTAACTGCCCTGCAACCTAACTATATCTCAAATTTCTAATCTGCTACCGAAAAACTCCTGCAGCACAAACTAAAGACCATATAAAGACCATATCCGCTTCGCATAAGGAAAGCAATGAATATTCAGTACCGATACCATTTCCAAAAACACACCATTCATAGAGCCACATTGGAATCCCTTGTTGAATTTACATCCGCCGGCACAGGCGACATTTTACACTTACCAATAACCTACTTATAATGTCCAGCAGTCCTTCTGCAATGAACCAAGCAGAACTAAACATGTTCAAAGTCAGCAGTGATCTCACAGCAATATCAGATTCTGTTCAGCATTGCAACAATAACGCGAAAACAAAAACAAAAACCCAATTCATCGACAGATCTCGACTCGTATGGCGAACGAAAAACTCTAAACATTCCCTTCAGTTTTCCCACATTTTCTCAGCACCCAATTACCCGTTTTCCCACATTTTCCCGCATTTTCTCAGCACTCAATCACCCAGTTACCCAAATCCCATAACAAGAACAACAAAACATACAAACGGATTGAAATGATCGAATTTTGAATTCGGCGAAAATGTTAAAAACCTTTCTTGGCCAGCGGTGTCCCAAATCTGGGCCTTGACGATCTTCTCATCAACGTGGATACTCCGAGTGGCGAACTCGACGCCGATCGTCGACTTCGACTCGAGGCTGAACTCGTTGCGCGTGAATCTCGACAAAAGGTTCGATTTTCCGACGCCGGAGTCGCCAATCAGCACCACCTTGAACAGATAGTCGTAGTCATCGTCAGTCCTGTATGCCATGGCTGCCCTCCTCCCTCACAAATTGAAAATTGACTCGGTGGTTGGGTTGGGTTGGTTCTGGTTTTCCGGGTCGAATCCGAATTGGGTCGCCGATTTATTCAATTGGAAGAGCGACTCGGACTCGGAGACATGGAACCAAGGGAGGAGGGATTGAGTGAAAACTGAAAAGGGAAGGACATCAACTTTATGAGTTTTCTGCTGGTGCTGGTGGTCATAAAATGGGAGGCAGACCGTCTGCCTCTTCTTACGATCTCCTTTCCCTCTCCTCCTATTTATGCGATGACGATTAACCCATGTCAATATATCTTATTATTTTTATAAAAAAATTAATATAAAATATTAACGTGACTTAACCGTAACCGCACAACGTAAGAAGGGATGAGAGGGACATGATAATGGAAGGGCATACAATCTGCCTCCGATAAAATGATGGGCTAAACTGCCATTCAACCAAGAATTATATTTTTCTTTTGAATAATGATAGAAAAATTAAAATTTTAAATCAAATTTACAAATCAAATAATGTGCAATTGATAAAAAATAAATACCTTAATTAGCCTTTTATTAATAACTCAATCATCGATAACTACATCATTTGATTTAAAATATTTGATCCCTTAAAATTACCCATTTCTTTCATATGGCCTGTAGCTGTGGAAAGCAAACCTGCATATGCATCCATAGATTTCTCTTTCTAACATTTAACAATTTAACAATTTAACCCACTATTAATGTTTGTAAAAAAAAAAAAAAAAAAAAAAAAGATCTTAACTTTTCGAAATTGGCCTGTTGACCCCCAGTATCTGATTCCATCCATGCTTCTTTTAAAATTTAAGACAAATTAGCCTTTTCATCATTCTTTCAACATATCAGCAACACCCATTAAAAGAAAAAAAAAAAAAACTCACCCCAAAATCACCAAATTTTGGGTTGATCTTCCGTTGAAATGTTTTCAGTGTTGGTCGAAGTTCTTACGGTGGTTGTTGACTTGCGTGCTTCCTTAAGGTGGTTAATTAACGTCGAAAATGGTTTGGCATGAGAGCTTAAAGTGCGGGAGCTAAAGGTCCACAAGTTTATCAAATGAGACAATGCTTTGGTGTTGACTAGGCTTAAGTTTAGCATGAAGGTTTCTAAGAGATTTTAACGACGGATGAGTTTGGCCATGGTGGTTGAGTTTTATGGGGTCTTCCCCACGCCCCCCTTTTTTTTTTCTTTTTTTTTTTTTGCATCTAGTGTCTCCGGGTCTTTGACCCGACTACTCACTAGGCCACCCGCCTGACCCCACAACATTTGGTAGGCAAGAAACTCTAGCCATTGCTAGGTGGGTACCTTGAGAGGTGTCGAACCCCAAACCTCTTGGTAACAAACCAAGGGCCTGACCATTAGACTAAACCCTCTTAGGTTCCCCACGCCCCCTTATTGATGTAATATTAGCTTGTTTTTATAGAGGGTGAAGGCTCTCTCTTATATTTTTACAATACAAAAACACAAAAGTTTGACCTCTCCCCCCTCTAATTTTTCTTATTTTTTTCTTTAATATCTGGTGGTAAAAGGGTGTGCCGGAAACTACTTATTTCAAACGGGTAAATAGGTAGATTGGAACTTTTCTATGGATAATAGGAGGTGCGAAAATAACTTATTTCCAATGGTTAAAAGGGTGAAAGATAATCTTTTTAGTAACCTATGGATAAAAGGGTGAGATGAGTTGCAACATGAATACGTTCACGGGAAACATATGTCTTGGTGCAGGAAAGGAGAAGATATATGTCTTGGGTGGATAGGTTGTTGTAGAGTTGTGGAGTTAGGTTATTGTCATGGATAGTGCACTACTAAAATAAAGTATCGGAAATTATCTCATTTCATTACCCTGCGTGGGATCACTCTAGTAATGGGCTTGGACGGTGGTGCTCGTAAGTACACTAAAGTCTCCATTGTCGAAGAGTTTTCATGGATCTTGTGGAGCTCTGTAACTTTCCACACCTCAACCGTTCTAGCAAGTTCGTGAAACCACATGTCTTGGGTCATGTGAGCTTGATATGCGTTAGACTTAAACAAATGTGTTCGTCATGCCGTGATATATTTTCTTGTTTGGTATGACATGATAACTAATTAAATCTTGTGTAAAATCTCGCCTAACTATTAATTTTTTCGATAATTGGTATAATATAATTGAGATTTGCATGAGGCATTAAGACCGTACAAAGCAATGCACGTTTAACGTGCTTGGACCTTCCCGTGCAATTTTTGAGCCCTAACAGCATTTACATTAATGCTATTTTTGGTATTACGTTTTTCTAATTTACAAGAATAAAAGTTAAACAAAACGTATTGACCAAAAAGGTTTGGTTTTATATTGTAGAGATTTTTAGAACGACAATAACAACTCTTCACTTAGAAATGAGATCATAATTTTCTCAAAAGAAAGAAATGAGATCATAATTTTCACAACGTTTCCATGCTTTGCATGAAATAAATATTTGAAAAATCCATTTTTGACTTCCAGCCATGTACTAAAACAACGTGGATTTTGAAATCATTCCAATTTTCAAGTCCTGACTTCCAATTTTCAGGCCCAACTAGGAGATTCAATGCACTTTTCGATTTCAATAATATAAATAATTACAATAACGACAAAACATTTTCCCACTAAGTGAAATCAATTATATAAATCTTAAAACGTCATTGTGCTTGATTTTATGCCACATCTTCTATTAAATCCAAATACTCTTAAGTTTTTTCTTAGTCTCTTCTAAAGTCTTCCTAGGTCTACCTCTACTCCTTTCAACCTTGAACCTGTGTCCCGTGGTCTCATCTTTCTAGTCCTACAGATGATATATATTGATTTTGATTGCTTGAGATGTAAGGAAACAAAAGAGTTACAAATATGATCATGCTTTGTCTCCACAAACTCATCTACTTCTCTGTTCAAAGTTTGATTGTATTCTAACTGAATTTTGAATGTTGGTCTGCAAAAACATGAGCAAATCCCTCTCATTTTCTCTTGCTAAACAGGCATAAGCATCCACAAAGTACGAAAACTCTGACCCGTACATATGCACCGCGCACGCTGCCTTGTAAGTTAAGAGCTGCAAATCACCCGTTGCAATCTCTGAGGTTAGCGTCTGGTGGCTGAAATGACGTGTACGCCACCATCTGCAGCGAAATCTCCAACCCTCTCCAGATTTTCCCTCTATAAACATTTTGGGGGTCCTATTGAAACAAACGGAGTAGTGTTCTTTATGTTCCCCTTCATTTCCATTCAGCCACACGGACATTCGGTCCTCGTCATACTGAGAAAGCTTCAGGAAACATAAAGCAAACTCTCTCCAGGTGTTGTAGTCTGCATAGGTTGCATCAAGATGCAATGCTATCATTTCCAGTAGACTCTCGGGACTATATTCATCTGCAAAATGTCATAAGAAAGCAATAAGAAACCGCTAATAATTTATAAAAATCAAAATTTCAGCTCAAATTCTTGTTATAAAGGACTTCCAAATGTTAGCTGCTTCTACAACCATGCAATTTTTGAAAATATAAAGATTTGAAACAATAGTTTCTCTTAAATTATAAAAAGTTCATACAAACTATTTTGTTCGCGAGTGTCAAAATAAAGTTAATCAGTGTCTTTTCAAAAGAATGAGATAAACTACATAAACAAGAAGAGGTGTATTAATTCCTAAAAATATATAGCCCAAAAAGACCAAAGCCAGACACACACAAAAGGATTTCCAGGATTCAAAGTGAAAAGTGGGATTAGACAGGTTCAAATGGATTTTAACAATTGGAACAGCAACAAAGAAAATTATCTGTTCTACAAAAACCTTTTACTAGTAAAACGATAAGTTCTAGCTAAGGAGATGTAGTCATGTCAATCCTCAAAGTAACTTCAAAAATTTCTAAACCCCCGATAAGGGGTTTTGCATCTTGAGAGATTTTATTCTTTAGGTTTATTTCTTTAAGAGAATTGTCTGACTTAAGAGAACTGAAGAATTCTTGATATGCTCCGTTAACTTAGCTAGAGAGAAGTTAGAACCCATGAATTTATAAGATCGCTCCTCATATGATATATCTTTTCTAATTACATGAATGTGAAATATATATAGTAATTACATGATCAGCATGTAATGTTAGTGTTATGTCTGTTTGCAAGAATAATGGGCATATATGAACAAGCTGAGAAAAATCACGTACCATTTTGATGCAGTTGAACAAGTTTTGCCAATGAATCGTAACAGGTTGGATCGTTCTTTAAGACATCCTCAAAACAGGTAGAAAGAAGGGCGCTGTTGTAACGATCAAATTGCTCCAAAAGTGTAGCCCTTAATCTGCCCAACGTGTACGCATTAAATCTTTACTGTCGTGTGATTGGTGACAAGACCATAGAGCAATAACTAGCATGAGAAATAAATCCACATCTCACAAACAGAACTAAAGCAACAAAAAGTTAAGCCAATATTAAGAAATGAGGTAGTATTTGAATTATTGGAATGAACCTTGGAATAGAATGTGCATCCATATTCCATAAGAATACTCCAGGTTTGGTTGACCAAAACCAAAACCACAAATGAGCATTGCTATACAATGTCACTCCATCATAAGGATGGTTGATAGCGATGTCTTTCTTGTAATCATGATTCCATCCATTCAAAGTTCAGTTCAACAACCATACACTACCCTACGTCATTAGTTATTGACAAAAAGAGATCCAACTTCACCTATGATGGTCCAATATAGGAACTTTCACATGCAGAACTATCAAAATGTTGAATGGTAAAAATTGCAAAAAAAAAAAAAAAAAAAAATGTCCAGAAAGTTCAGACTCTAATACATGGTCATTTGTTTTACAACTGCTGTCCGCAGACAGCATATTTTGTTTCAACTGATCTAACCAAAATTCAAGATAAGTTATAATGCTCAAGAACAAGATTACTTAAACGATAACATGTTAATAAAGTGTCTCATAGCAGAAAAAAACAAGCATCGCCTGAAAAGCCATCATTTTAACAACACAACTGTTAGTAATTGTCAGACTTTTGAAGAAGGAATTCCTAGGATCTAGTTTCTACCAAAGCTGCGGTAGTGAAGCCAATGTTGACCTTTTAGCGCTGTTCAGAAAAACAGATCTACCCGACTTGTCTCACCAGACTAACTCTGAACCAGCTTGCCGCCAGTTTCTTAACTTAGAAAACCATTACCCAACTAATTGACAAAGACCAGGAAACCAGTCCGGAGTCAAATAAGTATGCTTACTCCGTTTTTCTTCTTTGAAGAAAACATTATTTTGAGATTGTAAATGCTGTTTTCCAAATAAAGTGTGACTTATTCCTAGACAAAGAGACATTTCTGCCCTTGATTTTTGTAAAGCTCCTTGATTTTATTTTCAATTTCTTGCAATCACTCTCTTCCGGTGCTGTCATTGTTATTTCATTCAACTTCTTCATCCTAGTGACAAGTTAGCACCAATTACTCATTTATCAACATATTACTCATATCACCACCTCCAACTTCACTACTATGACCAACCGCCACTGCAGCAATCATTACAGTCAAATCCTATAAGGTAAAATATCATTTCACCTTTTATCCCATGTTTTCTAGAATCAATCTAGTAGAATTTCATTTTCATTTCCATTCATCTGGTGCGCTTTCTAACTTATATATTCAATTCACATTCACAATCAGAGATAAAAAGAAATTTGCCAAAGAAATCAGTACCGAATTGGCAGTGCAGTATTTGGACTACAGCAGTTTTCAATCTCATTTAGGGCTTCTTTTACTTGACCTCCAATCAGCAACAGCTGCCACAAAAAGAAAAAGTCTGAGAAGAGAGTACTTGAGTTTTGGCAGGGTACCATAAGTTACAACTATATCACTTGGTACTTAAGTACATTAATAAAAAATTATAATAGGGTTGCCATAACATTAGCAGCTATAATTTTATAAAAATCATATTAAGATAATGTTCTTACTTTACTAGAACAAATTTTTACCTGTACCAAAGGAAGCAAGGCCTGCAAAACTGGGGGCGTGGAGTGAAGAGCTAGCCTTAAATACTTCACTGCATTCCTAAAAGTGTCATTAAAAATTGTAGTCTGTGAAGTCATGAAATCCTCCCTATCTGTAGATTCTGGCAATCGTATGGGAAGTAACAGAGATTCCAAGCCCTCTGAAATAATGAATGATAAATCAGGTATATATCATATATGTCCACAGTAACGAATAGAACAAAAATATACTTAGGAAGTTAATAAACACCTAAGAAAATACAGAGTGAATGGAAACAATGATTTGTTAATTGTTAGTAAAAGTAACAGATGTGTACTACAAACACGCACACACAATATGTTGAGTAATGGACGCATTCTGGTTACAACCAGTATCTGGTAATTGTAGTCAAGACTAGCAGACTAAACAACGCATTTACTATTTTGAACTGTTCTAATTTAAATAAGCTGGAACTAGATTATAAAACTTATACCTTCCCCTTTATAGCAACTGCATTTACAGAAGCTCTTCATCATGAATATGGATGAGATAAGGGACAATGTTTATATTTCCTTATACAAAGAAAGAAATTCAATGATTGAAAGCCTAACACATAACATCAATGAGAGAATGCAGGAAACTGGTTACTCACCAAGGGCTTCAAAAACGGGAGCATACTGCATTTCGCCATCATTTTCATTTTCTGTATCTTCATCAGGGTCTGCATAGAAACTTTGGGTCCCAAAGTTTGGTTGAGAATTTTCTATCTCCATGTCATCAACCCCAATAGATATATCTCTATGTATGCCACCATCACCAATATATGATACTTTATCATTCATTACAGAGGTCTCTGAACCACATTGAATGCCAGTACCAGCCTCATGAGTATTACCTGCATAATGCCCCTCTGAGTGTGGAAGTAGTTCATTTGATTCCCTCGCAGTGTAAAACTGGTCAGACTCCCTCCATTTCATTTCATTTGGAAGATTGGGATACCACAGTTGCTGGTATGCCAATCCTACAATCATCATTAACAGTGGTTCATTTCCAAACTCCTTTAATTGCGTGAGACTGGAAAAAAAAAAAAACAAATATAATTGATTAGGTGATGTCTTGCATATGGCATCTCTTAAAAGCCGCCATATTTGCAGCCTAAATCAGATAAAAAAAGGAAAAGGTAATTCAAAACTAATACGGAAAATTAAAGACTCATTTCTGCTAACCAACAAGCCAATTTTGTCTTTTGTTTGTTAGAGTCTGTACTTAGCCAAATAAAAGTGGCAGAGAAAGTCCACCTATAACAAATATCAAGGATATAAAAACTACATGAAAATGAATTACAGATGTGAGACGCAAAGAGACACAACACAGACAGGAAAATAAAATTCTAGAAATAGAGCATGACATAGTGGGGACACAAAAAAACAGTATACATTTCCCTACTTACATAACAAGTTCAAGTACAATTAAAAAAAAGAGAGAGAAAACTTAGATATCAGAAAATTATTTCTAAAAGTAGCAAACTCAACATGTAACTTTAAAAAATTTGGACACAGACGACACGTTGTCAAAAGGAAACAAGAGAATCATAAGTCAAAGGGATGGATGATACCCTGGTAAAAAATTGCTTGTTCTATTCATTGCCTCTATTGAGTAAAGATAAAGAAGGGCCAAAAATTTCTTGAGAAGTCATAAAAATGCAAGGCAAATGTCAGCATTACTCAAATATATAACACATGGGTTTCCTGATTCAATGTTGTGAATGATGAACTAGCAGAAACAGCATTCAACAGGATAACAGTACAGAAATTGCTACCATATGCAGAAAGCTGCCAAGCAGCAAAAATATAAGAATCATACATACATCACGGTAGAGTGATGGGCATGCTCATCGTAATTTCCTTCAGTAATCAACAAAGTAATACGCTCCAATTGAAGCGCATACCGGTACTGCTCAACAAAAAGAAAGTACGAGTAATCAGTATAACATATACCGAAATTAAATGCATAAGCCAGGTAAAATGATAGCGAATATAAAACAAACCTCAGGCGAGTAACCTGACATTGCATTCCTGCCCTCCCAAACAGCATAAGCTTCCATAACCTTATGAGCATTGGAATCCAAATGCCCAAGCATTTCCATCAGAACCTAGAACACATTACCAAAAACCAACAATAAAATTATCACTGCTAAAGGGTTATTCTAAAAAAATCAAATTATTCAATGGGCTATTTCGCCCTCGATAAAAGCACTTCAAATTCAATACTTTATGAGAACAAACCCACCTAAGAATTCAATTAGAGCATGACAAGTGGATAAATGACGGATTTTTATTTTTATTTTTCTAATTGAGCTTTCAAAGTGTTTTTCAATAAAATTTTTAATTATCTCTTTTAATTAACTACTATTCGATTTCGAACACCAATTAAAGCTAGAAAGCTTCAAACTTTAATCTCATTACCCGATACTTGAACCTGTTGTTCACCGGCGACCTATCTTTTCGGCTGCCTTCCAACAACACGCTCAGGGCTCCGCTGGCTTCGACCCAGTTGCGCTGCTTGATGAGCTTCTGCAGAAGCTTGGTGAGCCGGGCGCGATGCTCGGCTCGGGGTCTTGTGGAGCCGACACCGAGGAGATAGGAGGGCTTGCTGAGGGACAAAACGATTCGTTTGAGGAGTTTTTGAACGTGGGGAGGCACTGCGGGGTGAGCTTCATCGTCGTCGGTGGACTTTCTTTTACGGCTGTTCGGTTTGCTTGGACTGTTTGGAGTGTTTTGGTGCGGTTGTGGTGAGTAGAGTTCGGGGTCTGGTGAGAGCGTGTCAGCCATGGTGGCAGCGATGCAGAGTGAGAGTTCCAAGTCGCCAAAAAAAAAACAGAGGATTTAAGTCGGGAGGGTTTTGGGATTTTTAGAATTGGGCTGCTTGGAGTTTTGTTGGCCTCTTTTGAACAATTAATGTCCTGCTTCAAATGCCACTTGTGGCACCATTGATCTTCAGAATTGTTATCCGGATTTCACCTGGAAAATGAGAATCACCTCACAATGAATTTTAAATATTTTTAATTTTCTCCAATATCTTAACACAACTATTTCACCAAACAATATTGCTTGGAACAAAGTTGGATAGTTAGAGATCATATATTACACTTTCTTCCTATTCTTCTTTGTTTCGTAATGAACAATATATCAAAAAGTTACACTCGTAATGTTATAGTATACATACTATTCTTCTTCTTTGTCATAAAATGCCAAAAACAATCACATTTATTAATCAACGAACAACAACATGCCAACAAAAATTAACTCGAGAAAACCCCACTGTAAAATGCTTTATTATTTTGCTCAGGTGATGTGCTCAAAATAAATGGTTAGATTGGCTCAAGTATTACGTTTTTCAGGTATAAATTGAAAATGTTCGTGGCGGTGTCACTCTTCATGAATATACCAGATAAGCAAACAAAACCAACAAAAACCCAGAAAAGCAGCTCACAAATGTAATTATATGAATGCAAGAGGACTCCGCATCTTGATATTATCAGACTCGTTTATTTTGAATGCAGTGGTGGTGTCACTATCATATGTTTTATTTGCTCATGATGAACTCTTTGCCATACAAAAAAAAATCACTTTTTTTTTCTTTATATACAACTCAGGCCAGGAAACACTAAAACACAACCCCTAAATCCAACCGAATCAGATGTAAAACAAATTCGAATATAATTTTCTAAATTCAGATTAAAAAGAATCTATTTTGCAGTCCCCATGCGAAATTTCTAATCGTTAAATTGGATTAGACAAAATCATGAAAAAAATTTCTAAAGCCCAATTATATTAAATCACAAATTTGAAGCAGATTTTGACATGCAATAGGTCAATAGGGTAGGAATCGTTTCAGACTAACCTTGATGGTTAGGAAAGCTTGAATCCGAACAAAGCTCCTAGGTTATAGGGTGATGCTGTTGATGTGAAATTCAACCTGCAAAGGTTGAAGGAAAGGAATTTCAATTTGAAAGATCTGGAGCAAAGTGGCTGCTTGGTGAGGAGAATTCGCAGAAGATTTTTAATTGGAAAAGAACAGGACGACCAGGCAGGAAGATATCGGGAGGAAGGTTTGTCGTGTAAAAATAATTGAATTCCGGAAGAAAGCCAACATCCGGAATCAAACTTCTCTACCGAAATTGCCCTGCCCCTCCCATCTGCCTCCCACGATTCAACCACCCAAAACACACACCCATCCCCACCCTTAACCAACGCAGACGACCGCACCACGTCCCAGACTGCCAAGACCTATCACCAACCAACCCCAACAGTTCTACAAACAAATTCCGGACACCACAGATCCAAATTCAGATGGGGAAAGAGAGATGCAGATGAGTATAGATAAAAGAAAAAGACTTACCCACTGCGGATCGAATTTTGATTGCAGACGTTTTCACAGAGAGCATAACATAAAGCATTGAGATAAAAGAAAAAGACTTACCCACTGCGGATCGAATTTTGATTGCAGACGTTTTCACAGAGAGCATAACATAAAGCATTGAGCGGCCGGCGAATGGTTGAGAAATCCGAGAATGGCCGCAGGCAAGGAGCTCATGATTTACCGCCAAAAGGAGATCTTCAGACCGATAGAACCGGGCAAGGTCAGGATGGGCAAGAGTTGGCGCTTGAGGATGATCGCAAAAACAGTATACGGATGCAGACAGGGAGAGCAGAGAGATTTGTGGTGGAACCGTAGAGGTTCCCGAACCCTTTTTTTTTTTTCGAGTTTTTTACTTCTTTTCCTTGTTGAATTAGGTTTTTACTATTGAAGAAATAAAAAAAAGTTCAAGTTTTATTAAAAATAAATATATGGGAATTGTTAAGATTTTTTTTTTTTTTGAAAGCCAGAATTGTTAAGATTGTAATAAAACTACATATATATGTGTGTGTGTGTGAAATAGGGCTGGGTTCGGTTGGCAAACCATGCCAAATTCTTTGTGCCACCTGTCGGCCACATATACATAATTACCGAAAATCAGTTACCATTAGTCAACCGTCTTCTTGTGGTTGCCAAAAATTGGTTCAGCTAAAATTATTGGCTGGTTCGGTTGGTAAATGGCACAACCGGTGGTTTCCACTTTTTCCTCGCTATCTTCCAATTCCAAGGGCTCAATTTGATTTTCAAATTTGGGTGCTTGTTCAGTTGCATTGTGTGGTTCATTTTGAGTTAATTCATGTTGTGCACTAGCGGTTGATTGGCTAGACTCCATCCTAAACATAAGCAACGCATATACATTCAAAATAATATATATGTACGTGTATATATAGTATCAGTAATCATCATGCTATCAATTTTGTTAACAATATTTTCTATATTTATTGTGGCATGAATTATATACATATACATATATTTTTTAAACCCTAAAACTAAGGAGTCATTTATTTTCTAAATCCTAAAACTGAGGAGTCACAAGCATGTAAAAAATACCTAAAATATCTAAATAAAAAAAAATATATATATATATATAAATATATATTGGTAGGTATGTCATACCATCGGCATATACCAAAGTCATACCATTAATTGTCGGTTCGGTAAAATGCCAACCGATTATGAAAAAATGCCAAAACTATATCATACCATTATGAGCCGACCGGTATGGTTCGGCCGGTGAATCGGTTTATGGCAAAATTTCCCAACCCTAATGTGAAATTGCATTAAAAAGTTATGAATTTTTCTATTATTTAGATTAAGGGTATTTTAGTAATCATATTAATTTTCATTCCGATTCAAATGAACTGGTAAACAACTTATATCATTTCAACTCCGATTCTAGGACATTAAAGTAAATAACTTTAACAGGAATTCGATTCTAAGTCTTCACCATTCCAATTCCCCCTCAATTCAATTCCTCTTTTTTTTATTACAGATTAGTAACCGAGTCAGAAGAATTATTGGGAGATTGGGGACATATGGGTTTATTAAGCTTAACCACCAAATATATTTTCAGCAAATAGAAAGAAAAAAAAAACAACCATACAATAAAAAGTTAAGCTTTCTCAAAAAGTTTTAAAAATAATTTTTTTTTATACTAAAAATACAAAAAGAATTACTTAGAACATGGGCATTTTGGTAATCATATTGGTTTTCATTCCGATTCACGTGTTTTAGTAAACAAGTTATATGGATAAATATGATTTCTATTTCGATTCCAAGAAATTTTAGTTAACATGAATATGATTCTGATTCCACCTCATTTCAACTTTTCCTCAATTCAATTCTGATTACAGATTAGTAAACGAGCTATAATATTAATGAAACCATCTTTATTAATTAAAAGAGGGTGAAAAAATATTTTTGTCTTCTATCATAACAAAAAAAAAATAAGAACAGTAACATAATTTCACAAAATAAAATTTTGCTTTTTTTTACTTTACTGATTGTATCATCTCCAATTAAAAATAAATAAAAATAAAAAACAAACATCTCTCCCCCGCTCCCCTCTCCCAAGTTCGCTTTCACTCTCTTCCTCTTTCTTTCAATTTAAAAAACAAAAGTAAAAAATGTTTCACACTTTGTGTCACAGCCCGTCCCGAAATTCATTTATCGGTGATGTAAAATGATAGTTTTATCCTTGGATGGGGAAATTGTAATGTGTATGTGTGACATATTGAGACTTAGATGTTATTTCCTTGGTTGGTTGGTGACCTACATGGAACTCTCACACACACAAACCTCCTTCTCTCTCTTCTCTCCCGTGCTCTCTCATCTCTCAGACTCTTTCTCTCTTCTTTCCTGTACAGACAACCTTCGAACTCTCCATTCCAGGCACGGATCGAAGCTTTAAAGGTAAGATTCTTGCTCACTGTAACCTCCTGAGTTTATTAGTACCCTTGTTTGGATGTGAATACTTCGAAAAACCTAGAACCCGTAACCTAAAAATTTAGCATTGTTCATGTGGACATAAATATGTTGGTTTCAGGGAATTTCATGCTCATAGGGAGCTTAAGGAGGTTCTTACGAAGCTCGGAGTTCTTTGTTTAAAGAAATTGGACGTTGGAATCATGAGAACGAAGAGTTTCAAATTTGGCCGGAATTGTCTAGGCTTTTTCCGGCGAATTTCTGACGAGTTGGAAGTCGAGGCAGGTATAGTTTTGTTTGTCTTGTTGAGATCTTTAAAATGGTACCAATTATGTTGAAAATGGTGCAAAAATGAAGAAGTTAGGACGAATTATGTAAATTTCCAGAAACCGGCGAAGTCACCGGCGACCGGCGACTCGCCGGAGAAGACAGAGAATATTCCGTCAGTTTTGACGGAATATGCTAACGGTATATGCTAGGATTTGACGGAATATTCCTGACGGCGTTAACTGACGGCGTTAGTGTGCCTGGCATG
This sequence comes from Malus sylvestris, assembly GCF_916048215.2. Classification (NCBI taxonomy): domain Eukaryota; kingdom Viridiplantae; phylum Streptophyta; class Magnoliopsida; order Rosales; family Rosaceae; genus Malus; species Malus sylvestris. The sequence goes on from NC_062262.1 coordinate 30,816,823, forward strand.
TGCCGGCGCGTGACGGCTCGTGAGGGGTTCAAAAATTATTCTAAAAATTTCGGGATGATCCTGAGGTTGTGTAGGTCACTGTGGTATATTCAAATACCAAAATTGAGCATTGTATGATAAGTTATTAGCTAGTTTTGTCTATGTGCTCTAAAATAACATTTTTATAGTTAATTCGCATATAGGTAAGACTTATCCCGATGACGAGCGTATCCAAGGACGACTCGAAGGCTACGACCCTTTGACATACCAGTGAGTGGGCTTTTGGTTTATGTATTATATACTTGATATTTTCCCAGAAATATATGTTTAAATGATAGTATGCCATAAATGCCATGCATATAAGTTTATAATTCATATATGAATTGGTATGTGATGCTTTATATATATATATATATATAAATATGGTGCTGTGGATGCTCAGGTAAGCTCAGGTAAGTTATATTTGGTTATGTGAATTGTCGATAATGTGATATGTGATTGAATAATGTTGAGCTCATAAAACTGCATTTATGGTGATTGTGATTTAGTCAGAGTTATGGTATATGCCTGTTTATTATGTCACCTTCCGCACCATATGCTCATATTAGATCCAATTTAGGTGCACAATATTCTCGTACAGACCTTATTTATGGTTCCGACTCGTAAGTAACTAGCAATTTATTGCCCAACTATTATGTGAGAATAGTATTGAGTATGATTATATTACACATATTATTGTCGTACAGACCTTTTCATTTGGTTCCGACTATTGTGCAGTATATTGTCGTATAGGTCATTGTAGTGACTCCGGCTAGAATTGACTTTTGAGCTATAAATTCTGTTGATGCACAAAACCAGATGTCTTGGAACAACGTAAATCCGACCGTGAATATGCAAGAAATGTAAATAACACAAGATGTATCGTGGTTCACCCCAAGGTTTGAGCTACGTCCACACTGATATTGTATTTCTGAGAGAGAGAGAGAGAGAGAACTCTGAGAGTTAAAGCTTTGAGAGGGGGTGAGAGGGCCTAGGAATTGGCCTTCGCTAATTGTGAGGGTGAGGGGTCCTCTAAAGAATAAGGACTCCCCACTTATTACATATTTGCCCATTCCTTTTCACATAATTACATTTAAGTCCTCCGAGTATTTGTACGAGATCTAAATACGATGCCCTAAATATGGTATAAACAGTAGTCCCCCAAGTCTTCAGTCAATAGAGTCTTTTGGCTAGAGACTTGAAATTCAGTCCATGTGTGGGCCGAAGTAACTAGATGTTGTCTTTAACTGATGTTCGATATGAGGCGGTGCTCAATCTAAAATGATGCTCAACTAGAAGTAGCACATGTTGCGAGGCTGCTCAGCTCGTGGCTTATGTTGTCTTGGTTGGCTCGGCTTGTGGCGTTGAAGGTGAGGGAGTCCCTTTTATAGAATAAGGGATCGCTCCTTAATACATAAATGATGGGTTAGAGTTGATGCTCGCGGCGAGACGGTTGCTCAGTAGGCGGCGATGCTTTCTAATGGTGGTGAGGGAGTCCCTTTTATAGAATAAGAGCTCGTTCCTCAATACATAAGTGATGGGCTAGGTCCCCCAAGTATTTTTCATGAGGCCCAATATATGGTACATAATGTAGTTCCCCAAGTCTTCGGTCAATAGAGTCTGTTGGCTGGAGACTTTAAATTGAATCCATGTATGAGCCGAAATGGCGGTTGTTCGGAAGCGGTATTTGTATACCCTGCACTAAAGCTTTGTAAGTGAAGCTTTGCAAGTGAAGCTTTGAAGCTAGAGCTCTGCAAATGAAGCTTTTGAAGTTGGAGCTTTTGTAAATGAAGCTTTTGAAGTTAGAGCTCTATAAATGAAGCTTTTAAAGCTAGAGCTTTATAAATGAAGCTTTTGAAGCTAGAGTTCTGTAAATGAAGCTTTTGAAGCTGATTGACATGAGTGATGCTCATGAATTTTTATGTTGACTGACATGAGTGATGCTCATGAATGTTAACATGAGTGATGCTCATGAATGTTTATGTATGAATGACATGAGTAATGCTCATGTATAATTTGGAGTACTGGACGTGCTTTTAATCACCTGGTTGGTGGCATGAAGGAGAGTACGGGTTGTACATTTCATCACCTGGTTGGTGGCATGAATGGCTAGTTGCCAAATGATATTAGAGTACGAGTTGTTCATTTCATCACCACGGGTTGTACATTTCATCACCTGGTTGGTGGTAAAAGCGGCAGGTTGTCTAATAAGTGTGGAGCATTGGGCGTACTTTTGATCACCTGGTTGGTGGTAATAGGGGCAGGTTACCGAATAATTGTGGAGTACTGGGCGTACTTTTGATCACCTGGTTAGAGCTATTTTGGGCTTATGGGCCTTCGCCCTCCACAACATGCCAGCCCATATATTTTTGGGCTTTGCCTTTTTTTTTTTAAATTTTATTATTACCCTCTGATAGGGTTTATACAGATGTTTCCGAAAGATAAGAAAAATAATTTACATCATTCAAAAATAAGAAAAGTAAATCACATCATTCTGGTGGGATGTTTATTCCTTGTTTTTGCTTTCTGTTTTTTTCTCGATTTCTTTCGCTTTGCTTTCGTTTTTGTTTTCTGCTTTTGTTTCCTAACCCATTTCACAACTCAAGTAGATATATCCTCTGGGCCTTTAGAATGTGATTTCACATGGCTACCACCCTGTAAAGAAGATACTCCTTGAAGCAAGAAAGCAAGTATGGTGAATCTGGTCAGCTTGGTTATGGATCCAACGACTGAGAAGCACAAAGATGCTCCTCTATTTGTATCCTACTTTATCGGGGTGTGTGGCTAGAAAGCGTGGTGGGGCTTGCAACCCATGAGTTGCAGACAGCTTTGCCAAAGCAGGACGAGTATACTGAAATGCCTCATTCCCTTTCTCTGTCTTGTCCCCACCGTCCACCACCACTATGTACAGAACCTTCGCCACCTCAGCCATATTTGGAAGTCGGTGATTTGGAAGAAAGAGAAGGAAGACGACGGGAGCTGTGTTACTAGTGTGATGAGGGTTTGGGATGACGATCTGCCATTTTCAAGAGTGCGATCTTAGCGTTTTACTGTGTCTTTCAAGGACGCACACTTTCCCGATCCAAATTCGAACTGGGTTTTTTTTCCTTGTGTCAGAGATTAAAATAGAGGATTGTGTGGTGTTCATCGGGCGGCGATGGACTGAGAAGCCATGACCTGAGCTAGCCATCAAGCAGCAGCTTTAGCGGCAAAGTTTTAATTTCATTTGATGGTGGAGATTCCGGTGGTCAATGGATTGAGCCGGGACTGAGGGTGCATTGGCGAAAAGCCTATGCTGCTGGAGCATCCGCTCCACTGTCGCAAGTACACCGGACTCGCTTGTCTCTTCCAATCCATCATATCAACAATGATATTGGCCAGTTGAACTTTTCCAAATAAGAACGAAGTTGAATATCTGTGGAGCTCTGCATTTGGATCCATCTGACAGAATCTCTGAGACTCGACTGTTGCCTAAGATGGGAACAGATCTTGGAAAACGCGGACGGAGACGGCTGTGGGGGGCGTCGCCCTGGGCTGACTCTGCCTCCGTGTTGAGAGGGTTGGACTCGTCTCAGTCAGAGCTGTCGCTGCTGGAGGAGGAGGCACCGGTGGTGTAGAAGCGCATGGAGAGTAAAGTCTGGGACTTTACTTTGTAGATAGCGAGAAAGGGTCCTTGCGAGCGTGGCCATGGATGAGGAAGCTATTACTCAGAGGTTGTCTCCCTGACACTCATGAATCAACGAGTCAGGGCCATTCTTTTTGCGTGCTGCTTCTTAGATCTGAAATCTCAGATTGATCACAAGGGTTGCTAGGATCGCAGTTGGAGGGATATGAGCTGTCATTGTAATTCGGCCAAAGCCTATGAATGCCGAAATCAGCTGCAGGCTTCCCTGTTGTTGGAGAACTGCAACTTGTCTTTGTGTCACAATATGATTTGGGTTACTGCTGGACAAAGTAGAAGAAATCAAAATCTTCTGCAACGCAAACAACTAAAAGACATCCTATCAGTAAAAGCTTGACCAAGGTTGAGGGGTTGGACTTCATCATTCTCACTCTCTCTTTCTTTCTTTCTCTATATTTCTCTCAATTGGTTTTGGGGTTTTGATTTCTTTGACCCCCAAGTATGGATTTAGATTGGAAAATATGCTAGTACTGACTACGACTGAAGGGAGAGGGAGAGAAAGGTTACTGGGTTTATGAGTTTTTTGTGATTTTGCAGATTCACAGTGGAGGTGAAAAAATGAAAGAGAACCGACACAACTTTTCGTATTGATTCCCACATATGGCGTCAAATGTTGATGCACAAAACCGGAGGTCTTGGAACAACGTAAATCCGACTGTGAATCTGCAAGAAATGTAAATAACACAAGATGTATCGTGGTTCACCCTAAGATTTGGGTTACGTTCACACTGATATTGTATTTCTGAGAGGGAGAGAGATAACTCTGAGAGTGAGAGCTTTGAGAGGGGGTGAGAAGGCCTAAGAATTGGCCTCCCCTAATTGTGAAGGTAATGGGTCATTTTATAGAATAAGGACTCCTCACTTATTACATATTTGCCTATTCCTTTATCACATAATTACATTTAAGTTCTCCGAGTATTTGTACGAGATCTAAATACGAGGCCCTAAATATGGTATAAACAAATTCAGCCGTACAGACTATTGCAAGGGTTTCGGCTATCATGTTATATTTCTATGGAATTATTCTTACCTGAATTGCTTACTCTGTTATATCTTGGCATGACTTACATATGAATGTGATTATGTGAAGCATGAATTGAATTGATATAATTACATATATATTTATGTATATGCTTGTATCATGATTATGGGAAAAATTATACATGTTTTAAAGCGAGAGGTTAGATATGTTGATAAATGAAATGGTTCTGTAAAACATTTGTTTTTGCCCACTCACGTTTTCTGTTTTGTACCCCCTTCATGTTTTAGATAAGTTTGCAGTTGCTGAGTGCGAGGACTTCGGCGGTTCTGACATATCTAAATTCTTGTAGGACATCTTATGGTACTGTATAACTAGTACTTGTCCTACTGGATTGCACCTAGACTTATTATGCTCTGATTAGGAGTATTTACTTTTGTAACTAACTCCTATCACTTCCTGTTTAGTAGTGCACTCTAGTAATTCGGTTTTTAATTATTCACATATTTCTTATCATTATTGATTCTGCACTGTGCACATGGCTACGTCACTCTCACGTGACGGCCAACATGCCTTGATCTCGGTTGGGATGTGTCATTTTGTGTGTGGCATATACTGATAATTAATTTTTTTTTTAGAGATTTTTCGCCACCGGGAGTAGAACCCAGTAGATCAATAGTCCCAAGTTTAATATTGCTACCGCAGATTTGTGATATCTTTACTTCATTAAGGGCTAGTTTGGTATTGCTGTGCTTTTTTAAAAAAAACTTTTGTTGTGCTATGAGAATAAACATTTTTAAAATAAAATTGTTAAGTGTTCGGTAAAGTTTTTTTTTGTTTGTACCATACTTGACCAATCCCAAAACTACCGAGCACCGGTCAACGTTATACCGTCAAGGACCCAGAAGAGTTTCCCTTCAACCAGGATGCCAATCACAGGGCGACACGTGTCGACATCAGAAGCCAATCATAGCGCGACACGTGTCAACATCGGAAGCCAATCACAACACGACACGTGTCAATGTTAGAACAAAGCTAGAAATCCTCTTCTATAAAAGGAGATCATTCTCCCACAATATGTCATAATGTCATTTGTACTAAATCATTCTCTAGTACTCACAAAAGGAGAGCTTGAACCTATGTACTTGTGTAAACCCTTCATAATTAATGAGAACTCATATACTCTGTAGACGTAGCCAATCTGGGTGAACCATGTACATCTTGTGTTTGCTTCCCTGTCTCTATCCATTTACATACTTATCCACACTAGTGACCGGAGCAATCTAGCGAATGTCACAAACTTAACATTTTCTGTTGTACCAAAGTCCCCATTGATTTTGTGCATCAACATTTTTAAAAGTGATTTTAATAATAATAAAAAAACAGCGTATGAGTATTTGGTAAACTTTTATATAAATTGCTTTGAATATGTTAAATACCTAAAAAAATATAGTATTTAATGTAATATAATAATTGTCAAAGACAATAATGCAGGGGCAAAAATTGTACTTTTGTAAAAAACAATTTTTTTTTTATTTTACCAAACATATTTAATGTTCCGGATTTTTTAATAAGCTACTTCTTTTGAAAGCACTGTAGTCCCAAACACCAACCCTAATAATATTTAAACAAAAAATGAGTCATCTGTTAGTTTATTTATTTTTCAACTAGGAGAGTGATTTATGCACAATTTTTCTCCACATTTTGAAAAAGAAAATTTTGTGGAATCTATTTCCCTCTGCACTTATAGCTTATCCACTACACTCATTATTTTTAATCAAATCAACATCTTTTTAAATCCAAATTTTCTTCCCAAACCACATTCTAAACTAAATTCACCATGTAAATTTATATTTACACCTATTTAAAAAATAAAAAATCAAACTCAAAGCATATTTTCTCTCTTTTGACGTAATATCCTTTCAACTTGGACCAACGTCCATCAGTTCTAGTACAATCGTCCTGTTCGATGGAAGTTCTAAGCTTTCAAAATCTTCTTCATGCAATTGGTCTTTACTAAGTTAAATGATGATGGAAGTCGTGAACTTTGTTGACCAAAATTCCTCACCTTCAGAGCAACATTTGGTCCACAGAGATGAAGGAAGTCGTGAAATGCTGAAATTATTTTTCGAGAAAATTCATTAGTTGCAGTTATCTCATCATTTCCATTAGGAACAGTAATGGACCCATCATGCGGTCAACAACATTTTTATTGGACACAACAGTCTTCATATCTTCCTTTGGCAAAGATTTTTATTGGACACCCATTTAAAAAATAAAAAACAAAACTCAAAGCATACGTTCTTACATTTGATGTTCTCTCCTTCCAACACCAAACATTTTCATTTGTTGGATTTTCCATCACCTTCTACAGCGTTGCTGTAAAAAATTCTAAGTTGTCTTGCGTGACCATGTCAAACAAGCCGTCCCTTCAAAACTACTATTTTGCAATACCCTTTTTCCTTTACAACTCCCTCTCTTTCTCAAGTTAAAAGCTTTTGGCATAAATCCCTTTTTCCTTTCTTTTGTTTTGCATACATACTCAGTTTAACAAAGTCCTTTTCTTTTGTTTTGCATACATACTCAGGCTAATAAAGCTCCTAGAGTTTCACATCGTTCGGGGGCAGAAGCTAGAGACTATTCTCAACTATAAGAGGTTACCACTCTCCTACAACTAATTCCTAATGGCATTAGGGTACTTAAACTTGTGTTCATAGCTCACTAATGAAGTTTATGTTTGAACCTATGTATTGTGTAAATTCTTGACTATTAATGAGAACTCCTCTACTCTCGTGGACGTAAACCAACTTAGGGTGAACCACGTACATCTTGTGTTCATTTTCCTATCTTTGTCTTTCTACATATTATCCTCACTAGGTGACCGGAGCAACCTTACGAGGGTCACAAGCTTAACAATTTACGTGTCTTACTGATTTTGTGCATCAACAAGGTGCAAAATACACCGCTTCCTCCTGTAAGGCAAAATAAAGTTTCAAACTTTGAAGAAGAAGAAGAAGAAAGCCAGAGAAAATAAAGGTGAAAAGGGAGAAAAAGAGGGAGAGGGGAGGGAGACAAGGGGACGGAGAAAAAAGGTAGAAAAAGGGGAAAATAAGAGGGGGAGGATGGAGAAAAATAGAGAGGTCTTGAGAGAGAGGAAGATGTTTCCAAAGAAAGAGAAAGGTAAATTAATAATAAGATATTAATAAATATGAATTAAATAATATAATATTAGTATTTGTTAATTATCTTCTTAATTCGACATTGTATCAAAGCTTCGTTAAATCATTCCAACTTAAGCTGTGAAGTTAACTTAGTCTGAGATAATTCACTAGCCTTTATTCTGTTGAGAGTAAGCTGCTAATTTCTCCCATTAACTTTCACTTAACTTTCAATTCCCCTCCTAAACTTTTCATTTGGAAATTAAGGACTTAAACCAATTTTTTTGGCCAATTTTTGGCCATGCTATTAGTTTTTTATTCATTCCATCCAAATTTCTGTTAAATGGAAGTATGTGTACAACATGTAAGGGTAGTTCGGTTGCTTTGTTATTTAAAATAATTGAAAACCTTGGATTTCTAGAATGTCAACATATGCAAATCTGTGTGAATATATAGTTTTTGTGTTTAAAGTCTAGCGAAGCGACACTTTGTCTTCCAAGAAGAATCACGTAATGTGCACATGATAAGAGTGAATGTTATTTTTGATAGCATCTATAGAAAACTAATGGTAGGAGATAATTGGCCAAAAAAATTAGTTTAAATCTTTGATTTTCTAATTGAAAAATTTGGAAGAAATCGAAAACTAAATGAAAGGGAGACCGGCAGTTACCTCTTCTCTAGAAACGGAATGGCACGTGATCCTGTCTCCATTTTCACTCCCTCCGACATCAACTTCCACTTCCCCTTACGACTCTCCAACTGATGAGAATGTCACGTCATCACCATCGCCATCTTTCTTTCCCAAATCCAATCCAAATCCAAAATCCATAATCCAAATTCAATCCAATCCAATCCAATCCAAACAGAAGTTCTGTATTATATACACTTCGTAATAACAAAATCCACCTAATCCTGAAACCCCGATGGATCATCAGCAATCGGACATCAAAACCAACGGCTCTGATTTATCCTCCACCTCCTCCTCCTCCTTTTCCGACCTCCAGTACCAATCGGGCTTCCACAACCACTTCTCCTCCGAAGCTCTCCCCGGAGCTCTCCCCCACGGACAGAGCAGCCCCCTTGTCTGCCCGTACGGCCTCTACGCTGAACAAATCTCCGGCACCTCCTTCACCTCCCCTCGCAAGCTCAACCTCCGATCATGGCTCTACCGCGTCAAGCCCTCCGTCACCCACGAGCCCTTCAGGCCGCTCGAGCCGAGCCACAGAAAGCTCGTTTCCGAGTTCACCCAGGCGAACAGCTCCACCACGCCGACTCAGCTCCGGTGGAAGCCCGTCGATGTACCCGAGTCCCCCACCGACTTTGTTGAAGGGTTGTTCACCGTGTGTGGCGCCGGGAGCTCGTTCCTCCGCCACGGTTTTGCTATTCACATGTAATTTGTACTCTGTGATTTGCTGAACAAGTATATAGGGTACTAAAGATTGAATTTTTATGCATATTTTGATAATTGAGGGATAATTGTGTAGGTACACTGCCAACAAATCAATGGATAATTGTGCGTTTTGCAACGCGGATGGCGATTTCTTGATCGTTCCCCAGACTGGAAGTAAGTGGTTGATCTATTATATTTGATCACTTGCAACTCTATTAATTGGTTTCACTATTGGGTGCTTAGATTTTGTAGGTAATGATCAGTTTTTCATTATGTGGTCAATATTTGATCGCTATGTCATCGATATTTAATTACAGGAGGTTTTAATGAAACACTCTCAGTTACTGTTTATTTTTAATAAAAAACTATATTTTTACATTTTTCTGGTGCTATTTACTATACTTTTATTTGTCATTTTTTATTAAAACTAAAGTTTTTTTTTACTTTTCGTTAGTTTTCTTTTTCTTTTAATTATATGGGGTTGGTTTTTAATTTTGATCAGTTCAGCAATTGGGATTTGATTTCAGAACATTTTAGCCAATTTCCCAAGTTTATTAGGTGTAAATTCTATTTGAATGCTGAAGTATCTAAGGGTCGTCATTCTTGGATTGAATTTGGGTTGTGCGGTGATCAAAGGCATTTTGTGATACTCTATTGTCTATTCTGGTTACGTAGAGCTCTGGATCACTACTGAATGCGGAAAGTTGCAAGTTTCTCCTGGTGAAATTGCTGTATTACCTCAAGGATTTCGTTTTGCGGTTGATCTGCCTGATGGCCCTTCGCGTGGTTATGTGGCCGAGGTTTTCGGCACCCATTTTCAACTCCCTGATCTTGGACCAATTGGTAGGTAAATTCATGTCCTCATGCCCCCTTTTAGGTTTTCACTTTTCAGCAGTGACAGAATCAGGTGTAGAATGATTGCTGTTCTCGAATCTCAATCCAATAGAATGTTTGTTATTATATTGAGTGTTTTCATTATAAGTAGGCTGTGAGAACGTAATTTTGATTACATGTAGGAGCTAATGGTCTCGCTGCTCCAAGGGATTTTCTTGTTCCCACTGCGTGGTTCGAAGAGAGTTCCCGACCCGGCTACATCATTATACAGAAATTTGGTGGTGAACTCTTTACTGCAAAGCAAGATTTCTCTCCCTTCAATGTAGTTGCTTGGCATGGCAATTATACTCCATATAAGGTGTGTTATATTGTTGTTGCTACCTTCCTACTCATATTTTAAAGAGTTGTTGCCTTTTTTTATCTTGTTTTTTATTATCATTGTTTGACTCTGTTTAGTTTATATCACACAGAGGAATGATTAATCTAAACTTATTCGTCGATATGATTATGGTATATGTACTCTCACCTTCCTGAGACCCGATTTGTAAAAATAAACCTTATTTTCTTGCAGTATGATCTGACTACGTTCTGCCCCTTTAACACTGTTTTATTTGATCACGGTGATCCATCAGTGAATACAGGTACATAGAAAATGGCGTTTATTTTTTCCCCCCATGTATTTTTCATTAGTAAAAAATGTGTCACTTATTATGACTGAGCTTATACCATTGTGATGCAGTTTTGACAGCACCAACTGATAAACCTGGTGTTGCATTACTTGATTTCGTCATTTTCCCTCCGCGATGGTTGGTTGCTGAGCATACATTCCGACCTCCATACTATCATCGTAATTGTATGAGTGAGTTTATGGGTCTCATCTACGGTGGATATGAGGTAATACCATGAACATGTTAACTACTAGGTATCTAAATATAAACTTTGAGGGTTTGAAGGAGCTCTACATACCTTCTGCTTTGAAACTGAATCTAGGGCGGAAAAGAAACCCTCCTAGTATTGCTATATAAATGCATGGAGAAAGCAGCTGCATTGTATATTAAAAATGTTAGTTAGATACTATGAGATGCAATAAATGTGTTGTCGTGACACTAGACGGGTAGTCTTCTTTTTGTTGCAAGGTTTGAGGATCGTCTGTATGTTAGACTCAGCACGGAAGAATTAATACGTATTCTTGTTTTCAGGCAAAAGCGGATGGTTTTCTTCCTGGTGGTGCAAGCCTTCATAGCTGCATGACTCCCCATGGTCCTGATACCAAAACATATGAGGTAAACCTAAATAAAAGATGCTATTTCTTCTCCCATTTCAATTTTAGCACAGAGCTTTGTTCTTTTGTCCTTACTCCGTAGTTCGAATCCTGTGGAGATGTCAGTAGAGCCAGTCTACTGTGGATGAGAAATTAGGGGTGGTGCAATTTATATTCTTGTGATGGATACAGAGGAAAACAAACTACATGTTCGCACCTTTTTTTCCTAGTAGTACGGAAAGAACTGCTTGATGTTTGCTGAAATAATTCTTTTTAGGGTGACTTCACCGAGCTGATGTGGTTGACTGGATTTCGGTTTTCACTTGTTATTCATACAATAACTGTAACTTGTAAGTGCTCAATGATCAGTCCTTGCTAAACACCGACTCTGTTGGACTCACAGGCTACCATTGCGCGTGGAAATGAGGCAGGACCATTCAGAATCACCGATACTTTGGCTTTTATGTTTGAATCGTGTTTAATCCCCAGAGTATGCACCTGGGCTCTCGAGTCTCCAGTCATCGATCATGATTATTACCAGTGCTGGACTGGACTGAAATCACATTTTACGCGTGGAAGGATGAATGCTGAAGACGGAGATGTCCAGAATGGGAAGAAAGAGGATTAAAGTGGAGACTGCCGTGGCTGCTTTAGACGAATGGAAACTATAGTTCATACAAAGACCAAGCAAATACAATCCTACTGAGTACATAGTACTATAAAAAGTGTTAAGTGTACCAAATATGCTTATTTGTATCCACTTCTGTATTAAAGCACCTGAGCCGGCCTTGAGGGTGTGCAAAAGGTGCCCCCGATTCGTATGGGCCCCCAAAGTTTCTTTACATGTAAACAGATGCCTATTATATACTTAAATTTGCAAAATAATAATAATCACCACACCAGTGCTAGTGGTATAGGCCTTCAATCTTCTTGTACATGGTCCAGGTGCGAGTCCTTGTAGAACTATTTTGGTATTTTTAAGTTTTGCAAATTTATTAACTTAAAAAGTTAATAAGTTTTACACAAAAAATCATGCAACATATTTTGAACTAAAGACCTTTCAAGACAGGAAACTCTTGTCCACTCAAAGTGGTGCTTTAATTTGTGGTATTTAAATTTTATAGATACAAATTGAAAAAAAAATAACAAAGAAAAGTTAATAAGTTTTACACAAAAAATCATGCAACATATTTTGAACTAAAGACCTTTCAAGACAGGAAACACTCTTGTTCACTTAAAGTGGTGCTTTAATTTGTAGTATTTAAATTTTATAGATACAAATTGAAAAAAAAAATAACAAAGAAAATACAACATTAAAAAATGAAGGGCCTCAATCTAAATCTTGCACATGGTCCTTAAATTCTCAGGGCCGGCCCTGTAAAGCACTCTGCAATGAATAAGTCTTTCTTTACTTTGAAGCGTCTGTCAAGTTTAAGGAGTTTTGCAACATCCTCATAAATTGACACGAGTTGGTGTTTAAATTTTAAAGATCAACAAAATTGCTTGTTTACCGCTCGAACGGCGTTGTAGGTAAAACATGACCGTTCGAACAGCTTAGAGACACTAGTCTTTGACTGTTGGATGCTAGCAGGGCTCGTTAGGTTGTCTGGCTAGGACAATAATACTAGATTGAGTACTGTATTTTAAAATGGACTGCATGAAATGGTACTCTACATTTTAAAGCGAAGATCAGGTATGCTTAGAAAGATACAAAGCCAGATCGGTGGCAAAGAGATTTCTTGGCAGCTTAAGTTTTTTGGGCTAGTTCTAGTCATACTTGAAACGATGTTACTCGAAATAATGCATTATTGGCAAGGATGGAGCTAGAAATTTGTTTTAGTGGGGGGTAACCGAAAACAACTAAGAAAATCTTATTATAGTATGGTTATACATTATATTGTATTAAGGATGAGTTCAAATGATGATGTATCACAATTCCAATGTTACAAAAATTTCAATATAGTAGTAGAAAATGACAAAGTGATGAGAAAAATATAAGTACATGACAGGCAGGAGTGAGTTTTTTTGGTTTGAATGACAGAACAAGAGCACTATTGCTCATATAATATTTGATATGGAGTATAAATAGAATGAATGTATGTTGAATATTAGATACATATATTTTCTTCAAAGATAACCCGTGTATATTATATAATTGTAGTCTGCAACTAAACAAACGAATTACTTGAGTGAGGGCATCTGCCCCTAGTGAGCCTTCATTGGCTCCGTCCATGATTATTGGTCGATTGTCACTCTTAAATTCCAAAAAGGTTTGTTTGTTTTTGTTTTTTGTTTTTTGTTTTTCCTTTGATATAAGAGATGCTACACTGAATTAGTCATTTAAAGCAAGAAGGGAATTTAAACTTATGTACGTACAATAGAAAACACACTACTCTAACCTAACTGAATTTATATACTTTTCTTCCAAAAGAATCAAATAACATAAACAAATGGCATAACATCTTATTAGTCGATAGGGGAAAGAAAAAAAAAATGATACAACAATTAGACTCAGACATGACCACTCCTCCCCGGACCAATTCTTCTTCAATGTTACAGATCCCTCCTCCCTGCCGAGGGAAAAAAAGGAACTTTAACGAAAAGTTTCCGGTACTGTTTATTTTAACGAAAAATTATATTTTTACACTAAAAAGTCAATCATGGTAATATTCATTTTACCCTTTATTTTATTCTTATCATTAAAACTTCAAGTTTACAAACCATTTTTATTAGTTTTCCAAAAAAAAAATCCCCACCATTCTTCCAAAAATTAATCAAAAGTTAAAAAGAACAAAGAAATCTGAAAATAATAATCTGAAAAAAAAGAAAAAAAATAAAAAACAAAGCCAAGTGGCCAACCTTCCCAACAAAAGCAACTGATTACTGAAAAAAAAACAATTGTTTTCAGCATCCAATCCAAGCAGTCCACGTGTCCATGTTATAGCCTACAATCTCACAACCTTGTCACGGGTCCCACATAGAAAGCATACAAGTGGAAGCACTACACGTGAATGTAAGGCCAAAGTCAGCATTGTATGCCACTATATCATTTATGCATCTGCATGCTGCATTATATCATATCATCAAATCTTCAGCTTCAATTGAGAATTTGCTGCTCATTGTGATCCGTACAGACCATGATGTCTGGGTTTGATTGCTGCTGCTGCTGTTGCTGTTGCTTTTGATGCTGCTGTGAGTTTTGGTTTCCTTGCTTACCCATGTTCTTTAGGGTTTGGTGGTGATAGACCTGCCTTAACCTCTCTATTTCCTTCTTTAGTGCCTCTTGATGAGCTGAAAAAAAAGTCAAGATCAAAATAAAAGTTAGAATAAATTATTGGGATTTGTGTAAAATTCATGTTATATTTGGTTATGTTCCCATATAACAATACGAAATTTTAGACTAAAGTTGTCAAAATTATGAGAGATATATTAAGACTTTGATACAGAAGAAAAAACACACTGATCTAGTCAACTTAGCTAAGTTAAGTGTGTAATAAATTTTGAGATTAGCATATTTTTACTCTTACCCATGTTCGAAAAACAACTAATAACAATTAGGTTAATAATAATAATGCATAGAATATTGAATAAAAACACAAATATGCTTTCCACTTTTTGTTTGAAGGGATTAAAAGGTCTAAATCAATACTTTTTCAAATTAAGGAAGTTGGACAGTGATTGGAAAGAAAGGACTTTTGCTGATATTCCTGTGAATTTGTTCTCAAGTGGGGAGAAAAAGCACCATAAAGTGAAGATGCATGCATTATCTTCACAACACTAATTAAACAATAATTAATCATGGTTTATTTTAAACTCATATCTTAATTACCATCTTTGAAAAGCTTGTCCTGAGCCAAAGCAGCAATCCGTTGCTTGAGAGCACTATTATCAACGTTTAGAATCAACCTCTGGTGGTCTAGAAATGCAACCCTTGGTGACAGTGTCGATACCTCCGACTTAATCACAACACAAACAAGTTTAATTAATTAAATTATTCACCAAACCAAATTTATTACCAATGATAAGGAGTTAAGCAAAGCAAACTAAATGATGAGGAATTAAGCAAAGCAAACTAATTGATCTTCTTGTATACCTGTAATGTTGTAACGCTGCGTTCAAGCTCTGAAATATATTGCAACTTTCTCACTCTCGACCTCTGTGCTGATTGCCGGTTTGCCAAAATCCTACCATCACAACCAGAAGTTGTTTTAATAAATAAGCTATGTAGTTATAAATTAAGAGTGTTGCTATCCACACGCCTCCTTTTGCATTCCATATACTATTTGTTAATTTTGTTTTTTGATATTCTTCAATTCATTCGATCAAACGGTTGAAAATTAAGAGGTGTAAGGAAGGTAAAAAGGTTGTGTAGATAGCACCAAACATAAATTAAGGACAATTTGGCGGCAACTAATTTTGCAGATCTTATTTTTTACGTGACAGATCTGGTTTAATTGTCCAAACCATGCATGCAAAATCCTGTAACAAAATTGTTAATGAAATACATTGTTGTGAAATTACCTTTTGACCCTCTTGGGGTCAGCCGGGGACGTTGGTGGTGGCGGATGAGATTGAGTATTAGCGTCAGCCTCGCACGACGAGCTTTCAACCTCTCCAGGCTCGGTTTTCGGCTGCTGCTGGTCCAGATGAACCATCAATGGCTTCTTGTTATTATTATTGTCATTGTTAATATTGTTTTCGTCGTTATTGCTGTTCTGGTCGGACGGCGTGGACGGGCTGGAAGACGAGACGGTAGGCGGCACGGTCACCGACATGTCATCGGAGAACATGGAAATGAGTTGCTCGTCGTCTAGCCTGTCGAAGCCGAGGTTGTTGGTCGATCCGTGATGATGAATCATAGTGGCGGTGGAGTTCCTGCATTCCTCGTCAAGTATCAGGGGGGATTCTAAGAAGGCAATGGAGTCGCTAGCCGACCTCCGGTGCGCCCCGCGCCTGGCGGAGGAGAAGTCGAGGAACTCGTCGATCCAATTGTATGACGGGGATTGTTGTTGTTGTTGTTGTTGGTTCGGTTGGTTGGACGAGGGTTGGCCGGCAGCGGCAGAAGTGGTGGTGGTGGTGGGGATGAAATTGGCCATGGTGGGTAGCCTTTGGTGAGGGAAGGATGGCCAATTCTGTGTCATGCTTGGTATTTTAGGAGGTAATTGTGCCATTCTCTCAATGTGACCTCCCCAACCAAATATAGGGTACCCTAAAATATATGTGTTATTAGAGAGAGAAACCCAAAACCCAAAACCAAAAGCCAGAACCAAATCCCAAGAAAAAAAATACAAAAAAGAAAGAAAAGAGAAACACCACCAACAACCAACCCAACAAACAACTTACAGCTGCAATGATCCCTTAATCTTTAGGGCAGTCCTAAAAAAAGAGTAAAGAGAGATATTAAAGGGAAGTGAGCAGGGCAGCAGGATTACATGGGCAGCTGCAGGAAGAGCAGGAATCCGAATGCAACATGCAGCTAGCATAATAATCATAAACATAAATGAATGAGTGGCATTTTCTTTGGATTTTTGGGGACATTTTTTTAAGGCCCTGAGGTTTTGGAGAGGGAGGGAGGTGGGTCACATGGGGGTGGGGATATTAGCGACAGCTAGCAACAGCTGGGGAGGGAAGAAGGTGGGGAGGATTGGGGTGGGACTCCCTCCAAAAGGGTTTCGATTCACTACTGGAAAAAGTCTCTCACCACTGCGTTCTCTGCATAGTTTATTAACTGAAGGGAATCAGCCCCCACCCCACGTGCCGATATGACACCTCTTCCTGCCCCTTCTCCCTCTCCAGTCTCCACCCCATTACATTAGTTTTCCTTGACATTATAGATGTATGGATATTATAACTATAGTATATACCATATCTTTATCCTATTATTTAATGAATTGAAGCACTTGATATATAGTGTGTATGTACATATATCACTTCTGTATTACACTGTATATACAAAAGATGATTCATATGTTTACAAGTTTGAAGTTACTTGTAGTTGTAGAGCATTATTGAGCAATTTTTATCCTTTGGATACAATAATGATGCAAAAATCTATGGGACATATGGCCCATTTTTGTTAATTATCTTGGGGATGAATTTTGATTGCAATCGATTTGTGGGATCTAATGGTCCGTTTATTACATTGGATTATCTCAGAGTAGATTAATTTTAAGAATTAAGCTGGATTCGTTTGGCATGAATTAAGTTGCAATATCGGCTAAGCCAATGACTAAATTAATATTGTGATCCATATATATATATATATATATATTTCATTTTTAATTTACTCTCTGTCCCCTCTCTTTACCTTTTCTTTTCTTTTCTCTTATTTTTGTTTCCTCTTTTTTTTTTTTTTTTTTTTTTTTTCCACACCATCCAGAATTGCCTTCTCCTCACTGCCCGACAAAAGCTCCCCCTCTCACAACCAAAAAAAACGAACAAATCAAACAATCAACAGTTGTAGGTTAACTTCTTGTTAGTAGCAGAAAGCTTCTGGAGACACTGGAACGACTGCGCGATTTGGTTTCAGAGAGATAGAACCCATGCCGCTATTTGTCTTCTGGAGGCATTGGAACGACTCAGCGCCTTCTGCCCTATTTTTCTCTGGAACCTTCAGCTCTCCTTGCTTACTGATGTGCGTTTTGGTTTCAGACGCAAAACAATTTTGTAATTTTTTTTCCCCCAATTTTTGGGGTATTTTTTCTAATTTTTTTATGTGTGAGGTACCAGAACGACAGCGCCATATGGTTTTGAAAATGGCTGTGAGAAGCGAAGAGCAGAGATGGTCTTAGTAGTCCACTCGATTTCAAGGGGGGTCTTGCTAAGACCGTCCAGCAAGGCATTTAGTCGAGGTGAGTTCCTCCAAGTCTCATTAAAGTTAATACCTGTGGATAACAAACATGGGACGATGCTAACACTTAGTCCAGTCCAATGAATGAGTGAGGGAAAACAAGCACACCATAATAGTAATGGGGAATGATTTTTCTGCACTATTTTCTTGTAAGTATCTACCTCGATTTGCTTCTTGTAGAGACTTTTTAGTGTGATTGTAAACCGTCTCAAGGTATGATTATAATAAAGACTGTCAAATTGTGTGATTAATCTAACGATATTATAACATGTGATATTAGTTAAAATATTCCCTAAAGTATAAATTGCCGCTCATTTTTACTATATAACACATATATTAGTAACATTACGAGAGAGTGCTACCCAATACTGACATGTGGTCTGATCATAACATTGTCATATGATGTGACTATTACACCGTTAATCAGGTAGTGTGGCTCGACCAATGTTGCAACACGTTATATTTATTGATAATAAATTATAAAGTATTATTTCATCGTCCATCTATGCTATGACATCTGAATTAATAACACCTAATAACTTTATTTTTTTGTAAAAAAGAATGGAAAATGATGGAAGAGGATCCTCTCCGGATCCATTTTGTGGTGATCCTAGGAATCCCCACATCTTAGCCGTTTATCGTACATCGTACGGTCAATTTTCGTTAGATACTATTTGTGTTTAATTTTAAATAAAAAAATTCAAATGATTTCTGACCACACGATACAAGATGAATGTCTAAGATGCGAAGATCCCTAGGATCCCCAAAAAATGCATCCATATGGGAACCAATTCTAAAAATGACCACTATTGTATGATCAAATGGCTATATTAATTCATAAATTGTCGTGATTTTTAAGTATGTATATACAAGTAGTTTTGGGTGTGGAACTAATTACATAGGAGAAAGTCCTATTTGGGTAATATAAAAGATATAGTGGAAGGATGTAGGAATTTATAGAGGATGAGCTGTGAAAAGAAAGGAGAGCTTCTTAGAATCATGTCCTCCTCCTCCCATGTGAATTGCTAGTAAGAGCCCACCTTTGTTTGCTTTGTCCCCAAATAAACCTCACATGGGAGGGTTTGAGAGACCCCTTTTGCCCCTCTTTCTCTCAAATGGATGACAATTTTCTTGGTATCTTCCATTATCTTTATGTTGGCAGTCATGTTGTTTTTTAATGAAAGTACTTAGGAGACACTAATAATGATTAGTGGAAAAGTTAGAACGCATGTTAAGTACTTGATCCAATAGTTTGTCACACAGATGCGTACCCCATCTACATGCATTAATTCATTTTAAATCATCCACTCGATAATGTATAGAACACATAATCCTAATTCGTTTCACCATTAGTCAATAATCAATTTATAAAAAGTCAAATATGTCAATGCCGTGAAGTTAGGGTTTACACATACTAAACCTTTGTTTGAAAATAAAAAATATACTTCTTAACTTATAAATTTTAGATTCAAATCTTGTGCATAGTAAGTTTGATATTAATATATCATTGTATAAAAACATACAGTAAAAAAAGACGAATGATTTAAACCCAAAAAACCCTAAAAGGAGACAAAGGATTTAAACCCAAGAAGCACAAGCTTGAAGCATTAATCATATATAACGAATATATGTCTTCTTCTTTTTTCAAAAAGGAGGACAACTGGTGATAAGTCACGGTTCTCTACCTTTTCTGGGCCCAGAGAGGTTATGGGAATTTCACCTTGCTGGTGGCCACAATCAAACAGACTTACCAGCTCGGAGCATCGAACTCGAAACCTCCCACATTTTTTTATTTATTGGGAATCCGCAATTTGCATCCTTACCACTAAGCCATATAACGAATATATGTTGATTAGTGGTTTGCATGTGCATTTCCTTTACCATTCACAGTTAAAAGAATTTCCTAATTGAATACAATAATAATCCTCTATCTTCCTATTTTAATTATATATTTTTTGGATCCCAAAAATGTTGAAGTACCGTATAGCAGGAAAGGGGAGAAGGGGAAGGACTGCAAAATATGAATACAAAGCATTGCACGTGGAAGGAGCACAGAGGGCCCTGCCTTTGTATATATCATGATAAATGGGCCAAAAAAGAGAACGCGTAAAGATGTTAAAAAAACACATTGATATAGAAAGAAAGGGAAGTGATGAGTGATGACAACTGACCACGTTCCATAGTTTCATCTATTGCCATTGGAATATATAAAGTGTTCCAAAAGGAAAATTGAATTACCACTTAGAACTACCAAATGTAATTTGTAAGGCGAAAAACGTATCACCTTAATCAACGGTTAATTGCAATTTGTCAACTATGATTATTTCAATAAAAAATGAAGTACAATGTACAAAACGTGTTTTGGGCACGGAACTTGTACCAAAATGTAATTTACCATGCAAATTGATGGATCATGGACTTGGATGAGAGCATGGCTAGTTAGTAGAAAGTGAAGAAAATCCTTGAGTATATGTGCTTAATTTTCTTGAGATGAAAGAAATATGGCCTCTGTAGAACGTCTAGAATTGAGCAGCTTGCAGTTCATAGGTGCGTTTGGAGAATTCGTTGGTTTAGTTCCTGCAATATCACTTACTTTTCTTGAGAACCTCCTCTTTTGGTTCCCCCAGTGTTTCAATACAACCGTCATTAACTTCCAGATAACCTTATGTTCAGACAGAGACATACATGCACAAAAGATGTAGATCACAAGAGCGATCGAAGATGTACGTCCTGTGAACATGAATAACACCCAGAAGTAACTAGGACTAAGACTAAGACTACGAGGTTCATCATCTGGTTCCATGTCTATGCACTTCTGGGATGCAAACATGGCATTTTCCAACTCTCGGAGCTTACCACTTTCAGATACCTTTGATAGGTGCATTATTTATCACATTTTCAGGTTAATTCTCCTTAAGTTTTGTTAAGGAATTGGTCTTAAAAGAGCCTTATTACTTTCCTTTTCTCTGTTTCAGCCAATCTGTGCATGCAAGACGTTTTTGATGATAATTCGACTTTCCGGAGGAGTTTTGATGCAAGGCCAATTGGAGAAGAAAGCTAAGAGGTGGAAGATCATTATATCCAAATTTCGTAATTTTTCATGGAGTCAAACGTTCCAGTTTTACAAATCAATCCTGCAGTAGTAACTGTTCCGTCAGAACTGCGCAGCTGTGGGGGAATGAAGATTTGAAGGCTTTTCCGATTTTTCCTAGTGGTGTACGACATATGCTTGAAAAGATAAGAGATCAAGCTACGTTTCCCATATTTTTACAGAATTTTTCAAAAGATAAATCAACCCCAAATCTAGCGTGCAAGACAGATGCCGTGTTTCCCAAGTCAAGAAGGACTGTTTCCTAGTTTGTACTTAGGAGTCTGTTTTCCTTTAGGATAGTTTTTATCAGACTTTTTAGGATATTATTAGAATAAATAGAGTACCAAAGGCTATCTTGAGATGGGGGAAAAACGAAATACACAGAAGGGAATTCGTCCAAAGTGAAGGAAGGCCGTTTAGTGTGTTCTTACCATTCTTTATCGGGTTTTATCTTTTTCCATGATTTCTTTTGTGATTTTTATTATGATATGTGTAACTAACTATTCTTCTAAGGTTTATGATGAAGTCATGACATGATTATTTCCGAAGTATTTTGTTGATTATTGACTGATTACATGTCATATTTAGTTCTTAATCTTTGTGCTTAATCTATTCTTGTTTCTAATGTTCGTGTGACTGGCTATCATTGTGAACTTGGTTCTAGATATTTAGATAAATCTGAGAGGATAACCAATATCAATTAGGTTTATTGGAACTAAGATTAAGAAGACTAGACTAACTAGTGAGGATGACCAATATCAAACTAGTCCTACTTGGTTGACATAATTCTTCAGTGCGTAATGGGTTTTTATGTGTTTAACTGTATGCCTAACCAATAGGATATAGTTTTCACGTATAGGCACACGAGTTGATGCCTGACCAATGATTAATTCATACCATAGAAAGAACAACCTTAAACATCGGCATGGTAATTGCATAGTAATTGGCCCGAAGAAAAGGGAATATGATTGTTATTGGTGGATTCATGACCTTAGGCTTTCATCACATTAATTTCTTTTAAACTTTCATTTGTTGCGTGTTTTCGTTATTCATATTCTTAGTCTAATTTGAAGTTGAAGTTTTAATTATTTTTCGTAATCAATTAATCAATCATTCGTTGTTAAGTTAAGTTTCATGTAATCAACTGGTTGAATTGATATTAAAAGCAATCTCTGTGGGATCGACCTCGTATTTGCATTTATTTCTACAATTGATTCGTGCACTTGCGAGTTTAATTTGGTTTAGATTAATTTATTATTTAGGTTAGTTTAAATATACATCAACCTTCAGCATTGCTTGCATTACGCTAGGAAATTTCAATCCCGTTGGAAATGTCTGTGGTACAAGTAAGAAATTTCTTAAATCACATCATGCATTTTGTTGTAGAAATATGTACTAGTGCAAGCAAATGAAGCTTCTTAATTAGATAGAAAATATTACAAATCCAAATCCTCCAACTTTGTATGTAGGTCCAGTCATGGTAAAGCTTTCGCAGTATTCTGCAAGAAATATTTTGGCCAAAGCAAGGTCAAGAAAAAGGGCTGAAATTTCTTTGCTTCTGAGGGCTTGAGCGTATTGATCAGCGGACTACATATTCTTGATGTTGTTGGGATGGAAGTGCAACACTTCCTGCAGATAGTTCCGAACATAGGATATTCCAGAACAACCAATCATTGTATTGCTATTTCAAGCTGTGGCAAGGTGAGCAAGTTGGCCAGGTTAGCAGTGTAAGTCCACGTGATAACGAGTGCCATGAAGAGCCACATGACCGTTGCAATCCGCGACAAATTGCTGCTTAACTTGTTTCCTTTGTTCAAATCAATCAACACAATTTATTGAAAATAGATATTTAATCGACGTTTTGAGATAAGTTTCAAAGTTAAAACTTGTGAAGAGATTCTAGAACGAAGTATATAAGTTTACCATTTAAGGAGAAGAGAGTGCTAAAGGATCCATTGTAGAGACTTGTGGCTCCTATTAAAACTCACATGGCGTTTGTGGAAGGCTTGGTGAATAACCAATGTTTATCTCGTGTTCTTGCACGACAATAAACGATCATTACCAATCCAGATTCAGTGTAGGACGCTGTGAATTCTGTATGTTGATATCTCTTGGCTAGTATTGCTATACTGCCAACTGCGGCATCAAAGTTTAATAATTGAAAAAAAAAACTGTGATTAGTATCAGACTCTCAGTTTGAAAAATCTATAATTTTGTAACGGATGGCAAATCAAATGGTAATTCCTCTAAGGTGGCATGAAAGAGTTCAATTGCAAGTCCTTTATAAGAGAAAGAGATATTGTTTCCAAAGTGATCTTGTTCCACTTCCACGTTGACATAGTTTCTGAATATTTATCTTGACACACCCATTCTAAGTGGATAGGCACTTGTCGTTGGACTCCATCCTACTGGCGTTTTTCGAGCGCCTCCTGGCCAATAGACTTTACCCGCCGAATCTTTCATTGAAGAGCTAAGTGTAGCACTTTTACCGATAGTCTATGAGAAACAAAGTTCTATGTAGCTCTCTCCTATCACATTGATGATCTGAAATGTATGTACTGGAGCTATTTGTTTGGTTAGCAAACTGAACCTTCCCACTCAAGCCATGAAAATCACTTTTCTTGACAAAATTTGTTGGCTTCCCATCTTTTCCTTCCTCATTGCTTGAGCTACCGCCCATGGTGCATCATAAGCATGCACTGCAAAAGTGCTCAGTTCATGGTTACTCTCTTCAGGATGTTCTGAGCTAAACCGCTCATAAAATTTATTATAAAAGGATCGAACATGGGACTCATTTTTGTGAACGTAACTTTTGACTCCAATAATTCCTTGCATTAAGGAGATGGTAGTGGCATTGAAAGAATGGACAAGGCTTGTAAAGGGATCGGTGGCGATCCAGACAATCCTTTTTCATTAGTTTCATTCTTTTTGCCCTCTCAAATAGCTGCACCGCCGCTGCTAAAGACAGGTGGACAACAAACACCCTATCGAGCTGATGAGACAATGAAGAAGAAGCAAAAGGCGCGAAAGCTACATAATGGACAATTTCTGCGCCTACATGTTTAAGAGCCTTGGATAGATGACTTGTAACTGTTAGCATACAGACTGTAATCTTGTATGTAAATTCCAATCAATCTATGAGTAGTGAAGAAGAAGAGAATGAGAGTTTTAGAGAAAGAGAGAGTTAAGCTTGAAGAAGAGGAAAAGACTCTGCACTCTATTTGATTCATACGCACACACTTAGCACATGTAGCAAGAGCAAATATTACTTAATCTAAGATTACATCTTAGCTGCACACTTGGACTATGATCCAAGGGCTAATATTTAAAGCTGACTTCTTATTACATTTCAGCATATACACTTATAAACTAACAGTAACTACAAAGGCTGAAAAATCTGTGTTTTCATAGATTACGGTGACTTGATTCCACTCCCAAAATTGAATCATAGCTGCTACAGCTTCGATCTGCTTTAACTGATTTGGTGAAGCTTGAACTAGAAAGCTCCACTGCTCAGTTGCCCACTTTGGAGTTGCATCAGCTAAAGAAATAATTGGAACATGACTCTGAGTTCCAATCTCAGTGACTAACAACACCTCTTCCCACGTCTGTAGTCCAAGAATTGCTCGCAATTGATCCATACTGTTAAGATCTTTGGCTACAATATGGTCAATGTAATGACATTAGAACTGTATATACAAGAATGGTAATAGGAACCATTAAATTCAAAGTTTATCATATACAAAACCGAGTCAAAGTTGAATCTTTACATTTGTTGTTACAGGAGGTATCCTGAGTTTGTAACAAATAGACTTTTATGTAGGTGGATATGTACGTCATATAGTCTGACATGTTATATTGAAAAACAAATGAGATATGATTAATTTACGAATTATCTCATAACTTTCAACTAGTATTTTGTTTATAAGCTGATCAAAAGAACTTAATGGTCAACTTTGGCTAGCCCCTAGACTTTTCTTTGCAATACTTATATACCATTGTTGTCCTTACAATCGTTAGAATAATGCACTCTCTGTGAAAATCAGTGCTGTGTTCCTTTTCAGTTTTAAACTTTCAAGAAAGAAAAACGGATGTCCTTACATGGTCTTGTTTTTTTATATGAAGGTTTAATTTGATTGAAATATGTATCATGGGAGAGTTGCATAATACACACACACACACACAAACACAATTTTTTGTTCACAACACAGCTTATTTAGTAGTGGAGAAAAAACTAGGTATACCTGCTAGAGCTGCCTGTAGAAGCTCCCCTTTAGAGTTTCTCATGTGCAAAAACCAAACTTTGATTGTTGCGTGTGTTAAAGTCATTGCTACTCTCTGCTCTTTACCAACTCGAGAACCGGTTTCTACGATGGCACCTATGCCTACGAAAACATTGTCCCTTATTGTGTCGCTACTTCCATCAGCTCTCAACTTTTGTGTAAATAGTAAAACAAAGGACATGAAGCTCAACAAAGCAGGAAACTTGTCCATTCTGTGAAATATGGCAAGCAATGGGTCCTATTCTCTTCATATTTATAACAAATAAATTGGTATTACATAATCATTCAGATGTTAAGGGTCCCTTATTTTCTTGTGTCCTAGCCAATGTAATGGTTCCTATCTTTTACTTGTGTCCTCGACTCCTCGTCAATGCAAGGAATGGTTAATTACCTTCTAGGTCATGAAGAAGATAAAAACAAAAAATGTGTGACAGTAGAAGAACTAGGAAATCAGAAACAAACTCCATTCATGGGAACTTTCCAAAGCATATTTCGAAGCAGTCGTACTGCGAATTTTTTTCTAATAATGAAAGAAAGCAAATTCGAACTTGGGACATCTATTTACACAGTAAAAGAGTTATGGTTAAGCCACTTGATATCAACATTTTATTCATATTACTTAGATTCCAAGCAAATCAAGATCAATTTCCTAGTAACATCTATATACATGTATGCCTCCTTGGTCCACCTTGCACTTATGTACATAAATGTTAGTCCCTACTTTGAATTGTTCATTTGGAATTTGAATTGTTTCATAGACAAGTAGCACTGCCTCATGCATGCTATTTAGACTACTATTTTAGGAAGACTAAGATAAACTTACATTCCTTATCAGCTTGACCATGATTAAGTGTATGGGAATTAATTTTGGTCTAAACTGTTGAAAGTTCAGAAAAGAATGGCCTTTGAATTGTTCCTAGCCAAGTTCTTGCAGGTAGAGAAATCTTGACATTAGATTAATTCCTCAATCTAGATTGATGGAATGAGATTATGAGTTTAAGAATGTTTGCCCGTCCTAGATCGTTTCTTCAAATATGACCGATGAAATTACTTTTCGAAATTTAGGGCCCGGTTCCTGGTTGTATTCTTCTCTTAGCCCGGACTGATCTCATGTATCTTACAGTTTCAGTTTAACTGACTTGTCAAGACAGCATCCACGACTCCATTGTGGTGAAATTTGCATTGTATCTAAAGAGTCATTATATTATTTTTTTCATTCTCGTTTTTTTGTTTCATTATGAAAGCATAGAAATAAGAGGGAGGAGTGAAATTGAATGAAATGGGAGTGTGAACATCATCTGCCAAAGCAAAGTATAATTCTTGATTGGCCTTGCGTTCTCACATCATCAACGGGAGTGCTAAAGGGCTACTTTAGCTGCATCAATATTTATTCTGGAGTTAGATTATGAAATGAAATTTTCGGATTCTGCCATGGCTAGGACTTTCAGAGGAGATGAAACTGAAGCGAAAAAACAAATATATATAGACTTCATTGTGTTTACAAATTTTCTTACATATAGTGGTGCTCATTGTTGAAATGTCCTACATCGACCGTATCAATAAGAAAAGAAGAGTTTAAATACTCTAATCTCATTTCAAATAATACCTAGGCTTTTTGTGATAAAACCCCACACTTGGCGGATTGTGTTTACAAATTTTCGTACATATAGTGGTGCTGATTGTTGAAATGTCCCACATCGACCGTAACAATGAGAAAAGAAGAGTTTTGTTGGTACCATATATTGGGCCTCGTATATTTGGGCCTTGGGCCTTGTATTTGGGCCTCACACTAAAGCCCATACTTTGTAAAAGAGGAGGAGCCCCTTATTCTATAAAAGGGGACTCCTCCCCTCATTCTAAAGGAGGCAAAAAGCCAAGCCTAAGAAGGCTAAGAGAAGCTCTCATTACATTCAGGAGAGACCTCACACCACCGAGGCTCTCCTCTCCCTTCTCTTCTCTCTCTGGGGGACTGCCCCTCAAACACTTGTATCCATACAATTACAGAGAAACAGAATCAACTACAGTGTGGACGTAGCCCAAACATTGGGGTGAACCACGATAAAATCCTTGTGTTCTTTGTGTTCTTCGTGTTTTTGAGCGTTTGTGCGGATTCACGGTCGGATTTACGTTGTTCCAAGACCTCCGGTTTTGTGCATCAACATTTGGCGCCGTATGTGGGAAGCGATACTAAAAGTTGTGTCGGTTCTCTTTCATTTTTTCACCTCCACCGTGAATCTGCAATAACCCAACAACCCAAAGCTTCCAGAAAACCCATGGAGCCACCTCCTCTCTCGATCAGTCGCACACAGAAATCGATTTGCAAACCCAAAGAAAACATTTCCTCGTTTGGTTGCGGCTGTCCTTTCTCCTTCTCCCGTCATGTTGCTTTCCCCTTCTCTCCCAGTAAGAGCCTCACGTCACATAACTTGAAACCGACTCTCGTAATTAGCACTTCTCTGAGATTCACGAAAGCAGAAAGCTCGAGAGAGTGAGAGAAAGAAAGCGTAGAGAGAGAGAGAAAGAACCGATGGCTTTGAGCCTAAATTCGATGACCTTCCCGTCTCACAACCTCACTGCCAAGTCCCACAATCTCAGATCTCCAGCCCTGGGAAGCTTCCTCGGCGTCAAGGAGTCCTCCCGCGCCGAAGTTGTCAAGCAAATCTGGGCCCACATCAAACTCCACAACCTGCAGTTTATTCAGTTTCATCTGGAATTCAAAGATCGTCAGAGTCAAATATCCTCTGCTTATCATTGACAACTCTGGCGGTGTTGCGGTACAAGGCTCGCTCTCCTGGACTTTCCCGCCGGCAATTCTCAACCTCATCAACCTGCAAATTCTCAACCTTTCTCGTAGGCGATTCTCAACCTTTAATGGGTGGTGCCGTCGCTAGGATGCAGCCTAATCAGCAGCAGGTGCAGCTCATCGACGACCTGATGGTGATGATGATCCCTCCGTCGTTTCTGAACAAGACATACGATAAGGTGGACGAGCCGGATTCAAATCGGGTCATGTCGTGGAGCAGGGAGGGGGGAGCTTTGGGGTGCGAGACCCACATATTTTTGTGATGAGCCTCATGCCCGAGTACTTCAGGCACAATCATTTCTCAAGCTTTGTGAGGCAGCTTAACACTTACGCACCATTTGAAGAATGCGAAGAGCACTCACAGACGGAGAATAACATATATGTGCGCTGACAGTGGAAATCTAATGGCGATTGCCCAACAAGTCACTCCGCAGCACCAGCAACAACAAACAGCAGCACCACCAACAACAGTTGCATCCAGGAAGTTTAATCTAGAAAAACAGAGAGAACTACAAGCTCTTGATACTGCCTTCCTAAAGCCCGTATTTTCCTTGGGCCCTCAAACTTGGGTCGCTCCCGTAAAATCAGAGCCGAAGCCAATTTACTGGTGGTGCACTGAGCGCGCCCTCGACTGGGACCCTGGTTTTGGACCAGATCTAATTGCCGACGACGATGGTGACGCCACTCACTGCCCTGCCCCGGTAGACCAGATCTGATCGTCGACTCGGTCAGCTAGATCCAACGGTTCTGTTTCCTCTGCTGCTTTCTACGCCTTCATTATCCATCGATCCCTCCAAATCTCTAGCGATCAGAACCTCATCGAAGACACCACGTTCCTGTTTTCTGTTTTTGGGTTCTCTGAGGAATTTGATCAGCTCAAAGTCATTGAGGACGCAGACGATGGAAATGGCGGTATCAATTTCGACGCCTACGAAGACATCCCGGTGGAGGCGAGCGACGAGGACATTCCACCACCGGTGGACACATTTGTCGAGATCGATTTGGCCGGTGCAAGTACGTGAAGCCCACGCCGATTCAGCGCCACGCTATTCCAATAGCCATGGTTGGCCGCGGCTTGATAGCCTGTGCTCAGACTGGGTCCGGTTAAACGGCTGTGTTTTGCTTCCCTAGTATCAGTGGGGTCTTAAAGAACGGTGTGGGGTTGTCGCCAGCTCGCGTCGTGGATGAAACTGAAAAGAAAACAGTGATGTCTTAAAAGAACAGTAGAATGGGTATGAAATTGAAAAGAAACCCATTTTTCCCGAAAATACTGTGGATTCAAAGGAGCCAATTCCTAGGCAAGTTCCAGGAGATGGAGATCAAGACCAGATACCTCCACCAAATGGAAAGTGCGATCTTTTCTCCGCGGCAGTTCCTGTTCCACGTCCATGGCTCCACCGCTGGTGACATCTGACTGGAAAAGCAGTGAAGATCCCAGCATGCCGAAAGCAAAGGAAAAGATAAAGCAAAAGCAAAAGTGGAGATAAGCTTTCTATTATTATCACTCATTTTGTCTGCCAAAAGAAGGGACAGAGAATGAGCAGAGAATGAGCGGGAGATAAAGAAAAGTAAAAGAAAAGATTCTTTTCTTATTGTTAATTCTATTAATCATCCTTGTTTGCCATGAAGCAGAAAAGAGGAAACAAAAACAAGGAGAGAAAGCAGAAAGCAAAAGAAAAGGCATAAGGCAAAAGCAAGGAATAAACACCTTGATGTAATCTATTTTTCGTATCTTTCGAAAATATCTGTATAAACCCCATCAAAGGGTAATATGTATAAACCCCATCAGAGGGTTAAAAAAAAAATTAAAAAAAAAAAAAAAAAACGACAAAGCCCACAATAAATGGGCTGTCATGTTGTGGAGGGCAAAGGCCCATAAGCCCAAAATAGCACCAACCAGGTCATCAAAAGTACGCCCAGTACTTCAAATCATACATGAGCATTACTCATGTCAATCATACATAAACATTCATGAGCATTACTCATCCAATCATACATAAACATTCATGAGCATCACTCATGTCAACATCCATGAGCATCACTCATGTCAATCAAACATAAACATTCATGAGCATCACTCATGTCAATTAGCTTCAAACACTTCATTTACAAAAGCTCCAGCTTCGAAAGCTTCATTTACAGAGCTCTAGCTTCGAAAACTTCATTTACAAAGCTCCAGCTTCGAAAGCTTCATTTACAGAGCTCTAGCTTCAAAGCTTCACTTGCAAAGCTTCACCTACAAAGCTTCAGTGCAGGGTATACAAATACCACATCTGAACAACCGCCACTTCGGCCCATACATGGATTCAATTTGAAGTCTCCAGCCAACAGACTCTATTGACCGAAGACTTGGGGGACTACATTATGTACTATATATTGGGCCTCAACTGGGCCTTATGAAAAATACTTGGGGGACTCTAGCCCATTATTTATGTATTAAGGAGCGAACCCTTATTCTATAAAAGGGACTCCCTCACTTTCATTGAAAGATCACCCATGATTTATGTATTGAGGAGCGAGCCCTTATTCTATAAAAGGGACTCCCTCACCACCATTAGAGAGCATCGCCGCCTACTGAGCAACTGTCTCACTGCGAGCATCAACTCTAACCCATCACTTATGTATTGAGGAGAGAGCCCTTATTCTATAAAAGGGACTCCCTCACCTTCAAACGCCACAAGCCGAGCCAACCAAGGCAACACAAGCTACAAGCAGAGCGGCCTCGCAACATGTGCTACTTCTAGTTGAGCATCATTTCAGATTGGGCACCGCCTCATATCGAGCATCAGTTCTAGACGACATTTAGTTACTTCGGCCCACACATGGACTGAATTTCAAGTCTCCAGCCAAAAGACTCTCTTGACTGAAGACTTGGGGGACTACTGTTGGTACCATATATTGGGCCTCGTATATTTGGGCCTTGGGCCTTGTATTTGGGCCTCACACTAAAGCCCATACTTTGTAAAAGAGGAGGAGCCCCTTATTCTATAAAAGGGGACTCCTCCCCTCATTCTAAAGGAGGCAAAAAGCCAAGCCTAAGAAGGCTAAGAGAAGCTCTCATTACATTCAGGAGAGACCTCACACCACCGAGGCTCTCTTCTCCCTTCTCTTCTCTCTCTGGGGGACTGCCCCTCAAACACTTGTATCCATACAATTACAGAGAAACAGAATCAACTACAGTGTGGACGTAGCCCAAACATTGGGGTGAACCACGATAAAATCCTTGTGTTCTTTGTGTTCTTCGTGTTTTTGAGCGTTTGTGCGGATTCACGGTCAGATTTACGTTGTTCCAAGACCTCCGGTTTTGTGAGAATCAGACCTTTCAAGTAACAATTATGGGGAATGTTCTAAGTACAACACTATCTACTTTGAATCGTAAAGCAATACACGATGCAGAACTTGACACGCCTCGATCCCGATATTCCCCAAATATCAGGATAGACACATGCTGGCCGATACCCGAGGGTGATGAAAGTCATTTGTTGAGTGCAAATGTTGAGAATAAGGAATAGATAAGACTTATAAATATAAAAGAATCAAGAATATGCATTTAAGGAATGTGTTCAGAGCATACGACTAACTAAAACATCGAAAGAAATAATATAAAATTTAATGAAACAAAGGATGGGTCTTGCACCGAGAGGACTCGAAGATGCCGATGCGGAAGTTTCTGGATGCCGGGATTGTATGCCTCGATTCTAAGTCCTGAAGGGGGCGCAAAACAAACATGAGTGGACCAAGTTGATATATATAGTAAAACAATTATCAACGTACTAACCCCCAGGTTTTATGAAAACTCATATATAATGATAAACATAGGTTTTCCGAAACCTAGCATGCTGTGCAATGTCTCAAAATCATAACTTATATATATATAATAATCACTAGTGAATTGTCCGATAACCTCCAGACCCCATGCCGGCTCCCCGTCTTTGAGCAGACAGTCAGAGGAAAATACACTTCAAGCCCTATGCCGGCTCCCCGTCCCTGTGCTTAATAGCCAGAGGAAACACACTACAGGCCCTATGCCAACACCAAACTGTCGTCCGGGACGGATCAGAATCTATCCCTATGTCCCGTAGCGGAAAGGACCACTAGGTAAGTACAAAACCACTGAACATATATATCTTGAAAAATAACTTCATAGTATAAAGTCATCCATCATCTATACTATAAAGAGGTGTTCGAAACATATTCCAAATATCATATCGTCATCCATCGAATATTCTATAAGAATATGGGTTATAGGAAAAATAGTAATAATTCAAAATAGCATCAGTAAGCATGTTATCTCAAAGCGTTTCATAGAACATAATCATTAAATCATGTTTTTCCATGTATGCATTTCTACTATTAAAACATGCATTTTTAGAAGGAGTCCACTCACAGTACTTCGCCACCGAAAAGCCACGCAACTAATGAAAACAGAAACGCCAATATAATTGCCCCTAAGCACATAAATGGCTCAATTAATAAAACTATATAATAGCAATTGAATTTGGAAAAAAGGACATTGGAAATGGATTCAAAACGTCGAATTACCCTAAGAAGAATCTCGGATAAATTTCGTAAACATCAATAAAATATTCCCTGAATATTCCCTAATAGAATATTCCCTAACAGAATATTCTTCATAAAAGGTTTTGGGCCGACTAGGGTTTAGGATTAGGACTTGGGTTAGGTTTAGGTTAATGGGTTAGGGAATTAGGTTGATAAAAGGCCTAGGGTAAATAATTGGGTTTAGGGGTTTTAAACTATAAGGGTTTATCGGGTTAGGGCCCTAGGTTTTAGGGCTTAAAGAGGAAAGGGCTTAAAGCCCTGGTTCAAAAGGCCCAAAGGCTTTTAACCTAAGGGTTTCTGGGTTCAACAAGGGAACAGGCCGAAGGCCTTTATAATTAAACAATTAAAATTAAAACAAAATAAAAGGAAAAAGGGTTTGGGTTGGGCTCGGATCTAACGGGCCTAAAGCCCCAGTTCTAAAAGGCCTAAAAGGCCTGGGTTTTCTGGAATGTGGGTCGCCGAACCCAATCGAAAGAGAAGGCCAGATTCGACCGGAATTTACACAAACTTTAAACGACCATAACGTTGTCAATACTTAATGAAATCAAGTGATTCAAAAACAGAAATCGTAGCCCTCAAAGTGACGAAGAGAATGATACCTCACACGATGTCCAACTCACAGTGGTTTGACCGGAAAATGCCTTGAAAGCCTCGGAGGTCGCTGGCAACTGGGTAAGATTCAAATGAGTATAACTTCTTCAATACTCAACGAAATTGGGTGAAACAAAAAGGAAAGTTGTAGTACTCAGCAAGACGAAGAGATTGATACCTTACAAGCCTGAAAAAACTCCATGGTTTGGCCGGAAATTACCTCTAAAGTCGCCGGAGTCGTCGGGGGAGACTTGGGTGTTCTCTGGGTGTCCCGGAGCTTCGCCGAGACAGGGGAGAGAGAGAAGAAAGTTCCAGAGGTGATGGTGGTGTCGTAGCTAGGTGGTTATGGTTGTGGGTGTGTGTGTGGGTTTGACGATGAGGATGGAAGAGTGAGGTCGAAAGAGAGGGAGAGTGAGAGAAAGAAGAGGGCTGAGAGAGATGGAAGAGTGACAGGAATGGAGGACACAAATGGGTGTAACAGAACTTTAGCGACTTTAACTGATGACTATTCTTTTTCATAAAACTATGTTACAAGTTTACATTGTTTATTCTATGGTATTGCAAATAAAAATACTGAGCCAACAGTTCGAAAAGTAAAAAAGAACTCCTAGCAACACGGTAACGTGTTGCAGGATCAGAGAGTTGGCCAATCCTATGTTTTCTATGCAGTGGTTTTGCATCTGCAAATGCGCTTCTCTTTGTACATAATGGTTAAAACTGTACTCTTTTATATGCAAACTTGAATGCAATCCTTTTATACGTGGAAAATATTTTCGGTTATCTAATTTTGTTGCCAATGGTGTCAATGTTTAGACTTGAGCCTGCACGGCAGATGCATTTGAAGGATATGCATGGCTTTCTTCATTAATATCGCTGTCTCTTCTTGA
The DNA here is from genome assembly GCF_916048215.2 of Malus sylvestris. Taxonomy (NCBI): domain Eukaryota; kingdom Viridiplantae; phylum Streptophyta; class Magnoliopsida; order Rosales; family Rosaceae; genus Malus; species Malus sylvestris. The sequence goes on from NC_062262.1 coordinate 30,851,210, forward strand.
GAACCTCCTGTTTGGACTTCCCCATTGTTTCATTACATCCAATATGAACTTCCAGTTGGTTTTGTGTTCCAGCATTGATTTACAAATGCGAAAACTATAAACCACGAGAGCAATTGTCGATGTTCCTCCTGTGAGTATGAATACTACCCAAAAGCTTTTGGGGCTTAGACTAGGATTATCAATAGCACCATCTGTTTCTGCATCCACGCACTTCAGAGAGGCCAGCATGCGGTTCTCTAAAATCCGAAGTTCACCACTTTCGGTTACCTTTAGCATTGCTTCTGTTACACTAGGAAGCAACAGAGACCCTTTTGGAAATACCTGTAGCATAAAAGCTTAGTTTATATATAGTTTAACTTAAGTGCAGAAGATTAACTTGGTGAGAAGCTAGAGAATTACAAATCCAAATCCTCCAACTTTGTAAGTCGGTCCAACTGCCATAAAGGCTTTGCAGTATTTTCCAACGAATATTTTTGCCAAAGGGGCTTCAAGAAAGGCAGCAGCAATTACTTTACTTCTGAGGGCTAAGGCATATTCTTCTGAGGAGTTAAACTGCAAAATATTGTTGGGGTGGAAGCCCAAGACTTCCCTTAAATAGGCTGAAACAAAGGATCCCTTACCATGACCAACCATGGCATTGGTTCGCAGCAGCGCATCCACATCTGTTACAGTAGGTTCAAGCTGCTGGACAGTAAGCATGCTGGTAAAGTTAGCCGTGTATGTCTGCGTGATGATTAGCGCCATAAATAGCCAGACCACCGTTGTCATCCTAGACAAATTACTATGCAGCTTATCTCCTTTGATCAGTTAAAACAAATGGAAGTTGTATTTAGACAAGTTTTAGAAAAAATAGAGAATAGGAAAATGAAATTGAACATCAATGTGGGTTACGAAATTACCGTGTAAGGAGAAGAGAGTGGTGAAGGATAGCCAAATCAAGCTTCCTATTTGATTTAGCACAGAACCTTTGAGTTCAGGACAATAGTTTCGCTCTATCAGCCATACGACAAAGCCATTGTAGACATTGATCGCTCCTATCAGTGCCCACATTGCTTTTGTGAAAGGTCTCATAAATAACCATGCTTTGCTACATGTTTTGGACCTGACCGGAACTATCATTATCAATCCTGATTCGGTATAGGGATGTGTGAATTCTGCGTGCTTATATCTGTGGGACACTATTGACACATCACCAACTACAGCATCAAATTTCTGCAAGTCAAATTTGATTGATCTTTAATTATTCCATGAAATATAAAATAATGGCATATGCAATTTGGACTAATTAATCAACTGAAGAGACTAGAAAGTAAATATCTTACATGCAAATGGATCTGCTCAACTAAAGAATCGTATGTTCCTTCGAAGGGAAAGAACTCGTAGGGCAAATGGTAAGGCAGCTCCTTTAGGGTTGCTTTGAAGAGATCTATTGCAAGTCCATTGAAAGATAAGTTATGTCCCAATGGATCTTTCTTCACATTTACGTACTGTTTAAACGTTGATCCTGTCGGCACGCCAATTCTCAGCACGTTTGCGTTTGTTGTTGGTTCAGTCCACCCTTTTGGAGTCAACCAAGGCCCCCCTGGCCAAAACACTTGCCCCAAATATTTCATAGAAGATCTGTTAGTAGCACGTTCACCTAGAGTCAGTGAGAATCCTAATCCATCTGACCAGTATCCAACTTCTCTGTAACTCTTTCCATTCACATTGATGATTTGAAATACATGTTGTGGAGCTAATTTTTGGTCACTGAACTTAATTCTTCCATTTAAGCCATGAAAATCGCTTTGCAAAAGTTTTGCTAACAAGTTCCTCCCTTTCCTGCTTTCTGTCACAGCTAAAGCCACTGCCCTTGCAGCATCATAAGCCTGTGCTGCAAAGATTCCAGGTTCATTGTTATCCTCTTCAGGGTGTTCCGAGCTAAACCTTTTACGAAACTTATGATCAAAGTCCTTAGATTGTTTCCCGCTTTCGGGGAGGTAGCCCTTGAGTCCGATGATCCCTTGCATTGTTGAGATGGTGGAGGCATTAAAGGAGTGGACAAGGCTTGTAATAGGATCAGTGGTGATCCAAACATAATCCTTTTCCATCATCTCCATTTCTTTTGCCTTCCGGAATAGTTGCACTGCCAGTTGCGCAGACAAATGTACAACAAAGACTCTACACTGGTCTCTTCGGATTTTCTCAAGCTCTTCAATTAATGAAGAAGAAGCAAAAGGAGGGAGAGCTACAAGGTGGCTAATTTCTGCACCAACTTGTCTCAAGGCATCAGAGAGATGAGGTAAGACTTCATTGGCTGAAGAATCTCTATCTTGGTAAATTACAGTGACTTGATGCCATTCCCAAGACTGAACTATAGCAGCAATTGCTTCCATTTGTTTCAACCGGTTACGAGAAGCTTGAACCAGAAAGGGCCACAGCTCAGTTGCCCACATTGGATTAGCCTCAGCAAGGGAAACAATTGCGGTATGAGTCTCACTGCCAACCTTAGCTACTAATGATGTCTCTTCCCATGTATGAGGTCCTATAATAGCTAGCACTTTTTGCTCATCTATAAGAAATTTAGCTGCAGATTGATAAATGTTATGGCATTAGAAGTGTTATATTAAGCTGATTTTCATTATCTCCTTGTTTGATTTTCAACCGTCAATTATGTACTTACTTCCTATTGAGTTTTTTCACGCAAAAATTTAAAGGAAAACTAATGAAAAGGGCTTGAAAACTTTGAGTTTTAATGATAAGGACAAAATAAAGGGTAAAGTGAATAGTACCAGGATTGACTTTTTAGTGTAAAAATGTGGTTTTTCGTTAAAGTGAACAGTACCGGGTGCTTTTCGTTAAAGTTCCCAAAATTTAAAGCAAAGAAGAGAGAAAAATGAATGTATACATGATACATTTATTTTATATGCGCCAGATTGAAGAATACACAATTATATGGCTTTTTATTATACCTCATGTTTCAAGTTTTAGGTCTTAAAAACTTGTTTGGTGGACTATTTTAAAAAACTAAACTAAAAAATATAGTCTATTATCTAAAAACATAAAAAATAATTTTTTAGAATTTTTAAACTTAAACTCACTCCTTTTCTCTTCCTCCTTCCCTCTCACTCCCTCCTCCCCCCTCACTCCAAACCCATCTCTCTCGTTTCTTCTTTCTTTCTCCTTTTTTTTTTAATATATTTTTCGTCTCTCCTTCAATCCGCTCTTTTCTCTCACTCCTCTTCCTCTCTACCTCGTCCGATCCACTCTCTTCTTTCTCTTTCCTTCAATCATCTCTTACTTTCTTTCCTCCTCTCTCCTCTTTCTCCCTCTCCTACGGCCCCCTCTTTTTAGATCTATTTGTCTAGTTTAAGTCGTAAGATTTAAAAAATTTAAATTGCAAACCAATCAAGTTTTTGAGTCTTAAAGAAAATTGTTTTCAAGAAATGTTCTTAAGAAATGTTTTGAGAAATGATGAAAATTTTCAAATAGGATATCAAACAGGCTCTAATTACCTGCAAGAGCTGCCTGCAAGGGCTCCCTCTGAGAGTTTCTTACGTGCAGAACCATTCTCTGATTCCCAGTGGAATCAAAATGATCATCCAATGCCATTTGAATTGCCACTCTCTCTTCTTTTCCAATCCGAGAACTGTTGTCGATAATAGCACCTAGTCCCATTCCGGGTTCGTTCTCTATTGTATTGGCATTTCCAAATGTTGTAATTCCTTCCCTAACTGAAACTGTGATCAGGAAATAAAAAAGAAGAGCAAACTGAGACATTATTATTATTTTTTATTTTTAAGAATGGCTTTTAGAGCTCTCTTCCTATTTATATTGACAAGAATGCTGCCGTATATACTTTTTACTCAGTCAACATTAATAGATTCCCTCCTTTTTTCTTGGGTCATATAGTCAACATTAGGAATTAATCAATACTTCGGTCTTTTTTCCTTGCATGCATACAGTATTTCTGCAGTATGGTGCGTGGAATTAATTCAACTCCATCTTGGCCAAAATTACATCTAGAAAGCCGCTTAAAATTTAAAATTTTTTCGTTTTAATATCTTTGTTAAACTTCCAATATCTGATATATATCACTCCCTAATGGAGGTTAACTTGAAAGAACTATAGGCTAAATCAGTAGAGTACTCCAACAAGACGACATTTGTGTATATATAGACACACACGTGGTGTAAATTAATGTTTGCATGTTGTCTTGCAGCAAAATTTGAAATCTTACATTGATTAGGTCTATTTTTTGTCCGAATGTGTCTTTTAGGCATCAAATCAACTCTTGTAAATCTATACTTCCTTGCTGTAGTTTCCATGCATGTACAAGTACAACCTCAAAGAAACGTACTAGCAAATATAATTGATGCTCTAATATTCTCTAATATGATATAATTGGAATTGGTAAAGTGAAAATGACCATTTGAATTTCCTAGTAATAACCCCCTTGTAGGTTTCAATATTCATGCACCTGTCCAAATTAAAGACTAAAAATGTTATACTTTGAATTTTCATCATTTGGAGTACAAGTATAAAGTCATCAGATTCTACAAGTAGAGATACAAAGTGAACTAATCCAACTAGTTTACTTATTTATTTCTTGCTGTTACGTTTTAGTTTTACTGATTTTCATGTAGGTAGGTTGGATTGTTCTGTTACAATCCGTCCCTAATTTTATTGTATGTTACTTTCTTAAAGTTGTGAAATTATGAAAATGCTCTTGGAATAGCAAAGTTGCAATTCTACATGGATGTTTGAGCTCATTTCATACTTTGTCTCCTTTCTTGCCATATCTCGTAGTTGTAAGTTGTGAGTGTCAAAGAACATGTGCTTCCTGTTTCTTGATATACAGTAACTTGGTAAATTCGAGTTAATAGTTGAGAAAATTATGGAGCCTTATTTGGTTAGGTTTAGGAGTCCTTATTTAGTGCAATTAATTATGAAAACCTTATTTAGTTGACAAAGAATTCATTACCATTTTGGATTATAATGAAATCCTAATTGATTTGGAATATCCCTTTAATCAGTTAATAGGCCGGATTAAGGGGATGATCATCTATATATTAGGAGGTCCTTGCACTCACAACATTATCCTATTCCAGTGCAAAACCCTATTTCAGTGCACAAGGACTCTTGGCTGCTAGAGTGTAGAAGTTCCTCCTTGAAACCCTAGCAGTCATGGCTTCTTCTTCCTCTGCTTTGGAAGATAAGTTTATTTCCCTTTAATTGTTTGATTGTTTTATTGTCGTTATATTTGTTATATTTGTGATCCTAGTAACTTGTTGATTTTCAGATTACTTCTTACATGTGGTATCAGAGCAACTCAACTTGTCTAGGATTCAGAAGTTCCACGATCATATGGTTGGTTTTGAATATATTGAAATTACTTCTGCATATATTTTGCTTTGTTCCTTGTCTGCAGATACACACTACTACAATATTAGCTTTAGGTGTCGGATGATCCTGCCGGTTAATAAGTCATTCTGACGGATAAAAGATTTCTGACACATAATTTATTTACTGTCGGATTAAAGTTACTTTCTGTCGGATATATCCGACATAAATTTCTGGCGGATTTTTCCTGGCGGATTTTGTGACGACCCGTCCCAAATTTTCCTATGTAATTTCTCCCCGAGTATATGTATTGACGATTATGCCTTTATTGGCAAGAGACGTGGACTTATTCTTAACGCTTTCCATTTTATTTCTCGCTATCGCATTTAAATTGTACACGCTAGTACGTGTGTGCGTAAAATTTTAAAGTGTAAAATCCTACCTGTGCACTTCCCTTCATCATTCGGTCTCCACTATCCCATTTTTTTTCTGTATGTTCTGTCCCCTCCCTCAAATCAGAAAAGCATCTTTCTATCTCTCTCTCCCTTCGAACACTCCCTCTCCCTCTCTCTCTATACACGGATCATCACCAAAGTTCATCAAATCTTCATAGATCGAGGAAACAAAGATCACCATCGTGTTCATCTCGTCAATACGAGTTCATCCATACTAGTTTCAGGTAAGATTTCCACTGTTTTCACGTCGAACCACTTACCTCCGTTTGGGTCACTGTTCATGCAATAATTATTGGTTGATTTTTAGGAGTTTTTAAGCTCATAGTGAGCTTAAGGAGGTTCTTAGGAAGCTCGGAGTGCTTCGTTGGAAGTTTTGGATGCCAAAAACACAGAGATCGGAAAGTTCAAAGTTTGGCCGGAACTTTCGAGGCGTTTTACGGCCAAACCACGGAGAGTTAGATGTAGTGCGAGGTACCATTCTCTTAGTCTCTTCGAGAACTACAACTTTCGTTTTTGTTTCACCCAATTTAGTTGAGTATTAAAGAAGTTATACTCATTTGAATCTTACCCAGTTTCCGGCGAGTCCGACGGCTTTCGAGGATTTTTCCGGTGAATTCCCGGCGAGTTAAGGGTCGAGACAGGTATATATGTGTTCGTCTCGTCAATATCTTCATTTTTATATAAAGTACGTTGAAAATGGTGAAGAAATGACAAAGTTATGGCAATTTGAAAAACTGCCCAGAAACCGGCGAAAAAAGTCTGGCGAGCCGAGGAAGAAGGAAAACCCGAAGTTTTTCGTTCAAGAACCGTGGCCTTTTAGTCACTTTCAAACCATTTTTCTGGTCAACCTCGACCACAACTGAACTTCTTCTAGGTACAAACTTGTTCCATACATTCCTAACTTCAAAATGGCTTTTGAATCACTGAGTTTGGTTAAGTAACGAGTTAGAAATCAACTCTGGAAGTTAGGAAGAAAATTTCAGTTTCTGGAAAATTTGTAACCGTGGTCGTTTGGCCACTTTAAGGCCAAATTTCCGAACAACAAGGACTATATTCAACCTTTCTGTAAATTGGAATCGGTAGACCACATTCCTAGCTTTAATTTGGCTTTTGTAGAAGTGAATTTTGTTGAGAATCAAGCTCGTTATAAGCTCTGGAAGTTGACCCAAAAATCTGCAAAACTGCAGATTTTCGCGAAGAAGGCAAGTACAGTGTACGCGTGGGGGCGCGTCCGGCATCCGATCGGCGCGTGGTTGACGCGTGTGCGTTCGTGTCGTCGAGTAGATCGATTTCATATATTTATACCCTAGGTTTGAGCAAACTATGGGCGTTTTATGTAGGTTTCCGTTATGTACGTTAATTAATGATATTTAGTTATTTCACATATAGGGGAAACTTATTCCGAGGATTTTCGAGGCCAAGCTAGGCTCGGGGGCTACGACCCAACGACGTACTTGTGAGTGGGCAGTTGTTTTATACCTATATATATTTATAGTTTCCATAAATGCGTATTTACTTCATTTTTACGCTTATATTGCCTAGTATCATTATTGTGAAATAAATTGTGATAAATGCTGCTATATGGTTGTGATATTACTGTCATGACATTCATACATACTTGTGTACATGCTCATCTTGCTGCACCCGGTGGTAGTACTCGCCCCAGGGCCAGGGCCAGTCCTTCACGTGTATGTTCACATCCGCACCGTTTGCTCACCTTGGATCCAAGTTTAGGTGCCAGTCTTGTCGGGTAGATTGCATTAGGCGATCCGACTTGTATGTGATGTGTTTTTGCACCAGTCTTCACGTGATCGTAGTACTAGAGCATATTGATTACACCCAGTTCTGTTCGTGCCAAAAACCATCTGTCCGAACTTGTGTGTCAGCTTAGATGGATGAGCACTTAGTTATATTGATTATCACTTGATTATTATTGTGGCATATGATACATCATTGACTTGGCATAATTCTGGTTATATGGTTGATATATATATTGGATTTCATACTTACGTAGTATGTTTTGAGGAAACTATACTTGTTTTACGGCGAGGGGTTAGTATATTCAAAGATAAAGGTTTTCTTATAAGCATTGTTTTGCTGACCCACTCAACTTTGTTTTTTGCCCCTCCAGGACCTAAATAATTGTACTCTCTGTGGCATTCGAGGAATCACGACAGTTCTGACATTTCCTTCTGTTTAGACGTACGAACTTATCACTACTATGTAATAAGTGTACTTTGGGTTGCTTTGACTACTCTTTCGTAGTCTCACTGTCTATTACGCTTTGAATAATTGTAGTGGGTTCAACCCACGAATTGCGCACTCTTTCACTGTTTAGTCCTACCTAGTTTTAATTTTATTCACTTTTTGCATCACTTACCCTTATGGTTACGTCACCTCACGGTGACGGCCAGCATGCTTCGACCTTTTCAGGTCGGGGTGTGTCAGATTTAACCGCCATAAAATTATTATAACCCTCAGTATTTTTGAATTCTTTTTTTTTTAATATTTTTACATATTCTGGCGGTTTCTAAGTTAATTGTGGCGGTTATAACCGACATAAATTAACTATTTTATTATTTTAGATTCTGGCGGTTATTATTTTAGTATTCTACCGGTTATAACCGACAGAAATTGACTATTTTATTATTTTAAAATGTTACATTGATTAAAAATAAATAAACAAATGGTGTAAATATTTGTTTTCACTCACGGTCCCTTTACCTAATCTCTTAATGTTTTTTTTTTGCGATTTTTTACACATGCTATCTTGGAGTATATATAAACATATTTGACGGTTAAATCGTTGAAACTAGTTTCGTAGAATGCATACCTATCAAATTGATAGATTTAACAAACACTGAAAGAGTTAATGTTATACTTCCATTAAGTATAAAAAATTATTCACTAGTGTAAATATTTTAAATTGAAGATCGAATTCGTTCAATGCATTCCTATAGGGTCGAGGAGTGTAACTGTAAAAAATCATCAAAATCGAAGCTAAAATAACTGTTAAATTGTGATTTTTTGTTTAAAACCATCGAAATTTTTTGTTTCGTTACCTAATATCTGAATGTTTGTTTTTTACAATTTTGTACGTATGCAATCTCGGAGTGTGTAAAAATAAGTTTGACAGTTGGATCGTTAAAAAAAGTTTCATAGAATGCATATTGCATCAAAACAGTAGATTAAACAAACACTAGTTAATAGTATACTTCTATTAAGTATAAAATAAGATTTTGTGGTATCCACTAGTGTAAATATTTTAAATTGAAGATCAAATTTATTCATTACATTCTTATAGGGTCGAGGAGTGTAGCTGTAAAAAATCATCAAAATCGAAGCTAAAATAACCGTTAAATTGTGATTTTTCTTTTATAACCGTCGAAAACTTTTGTTTCGTTACCTAATATCTGAATGTTTGTTTTTTACGATTTTTTGCGTATAAAATCTTGGAGTGTGTACAAATACGTTTGACGGTTGGATCGTTGAAAAAATCTTCTTAGAATGCGTATCACATCAAAACAATAGATTAAACAAACACTTAGAGTTAATGTTATACTTCCATTAAGAATAAAATAAGATTTTGTGGTATCCACTAGTGTAAATATTTTAAATTAAAGATCAAATTTATTCATTACATTCTTATAGGGTTGAGAAGTGTAGCTGTAAAAAATCATCAAAATTGGAGCTAAAATAACGTTTAAATTGTGATTTTTTGTTTATAACCGTCGAAAACTTTTGTTCCGTTACGTAATCTTTGAATGTTTGTTTTTTACGATTTTTTACGTATGCAATCTCGAAGTGTGTACAAATAAGTTTGATGGTTGGATCGTTGAAAAAAGTTTCGTAGAATGGATATTGCGTCAAAATGGTAGATTAAAAAAACACTTAGAGTTAATATTATACTTCTATTATGTATAAAATAAGATTTTGTGGTATCCACTAATGTAAATATTTTAAATTAAAGATCAAATTTATTCATTACATTCTTATAGGGTCGAGGAGCGTAGCTGTAAAAAATCATCAAAATCGGAGCTAAAATTACCGTTAAATTGTGATTTTTCGTTTATAACCGTCGAAAACATTTGTTATGTTACCTAATATCTGAATGTTTGTTTTCTGTGATTTTTTACATATGTGATCTCAGACTGTGTACAAATAAGTTTGACGGTTGGATTGTTGAAAAAAGTTTCGTAGGATGCATATCGCGTCAAAACGGTAGATTAAACAAACACTTAGAGTTAATATTATACTTCCATTAAGTATAAAATAAGATTTTGTAGTATCCACTAGTGTAAATATTTTAAATTGAAGATCAAATTCATTCAATGCATTCTTATAGGGTCGAGGAGTGTAGCTGTAAAAAATCATCAAAATCGGAGCTAAAATAACCGTTAAATTGTGATTTTCATTTATAACCGTCGAAAACTTTTGTTATGTTACCTAATATCTGAATGTTTGTTTTCTGTGATTTTTTACGTATGCGATCTCAGAGTGTGTACAAATAAGTTTAACGGTTGGATCGTTGAAAAAAGTTTTGTAGGATGCATATCGCGTCAAAACGGTAGATTAAACAAACACTTAGAGTTAATATTATACTTCCATTAAGTATAAAATAAGATTTGTGGTATCCACTAGTGTAAATATTTTAAATTGAAGATCAAATTCGCGTCAAAACGGTAGATTAAATTGTAAATATTTTGTTCATAACCGTCGAAAACTTTTGTTTTGTTACCTAATTTCTGAATGTTTTTTTTTTTGCGATTTTTTATGTAAGCGATCTTGTAGTATCTACAAACAAGTTTGACGGTTAGATCATGGAAACTAGTTTCATAGAATGCATATCTCTGTTAAATTTGCCTAAATTTTGAAGTGGGAAAAGTAATTTGTGCTAAATTTTTATTTATGTTTTTCAAGTATTGATTAGACAATATTTCGTTTGTGTGATGACATTTACATTGTATAATTCTCTTTTTGTTTATTTATCGCATATTTTACATGGGTTATTATCTATTAAACCAAAAGTGTAAAAATTATCTATTAAACCAAACAATTATTTATTTAATTTTTAAAAACGTATTCTATTTAAATACATATTATTTATTAAACCAAACAATTATTATTTTATTTTTTTAATTGTAACAAAATTGGGGGGGGGGGGTTTAAAATTTTTGGGGGGAATTTAAAATTTTTTGGGGGAATTTAAAATTTTCGGAGGGAATTTTGTGCCGCCATTTTTTTTTCTGTCGGTTATAACCGACAGTAATGAACTTTTGTGTCCATTTTTATTTTAAATTTTTTTGTTCTGTCGGTTTTAACCGACAGTAATGACAATATTCCAAAATAAAACCCCTCCATCTCTTTCCTTGCGCCGCTGCTTCTCCCTTCCCCCTTTTCTCTTCTCCTCATTTCCTTCTCCTTCTCGCTTGTTGATGGTAATGTAATGACATTTACATTGTATAATTCTCTTTTTGTTTATTTATCGCATATTTTACATGGGTTATTATCTATTAAACCAAAAGTGTAAAAATTATCTATTAAACCAAACAATTATTTATTTAATTTTTAAAAACGTATTCTATTTAAATACATATTATTTATTAAACCAAACAATTATTATTTTATTTTTTTAATCGTAACAAAATTGGGGGGGGGATTTAAAATTTTTGGGGGGAATTTAAAATTTTTTGGGGGAATTTAAAATTTTCGGAGGGAATTTTGTGCCGCCATTTTTTTTTCTGTCGGTTATAACCAAAGAATAAAAAATCGATAATATCGGCGATATTTCGCCGATATTATCGTTTTTTTTAAGATCCGATATTTTTTTAACTACCCAAATAATTTCCGTCAAAATATCACGATATTATCAATAATATAGATAATATAGCTATATTTTTAAACTAAAGGCATCATTAGCTTGTGTTTTAGTTAAATGTCTTTTACTTATCGATCCTGAGACTTCCGCTTATTTTTAGAGTATTTTTATAATTACTTTTCTGACTTCATGACTCTCAATTATGAAAATGGTTTTGTTTTGCTTTCATGGGAAGACGTGAAGATGAGTTTTCTTAGCCATGTGGTGATATTAAGAAGCAAATCTGATTGCTTTGTTTATAGCTATACTTATTTGATGAAAGCTATATATATATAAAATTTTGCATTGATTTTTTATCTTCGCCTGGTTATTGATAATTTCTTCTTAATTTGTTGTGACCTTAATTAATATGTGTGTATATTATCAATTTTTGGAGTTTGGAGGCTTGTCACAATTTGCATCTAAATAGTTTGATTTAATTATTTTAATATGATTAATATCAAGATTGACTTGGATGGCATTGCTGTAGCTGATGGGCAGTGTTTAGGGTTCCTTGTTTTGGAATCCTATTTATAATAATAATTACTATGGCTTCTCATGGTGTTTCAAATTTTTATCTCACACACTGGTCACTGGCAAACCGTTCTTTAGTGACTACTCACGCTGTCAATGGTCAAGTTTAAAATTTTGGTCATTTTCGGAGTCCTTCGGCAAGAATCACTTGCCATTAGGAAACATGGGTATGATTTAATTGAATTATACTTTTTTAATAAATTACATGATATCAATTATTTTCAAACTCTTAAATATAAATCCTTCTACGGATTAATATGGAGTTTTGTTATGAGTTTGTGAGGTTTGTCTTCTTGTTTTCCCTCTTTTTTGTGTATACATGGATCCTCTCAAATTTTCTTATCATTATAAAATAATCCTATCGTTATGTGTTTCTAGAATTTTCATGCTTCCGCTCACTCTTATTCTATTATTTTTCATGAATCTATTACCCTTGTATTAAAGAGAAGAATTGAAGTGGTAGTGTTGAGACTTTCTGCCTATATTAACTTATATTTTAACTACATCGGCTTATTGATTGCATGATTAAATATTGTAGTTTGGTCCATAATTTTTTGGAATAATGAATTAAAAGGACTAGTGTGGCTTTTGCATTGAAATTTGATATGGTTACCAAATTTGGATATTTTGTTGATGTAGACCTTAAGCCAAGTTGTCTATATGACCAAATCCTTTTCTTCTATGGTGAAAAGGGATGCCTTGTTTGTCGTAATAATCACCAAAAGAATGAATTTTTGTTAGCTATTTGCATTTTGTTTAGCAAATATATAGTGAATGGTCATTGTTTAGCCAAATTCTCATCAATGCATATGTATCTTATTTTATTGTGATCTGATTAGAAGATTTTGTAAATTTCATTCACCGCTCTAGAACAATAATTTGATAAATTTTCCTATCTCCAATTTTGATGAAATTATTTCATGTTATGTTATATAATGAATTCTATATATGCAAAAATTTTCATGTCTTTTGGACAAAAAAATGGATTTATGGTAAATTTTTAAGTATGATACCATGTTGTTGGAATTCTGCAGACTTCTGCAGAATAGTGTGTTTGTAATATTATTTTGATATATTTATGTAATTTATAAATTATTGAAATTTTAGTATGATATACATTGAGATATTTATTTCAAATCTGGAAAGTTTGACGAGCATTGGTTTGAAAATGAATTATTGATGAATTTTTAATCTCGGGATTGTTCTGCAGAATTTATGCGGTGTCTGCAGAAAATTCCATTTTGATTTTATTTTTAGCCCACTTTTAAAATCGAAAAAATCATGTAATTTTGCGTGACAATAAATTTACATGTCTACTTTATTTCTGGAAATTTTCATACACATTGGAGGAAGATTGAAGTTTTGGTGAATTATTTAGTCTCGGGTGTGTACTGCAGAATGTTTTCCGTTTCTGCAGCACATCCCATTTCTAATTTGATTTTAGTACACTTGTTAAACCTCAAAAATTATGAAATTTTGGAATATGTCAGATCAATATGTTTACTTCGTATTTGAAAATTTTCATGACAATCTAACTAGAATTGATTTTTGAGTGAATTTGCAAACTAAAGTAGTATTGCTGAATATTTTTTTTTTTTGGAATTTCGAAAACATTTCTGAATTATTGTTTTTAGGGATTTGTGCAGTATCAATTATTGACATGTTTAATTGGTCCTATTTGTTCTTATCTTATGCAAATTCTCAAAACTAATGACTTTGGTTGTACCATATATTGGGCCTCGATATTTTGGCTTCATTATTGAGCCCATGATTTATGTAAGAGGACGAAACTCTTATTCTATAAAAGGGATCCACCTCACCTTCACTAAGGGGAGAAAGAAGGAGAGTCTCACATCCAGAGACACAACATCACTCTCATACAATTCTCCTCACAACAATAGAGGGCAATACCCTCTCAGCCAAATAGGGAGCAAAAAGGCAAGGGCTGCATCCACAGAGAGCTCCCTTCCCGATCTATTGTAATCTAGACATTCATAAAGTGAAATGGAATCAACATCAGTGTGGACGTAGCCCAAACATTGGGGTGAACCACGATACATCTTTGTGTTCTTGTGCGTTTGTGTGATTCACGGTCGGATTTATGTTGGTCCAAGATCCACCAGATTTTGTGCATCAACATTTGGCGCCGTCTATGGGAAACGACACGAAAAGTTATGTTGGTTCTCTTTCAGTTTTTTCATCTCACCATTGTGAAACCTCACCACAATATCCACCGTGAATCTGCAAAACCCAAGAAACCTTCTCAATTATAAAACCCCCATTCTGCCTACCATTACTTTGATTTCTCTACCCAGCAAACCCAGAAGACCTAGCACAGTACAAGTCTGTCACCATTTCACTCAATTCGGTACCTTTCTGAGCTCTTATCCTCTATTGGGATTTCAATGTCGGGTTCATACGCTTCTTTCCGGTGAGGGCGCTCTCGCCGCACCTGAGAATGCTGCCGGATGTGGAGAGCCAGTACTTGACGGAGCTATTGGCGGAGCACCAAAAGCTCGGGCCTTTCGCGCAGGTCCTCCTCATATGCAGCCGCCTCTTGAATCAAAGAGTTTTCTACCTACGCCACGATCCTCAACTCCTCGCTCTACACCGTCGACGGCGGCTAGCGCGCTGTCCTTTTCGACCATTTCCGTAGAGTCATCGACGACACCGTCGGCGAAGGCACCCACTTCCTGATCCCATGGCTTTAGAAGCCCTACATCTTCAACATCCGCACCCGGCCCCACACCTTCTCCTTTGTCTCTGGCACCAAGGATCTCCAGATGGTGAATCTCACCCTCTGTGTACTCTCGTGCCTCGAGGTCGCTCAACTCCTTTAGATCTTCAAAACCTTAGGGCTCGAATGCGATGAGAAGGTCCTCACGGTCGAGGCAGTCGTTGAGCAGGAACAACAATAGTATCAGTGACGAACCGATCACTGATCTCATAACCAAGTTACATCAACTTTTTCTTGAGATTCGCAACAGGCATTCCACAGAGATCACAGGAGCAACAATACATACTACATATACTCTGATCTTATAAACTATTCGATCAGCGCAAATTGTGTCTCTACAACCTCCTTTACACTCCCGGACTTTTCGAGAGTTTGGGCAGCAACATCACTTCCACTCTCAGTCCTCATTCTCCTATCCTTTCTCTCTTTTGCTCAAACTATTCTCAAAGGTCCATCAATGGCGGGTCGTGGCGAAGCTTGGGGATCCGGAGCCGCTAACAAGGCCACATCGCAGTTCGGTAAGGCCAGTTTGCAATTCCCTGTCAGTCGTATTGCTCGTTTCTTGAAAGCAAGAAAGTACGCCGAATGTGTCGGTGCCGGAGCTCTAGTCTACCTCGCTGCTGTCCTTGAATACCTTGCCACTGAGGTCAACGAATGGTTTCGACCGGAAAGGCTCAAAGGATTCTAACCCAAGTTTTCGACAGAAACCCAATCGGACAAGATAAGGACTCCCTCTTCTCTTACTTATCATTTGTTTATTTAATAGTTTATTATTTATCTTTAATCATTTCTAACCATCACATGCATTCTGTGATAGTTTATTATTTATCTTTAATCATTCCTGATCATTACATGCGCATTCTACAAAACAACTTGTTTATTTAATCCAACATTATTATTATTAGTCACATGCGCACCATACAGAATAACCTCACAAAGGAAAAATGAGCCTATGTGCTTGGACACCCTTGAGCTCGAACCTCGACTCATGGATCCAACTCAAGGACCCTACAGATGGCCCCGACTTGATAACCTTACGTATGACCCTGACTCAAAGACTCGATTTATGGACCCGATCCGCGAATCCGACACATAGACCCAATATGCGAACGGGACAAGCGGACCCGAGTTATGTCAAGAATCAACTCATAATGAGCGCACGCTGACGTCGAGTCCATACTCGTAACGAGGAACGCCACAAGCCTAGCTGCCTCACAACGAGCACCGCCTCTAGCTGAGCAACCGCCTCGCCGAGAGCATCGCCTCTAGTCGAGCAGCCTTGCAACGTGTGCTACCTCTAGCTGAGTATTGCTTGATGTTAAGCACCGTCTCATGTCGAGTACCAGTTCTGGACGACATCTAGTCACTTCAGCCCGTACATGGATTGGATTTGAAGTCTCCAACCAAAAAACTCTCTTGACTGAAGACTTGGGGGACTCCTGTTGTACCATATATTGGGCCTCGATATTTGAGCTTCATTATTGAGCCCATGATTTATGTAAGAGGGGGAAATCCTTACTCTATAAAAGGAATCCTCATCACCTTCACTAAGGGGAGAAAGAATGAGAGTCTCACATCCAAAGACACAACATCACTCTCATACAATTCTCCTCACAATAATAGAGGGCAATACCTTCTGAGCCAAACAGAGAGCAAAATGGCAAGGGCTGTATCCACAGAGAGCTCTCTTCTCGATCTATTGTAATTCATACATTCATACAGTGAAATGGAATCAACATCAGTGTGGACATAGCCCAAACATTGGGGTGAACCACGATACATATTTGTGTTCTTGTGTGTTTGTGTGATTCACGGTTGGCTTTATGTTGGTCTAAGATCCACCAGATTTTGTGCATCAACAACTTTTATTAGGCAACACTGATTAAATTTAGTTGAAAAGAATGTATTGGTTTATTTTGCTCAAACCAATATTATGTTTGGTCATCAATTTTGATTATGATGATCATTGTCTTTTAAGACAAAAATTGGAAAGTAACATCAGTTTACTAATTGATCATTTTGGTCCCTATCGAATAACTGAATAGTTATGTTTCCTCTTTCGAGAACTTTATTGTTCAATGTCAATAACGACATATTCTTGTGACTGATTTAATCTTTTGAGAATCATTGAATATCCAACAAAACGGTTATTTAATACTGTTCTAAAGGATTATTTTGAAAAGTCAGAATTCAAATTTATATGGTGAATAATTTTGTCCCAAAGGGAATTTTAGGAAATCATTTACGACTATAAATTAATATTATAGCAACATAAAGTACTTCTAACATATTTTTATCTGGCCAAAGCTGTTGAAGTTATATGTATTTTGTGTATTTTATGTTTTGGCTAGCTATGTAGGTATTTTATTTGCATGATTAGTTTCTGCCCAAAGGTGTAACAATCATGCAATTTGCAATTGGTTTGATCCTCCACAACTCGACTACTTCCATGATGAATCTTGCATAATCGAGAATGAATAGGTAAATTTGCCAATTTTTTGCCTTAATTTTCTATGAGTTCTAAATTGGATTAAAATTATTGTTGAAAATTTGATGTTATTGAGATATCTAAGCGTTTCTTTTAATCAATTTTGTTTTAGATTAAAACATAAATATTGAGTTTGGATTCTCTTATTAGGTTTCATTTTAATTTATGACCTAATCTTGAACACATATGTGTCACATCCTAGCCCGGGGCAGAACACTTCCTAGGCCCGCTCCACCACTGTAGCACGATATTGTCCGCTTTGGGCTTACCATTCCCTCACGGTTTTGTTTTTGGGAACTCACGAGCAACTTCCCAGTGGGTCACCCATCATGGGAGTGCTCTGGCCACCTTCTCGCTTAACTTCTGAGTTCCAACGGAACTAAAAGCCAATGAGCTCTCAAAAGGCCTCGTGCTAGGTAGGGATGAGAATATACATTTAAGGATCACTCCCCTGGGCGATGTGGAATGTTACATATGTGAGTCTTCTCTCATACACTAAAATAAAATAAAATTTGTAG
Source organism: Malus sylvestris (assembly GCF_916048215.2). Lineage (NCBI taxonomy): Eukaryota > Viridiplantae > Streptophyta > Magnoliopsida > Rosales > Rosaceae > Malus > Malus sylvestris. The sequence continues at coordinate 30,869,121 of NC_062262.1, forward strand.
TCATTGCATAAGTTTTTATTTATGGAACTTTTTAATTCTAACCTACTTTAAAATATAAAAAATAATAAATTTTTTTTTATGTATTTGATTTTTATTAATTCAACTAACCTATATTTTGGTATATGGAAACCACTTTCTCTAGTGTTTAATCTTGCAATTTTGAGTGTTTACCCAAGTGGAAGAAATAATGTATTATGAGCCTCGCACTCATCAATTTTGCATGCTTTTAATGGTCATAGTTTTGATAGATAAAATGTACATTATCATACTAGTTTATATTTTATATATGCAACTAATCTTGCAAGAAATTCAAGAAGGGTTAATGAGTATATTCTGCTCAAAAGTGTTTTGCTTATTAATTCTTGTTTGTTGTTCAAGAAATTGGACTTGTGATTTATATGATATTGATGGATAATTAATCTGCTCAAAAGTGTTTTCTTATTCAGTACAACTATAAATCAATGTATAGTGAAGCATGGAATTGACATGATTGTATATACTTCATCTGCTCAAAAGTGTTGAAGCTATATACGTTTGCCCTTGTATTTTATGTTTTAGCTATGCAAACCTAATATAATTAGTTTTTGTCCAAAGATGATTCTAGAATTATATGTTTTTGATGTAGTAAGAAAACATTTAGTTAAAGTTTTCTATTTCTGTCAAATGTTAGATGAACAAAAATAACCAAATGATTTTGTATAGTTTTTCAGTCACAAGAGTCATTTCCATACATATATCTAGAATAAAGATGTTGAGCTCACAAATTTTATATTTTAGATCCCATGACTAATGTTTTGCTAATGGGAGTATTTGAAAGGTATCTATTTCATTTTGTAGACATTTACAAAGTTTTTTTTTACTCTCTTAATCAGTGGGAGTAATAATAATTTATATAATTTTGTCTCTTTTAATAAGTGGGAGTAAGAGATTACCTTTTGTGTTAAGAATTTGAAGTGTTAGTGACTGATTTTTTTTAAGAGTTTTTGTTTAAGTTTTGTTCATAAGTTTAATAAGAGGTCATAATTTTGTAAATAATATGTTGTATTTTACTTGTCCTCTTATCATATTATAAATTGACAGAAAATATGAGCCATGCTTGCATGAGGCTCAGTTTAGGAGTTGATCTTTTGCTTATCAACCTGAATTTAACGAATGATCTCAAGCAACATTGTGCTCGTAATTTGATATTCGTGGTAATAGAGTAAACATGTAGAAGCAATTACATGTTATTTTTTATAATCCAATATTTAAACTACTAGTGACAAGTTGTTAAAGGTATAGTTGCAAATTTTGTGGGACTCAGTGATCACCTACCACTTAGCCAAATAAGGATTATGTTCTTGGACACTCAAGTGGGAGAATGTAAGTTGTGAGTGTCAAAGAACATGTGCTTCCTATTTCTTGACATACAGTAACTTGGTAAATTCGAGTTAATAGTTGAGAAAATTATGGAGCCTTATTTGGTTAGGTTTAGGAGTCCTTATTTAGTGCAATTAATTATGAAAACCTTATTTAGTTGACAAAGAATTCGTTACCATTTTGGACTATAATGAAATCCTAATTGATTTGGAATATCCCTTTAATCATCTAATAGGCTGGATTAAAGGGATGAGCATCTATATATTAGGAGGTCCCTGCACTCACATCATTATCCTATTCTAGTGCAAAACCTTATTTCGGTGCACAAGGACTCTCGGCTGCTAGAGTGTAGAAGTTCCTCCTTGAAACCCTAGCAGTCATGGCTTCTTCTTCCTCTGCTTTGGAAGATAAGTTTATTTCCCTTTAATTGTTTGATTGTTTTATTGTCGTTATATTTGTTATATCTGAGATCCTAGTAACTTGTTGATTTTCAGATTACTTCTTACAGTAGTACTAATCACTACGTGTACATCCTGGCCCTGAGCGCAAATGGGATGTAAAACGGACCACCGTTTTCATCTCGACTCCCTGATCACCACCATACTCGCTGTTTTGTGAGATTCATGGTGGAGAAGCTTGAACACGAGAGCTTAGAAACGGACAAGCATTTTCGACGAAATTCTCGTTGTTACCGGTGAAGGTAAGTCTTCTAACCACCACAAATCGTTCTAGTTTGTTCAGTAGATAAAGATTCATGTATGGTTTGTGTTGATTGGCTTCCTTTCGAAGAAAATTTAAGAAAAATGGTTTTTCTGCAATTCCAACAAGTTGCAGAGCAACGACGAGGCTTTTTCGGACGAAATCTCGTTGGGTTGCACGAGATTGAGGTCATCAACCCACTCTTAATCACTCCTATGCTCAGGTTCGAGCATTTCCTGCTCGTATCTACACAAATTCGAAGAGTTCCACAACCTTATTTTCGAGCAGGGACTTCTCAGGATTCTACACCCTCAAATTAGTCTAGGTTGTGAATTTTGGTTGAGTTTGGAACTATGGTTTTTGGAAAATTTTCGGCCAAAAAACCTAGATTCTGGGGAAGTTTCGGTCTACGGACGGCTCCGTAGGCCGAGATGAGGTAGAAGATGACCGAATATTCCGTAACGGCGACTAAATATTCTCTAACGACGTTTTCACTTTCCGTTAACTGAAGGTATATTTCTTCCCTGAATATTGTTTCATGCCAACTGCATATTTTGTAACGGTGATTGAAATATTCCACGGTCGGTGCGTGCAGCCATGTGACAGTTACCAGCCGGCGTGTGAACCTTGTTTTAAGTACTTCCAATCCCTGTTTTGAGCAAACAAAAGGAATTTCGAGTCTTTTTCTCAGTATTTATGAGTTTTGAGTAATTTAATGATTTGTATAGTGGTTTCACATTTAGGAGAGACTTATTCCGAGGAGATTAGAGATTAGGCAAAACAAGATGGCTCTGACCCAACGACGTATCAATGAGTATGTTTTGTTTTCAAACTATATTGTATAGTTATAGTTTCCATAATGGCTTTTATGAAGTGTTTTTATATCATGTCGTGCTTTTATTTATAAATATAAGTGCTAGTGATGATGTTGAGATTTATGAAATTATGATGGCATGATCCTACATATTTGAACTGCTCATCATGCATGAGTGCACCGGTGTCTATAGTACTCATTCAGGCCAAGACCAACTTCACGTGTATCTTCACATTAAACCATTATGCTCACATTGGATCTATTATAGGTAACCTATACTCGTTGCTTTTGCATCTAGGACTCGTATATGACGCGCTTACCACTATCTTCATGTGTATGTAGTACTCGAACTTATATTATTACACCCAACCTATTCATGTAGCTACTTTCTACATAGACTTGTGTGTCTGCATTTTTTTATGAGCACATTGTGTTACATTTATTGTGTTATCCATGATTCACCTGTATCCTTAGCATAGCTGCTTTTATACATTTCACTTTGGTTTTTCATACTTATTTGTAGTATGATTTTGAAAACTATATGAGTTTTACAGTGAGGGATCAATATGTTACGAAAGCAAAGGTTTTAACAAGTCTTTATATTTATGCCCACTTACACTTTTTTGCTTCCCCCCCCCCCTCCAGGACTTAGTAGCTGGATTATGTGGCAAGGGATCGTTGGCAGATTCTAACATCCACTTCCGAAAATGTTGGAAATTTATTTCTTGTTAGTTGTTGTGTACTTAATATCCATCCTACTCAGAATGAGAATATTCTTATTTTTAATGCACTTTTATCTATGCTCTGGTATTGCATGCATTTGTAATAAGGATTCTTCCACATTGCGCACTATCACTCCTAGATTAAATTAGTTTTAAACTTTGTTTTTTAATTTACTTGTACTTTTTACACACTAATTAAATATTATGGCTTCGTCAGCTTTCAAGTGTCGGCCAATATGTCTTGATTTTGGTGTCCACTTGAATATTTAGGTCGAAGTCTGTCAGCTATATATATATATATATATATATATATATATATATATATATATATGACGGCACATATTTTCAGTAATTTAGTTGTTAGACTGTACTGATAGGCTGTTTAGAATGTTCTGTGTCAGTTCAATTATTTTTTAAGAAAATATTTAGTCAAATTCATAGTTATACTATATTCAGAACCATTAATTAAATTAGTTTATGAAAATTGTTAGTTTATCTCGTGCTGCATACGTGATGAGTAGTTGGAGACCGAGTCAGTTCTACAGTGTTTAAAGAATTTTAGAATTGAACCGTGACCTCTCGTTCTAGATTCCTTCATTTTACTCCTTGTTATTTTCATCAATAATTTGCCAATTTAGTGCCTAAATTATTACTGAATAAAAATTAAATCTTTAAACTAATTAAAATCTGTCAATTACATTTTTAATATAAATTCGAATATATTCTATTCAATCTTTTGTCAATTTAAGTCACATAACTTGCATATAATACGCTTTGAAAGGTAGATTGTATTAACATATACAAAGTTATGGGAAATATGTTTTCGGGAAAAAAAAAGTGTACGGGGTTAAATTAGAGAGTAGCAACCAATATGCAACGTTAAGGGCTTATAGGCACCAAAATGATGATTTACCCTCTAAAATGTGTCATGCAAGTCACATAACTTAAGTTGATGAAAAATTAGATAGAATAACTTTGAATATAATAAAGCAAAATTTAATGAATTTACGAACGTCTTTTAGTGGAAAAAATAATTTAGGGACTTAATTTTCACTCAAATGATAATTCAGAAAACAAATTAGTAGTACATAACAATTTTTGACTTATTTAATTAAGCTGATCATAATATGGTTGAAGCTCAAGGTTTGCCCTGTCATCCTCATCTCTTGAACTATATATATACTGACCGAACTGGTTAAGGCTTGGAAAAACACTAGAACACCATAAACTTAAACTAGAAATCCATAAAACGTGCCAAGAAAAGGAGAATAAAAATCAAGAAAACCACTATTTGACTACTTTACTTGTACAACTATAGTCTATTCTAGGAGAGGCGGCATTATTACTCTAAAGGGAAGAAAAATAGGGCTAAACCACAAAGTAGGCCAGTTATGATGTATTGAATTCAACACAAATATAATATGTCATCGCTATCCATGTAAATCGAATATGAAATCTCACTTACTAGTAAGGAGGAGCCACTAGACTGTAATATTAGTTTAACTAATATGTAACCATTAAACTAGGGTCCAGACACTCAAGAAATTTACCTTTATCTTCTAGGCGGGGAATGCTTATTCTAGGGTCTGTCCGCAGATATAGCCAATGTCGAGAACCATTAAGAAATAGACTAGCGATGTATTAAGTTAACATATACCGTGATTTCGTCTTCTACATGGAAGAAGAAAAATATGAGGAAGAGAGCAGCCTAGCATGAGAGAGAAGAGCTTGTCACGTCGCCAAGGCGTGACTGCCTGAGAACTCAACTAGGGTTTTTCTGATTTTTATCGTGTAATAAACCTCTTTACTCTTTAGGATCGAGGCTGCAGGCAAATCATCCTTGGCTACCAAACAAGGCTCCTTCTTCCATGTTTGACATCTCTTCCATTGAAATATGATCATTCTACAATGGAGGTATGCCACTGTGGTCGGATGAAGCCTCTATTGATCAGTATTTATAGCTGATGGGCATACAATTGTTCGATTCGGATTCCCAGAGAGTTATCAGCTCATACGCTAGCTCTCATCAATTTGCCTTAAACAGAAATTCTTTATATTTTTTCTTCTTTTTAATGAAATGAACCAAACCAGATAATCCACAGTTATGAAATTAGAATATATATGATCCCAATGCCACACTATGTCCACTGATTTCACAAAGATAGTATGCGGTGGGGCCTGTAGCTCTGGTAATAGAACACTTATCATCACAAATCTATGGTAAGTACTCATGGGAACTTTTGAAAAGTAGCCAAATTAATTTGATCTTGCTATAGACTTTTTAACCGTTTGTGTTGATTTTTACACTTCTAGAATTTTAACTATTTGAATGGGTTCAAGCACCATTGACGGGCCTCGAGGCTAGGGTAGTTCGAGCACTATCTAAAGGACGTCTCGAGGACTCGAGTATTACTCAAGGTGCCTTGAGTGACATAAATTTCAAATGGTGGGATTGATCGAGAATCATTTGAAATATGCAAATTCGGCAATAAAGTCTAAGCATTTTTGTAATGAAAAAAATGATATGGTTTGAACCTTAATTTCAATCTCTTGTCACTTTACATACAAAAATCTAATGTACCAATTTCACAAGAATCAAATACTGGAGCTAATATCTAGTAGCATGCATTGGTGGATCCAAGGGTCCTCCTGTGTCCCGGGACTCTACGGAAGTCAGGAAACATAGGGAGAAAGTCGTCAGAGGACCCTATAGCCAACAAATTGTTCGATGAAATGGCTCTTAGGCAGGCCTTGCCAAGTGATGTTCAATAGGCCTTAGAACAAGCCTTGGCAGATGCTGCTTGTATTAGGCTTTCGAAGTTGTTGATAGAATTATGGAGATAACTACATTCCTACTAAGTGTTCGACTAAATGACTCAACAGAAAAAATGAAATTTTTTGGGCGCTCTATAAGCTTGAGTCTTTTACACTAGAATCCAACAAAGTTAAATTCTTGAATCCACCACTGTTGGTAGCGATGCTTCGTGTAAACCTTAGTTGCATCAAGTTTATTTCATGTACCATATTTTTCCATCTCACCTTATGGGAACTTGATTCCACACTCATGCATATTGGTCCATTTCAGATGCCCATGCACCTAAAAATAAAGTCAATGGGATTTCCACTAAAAAAAGTTTTTCGTTGATGACTTTGTGTTTGAGGCTCACATGACGCGTATATGTGGTCTTTTTTCCCATGTCTTCTCTTTTCCAATTTGTGCTCATATACTTTTATTCATCTGAGGTTCCTGTATATATGCTTTAAAAATATTGCATCAATTCTTGTGAACGTTGATAATGAAGCATGCAATCCTCATATATTGGGGTTTTGAGCATTTGCTAGAAAATTCCTTTTAATTGACTCTTCATTCACCTAAAACTTGTTAAATACACAACACATTCTGTTTAATTAATACTCTACATTTTTTTTTGTTTTTTTGTCAAAAGAATACTCTTCATTTTGTTGAATATCCCGCGGGCTAAAAACATCTTACATTTACTTTTTAAATTAATAATTATCTTAATACAACCACTTTACTTAGCCATGCCTACATCCCATACTCTCCACATAAAGTTTTAGCATGTTCTTTTACACCCTTTCAACATTATATCTTCTGAAACTATGCTTGAAAATATTTGCCAAAGAGTTGGTAACAAATGCTTGAGAGAAAGATTCTTACGTATTTTTTCTGAAACTATGCTTGAAATATTTACCAAAGAGTACGTAACAAATGGTTGAAAGTAAGAATCTTACATATTTGTCTAATTGGATGCTTTATTAATCAACATAAGATAATACATATGATATCATAAAACTATTCATACTTAGGATTAGGGCAGCATCTTTATGAAAAACAATTTTGAAAGGCATGAAAAATACAAGCACTGGAAACAGCCAGCAGTTGGTGGATATAAATTGAATGTGGATGGAGCATTTGATGTGGCGCAGCGGTACGTAATCGGGGAGTTGGGGCTGTTGTTGGTGATTCTGCGCGCAGGAGTGCAGTGTTGTCGCTATTCCTGCCCCCTCGCTGATCTCAGTATTGTCAACTGGGAGTTGCACCGGCTGGTTACCATTGGAAGTTGAGACTGACTCCCTTCGTGTGGTGCAACTGCTGGCATAAGAAGAGCTTTGTCTTGCTGCAGAGGATCTGTACGTGCAGGAGGACAATAGTCACAATATAGATTATGCACGACATAGAAGTTGCAATATGGTTAGGGTTATGATGAAAGTGTTGAACTATAAGTATTTGAGCTGAAAAGTTTTAGAATAAGTTTGTTTTAAATTGGTGTATCCACTTGTGCAGAATGAGGCAAAGTGTAAATGTCTAGTTTTGTAAAAAGGCCATGAGTGCCATGTGTTGATAGATCCATGAAATTAGAAAGATGTGTGTCTAGGATGAAATGTAGTGGTTTATGTGATCCCAAGTTAAGGACCTTCAGTTAATGTAGAGCAAGTGAGTGCTCCTTTTCTGATATAAGAAGAAATATTCCTCTGTAAAGTTTCTGCAGAGAGAAGAACAAGAAACCATTCGTTTTCTCCAGCCTTTTGTTCATCGTTTGTTTTTTCTGTACAGCTCCATCTACATCAAAACACTCATTGATTCAAGTTACACTAACATGGTATCAGAGCCAGGTTGGATTTAACAATCTGGGCGTAAATCTGTGAAGTTAACGAGCTCAATCGAAGCTCTCTTGAAACTCTGTGAAGGTTGTCGATTCAGATCAAAAATCATGTCTGGATCTGGAGGCTCGGAAGTGAGGACTCCAATCTTCTCCGGTGAGAACTACGAGTTCTGGAGAATCAAGATGGTGACAATCTTCAAATCACATGGGTTGTGGAATCTGGTGGAGAAAGGAGTTAAAACGTCTGATTCGAAGAAGAAGAAGTCTGAAGGATCGTCGGAGGATGATGGAGATGAAGAAATGTCAGCTGTGTTGATGCAAGACGCAAAGGCTTTGGGAATCATTCAGAATGCAGTCTCGGATCAAATCTTCCCTCGAATCGCCAATGCCGAGTCAGCGAAGATGGCATGGGATTTGTTGTATGGAGAGTATCATGGTCGTGATCAGGTACGATCTGTGAAATTGCAGAATCTTAGAAGAGAATTTGAATATGCTAGGATGCGAGATGATGAGTCTTTGTCTAGCTATCTTACACGGTTGAATGATCTAATTAATCAGATGAGAACATTTGGTGAATCTTTGTCAAATGAGAGACTAGTGCAGAAAGTCCTGATTAGTCTCAGTAAACCTTATGATTCTATCTGTTTGGTTATAGAAAATACAAAGTGTCTAGAGACTGTAGAATTGCAGGAAGTAGTTGCAATCTTAAAGAGTCAAGAACAACGGTTTGATTTGCATATGGTTGATGCAAATGAGAGAGCATTCTCTTCATTTTCTGTGAATCCAAAGGAGCAGAACAAGAGTGGGGGTCATTCGAGTTCATCTAGAACTCAGAGAAATTGGAATTCTAAAGGCAAGAAATGGGAATCAAAACCCAAATTTCAGCAGAAATCTTCTCTGCACAATTATCAGAGTGTAAATGCATCTCAGTCAGTGGGTCAGGAGGTTGCAAAGCCTCAGTGCAAAGTGTGTTCTAAGTATCACTTTGGTGAGTGTAGATACAAAGGGAAACCAAAGTGTTTCAACTGTGATAAATTTGGGCATTGGGCTAGAGAGTGCAATGTAGGCAGGTCAGTGCAAAAGGCAAATAATGCAAGTCAATTGGAGATGACAGGGAATCTGTTTTATGCAAACAACACTGTCACAGAACCAAAGGTGAATGGAGAGTGGTATATTGACAGTGGTTGTAGCAATCATATGACAGGAAATGTAGATTTGCTTGTTGAGGTTAGAACAAATGTAGCTGGTAAAGTTCAAATGCCAACTGGAGATCTTGTGAATGTTGCAGGAATGGGATCTTTAGTTATTGATACAAATAAAGGGAGAAAATATGTTAGAGAAGTAATGTATCTTCCCGGGTTAAAGGAGAACTTACTCAGTGTTGGTCAAATGGATGAACATGGATATTTCTTGGTGTTTGGAGGTGGAATGTGCAATGTGTATGATGGTCCATCACTAGAATGCTTGGTTATGAGAGTGAAAAAGAAAATGAATAGGTGTTATCCACTGACTTTGTTCTCTGAGAATCAAATGGTGCTGAAAGCTAGTGTCACTCACTCCACTGAGATTTGGCACAGGAGATTTGGACATCTACATTTTGGTGGTCTCAAACAATTGAGAGACAAGGAAATGGTACATGGTTTGCCACAGCTTGCAGATTACAATGGAGTCTGTGAAGGTTGCCAATTTGGTAAACAGCACAGAGAAGAATTCCCTAGAAATCAAGTGTATAGAGCAACTGCTTCACTTGAACTGATTCATGTTGATTTGTGTGGACCTATGAAGACTGAGTCAATTGCTGGAAATAAGTATTTCATGCTGCTGATAGATAATTTTACCAGAATGATTTGGGTCTATTTCTTGAGATATAAGTCAGATGCGTTCAGCTGTTTTAAGAAATTCAAAGTTATGGCAGAATTACAAAGTAGTTTCAAGATTAAGACTCTGAGAAGTGACAGGGGAGGGGAGTTCAAGTCTGCAGAATTTGATCAGTTCTGTGAAAAGGAAGGATTACAAAGATAATTTACTCTTGCATATACTCCACAACAAAATGGAGTAGTGGAGAGAAAGAACAGAACAGTGATTGAAATGGCGAAATCTATGTTGCATGAGAAGAGGATGCCATATTTTCTCTGGGCAGAAGCTGTGCATACATCTGTATATATTCTGAATAGATGCCCCACAAAGGCTTTAAACAACATTACACCTTTTGAAGCTTATTCTGGTAGAAAGCCAGGAATAGCCCATATGAGAGTATTTGGATCTCTGTGTTATGTTCATGTTCCAAGTGAACAGAGACATAAACTTGAACCAAAAAGCTTAAAAGGAGTATTTGTGGGATATGCAACTTGTGAAAAGGGGTATAGGGTATTTGATCCATTATCTAAGAAGTTATTCTTATCAAGAGACATTGTATTTGAGGAAGAAGCTGTCTGGAATTGGGAAGAGGACTCAGGGTCAACACTTCTTAATACTGGAAGCTTTATTCACAGTGATATAAGCACAGAGAGCAATGACAGAATGGTGTTGTCTCCTACATCACCTATATTATCTCAGTCTAGAAGAGCTCCTAATAGTGAAGACTATGAACCTCAATTCAGGTCACCTATCTTAGGTGAATCTTCAAGTATGTCAAATGTAATTGAAGGACAAAATCAAGCATTTGATAATACACCATTGAAGTGGAGAAATCTGAATGATGTATTGGCTCAATGCAATCTGTGTATCATGGATCCAGAGAAGTATGAGGATGCCAAACAAGATGAGTCTTGGTTAAAAGCTATGGAGGATGAGCTGTTTATGATTGAAAAGAATGGCACCTGGAAACTTGTTGACAGACCAACTGAAAAACCTGTTATAGGGGTTAAATGGGTCTACAAAACTAAGTTAAATCTTGATGGCTCAGTGTTGAAGAATAAAGCAAGATTGGTTGCAAAAGGCTATGCACAAAAGCCTGGTTTGGGTTACAATGAGACTTATGCACCAGTTGCTAGGTTGGATACCATTAGAACATTAATAGCCTTGGCTGCACAAAAGAGCTGGAAATTGTATCAGTTAGATGTGAAATCGGCTTTCTTGAATGGAGTTCTACAAGAAGAGGTCTATGTTGAGCAGCCTGAAGGTTTTGCAGTGAAAGACAAGGAAGACAAGGTGTACAAACTTCATAAGGCTCTCTATGGTTTAAAACAAGCTTCGAGAGCTTGGTATGGAGAGATTGACATCTATTTTTCTCAGTGTGGATTCAAGAAAAGCTTGAGTGAACCAACTCTGTATATAAAAGCAAGGGGATAAGATATTCTAATTGTGTCTATCTATGTAGATGATATAGTCTACACTGGTAGTTGCAAACCAATGCTAGAAGAGTTCAAAGAAGATATGAAAATGAAGTATGAGATGACAGATTTAGGTCTCCTTCACCACTTTCTTGGGATGGGAGTGATACAAACAGATTCCAGCATCTTCATTAATCAGAAGAAGTATGCAAGCTCTTTACTGAGTAAATTTGGTTTAAATGAAGCAAAGACTGTCTCAACTCCTCTGGTAGCTACTGAGAAGCTATCTAAGGATGATGGAAGTGGATCTGCAAGTGATGAATTGTATAGGAGCATTGTGGGAAGTCTCCTATATCTCACTGCACAAGGCCGGATATAATGTATGCAGCTAGTTTATTGGGCAGATACATGCACTGTCCTACCAACAAACACTATGGAACTGCAAAGAGAGTTCTCAGATACATCAAGGGAACTCTGGATTATGGCTTAGAGTATGTGAAAGGAAGAAAAGCTTGCTTAATTGGCTTCTGTGATAGTGACTGGGGTGGTTCTTTGGAAGACAGCAAAAGCACATCAGGATATGCATTCTCATTTGGCAGTGGTGTGTTTTCCTGGGCTTCAGTCAAGCAAAACTGCGTTGCACTCTCAATTGTAGAGGCTGAATATATAAGTGCATCAGAAGCAACTACACAAGCAATATGGCTAAGGTTTGTTTTGGAAGATTTTGGAGAATTACAAACTGTAGCTACTCCTCTTCACTGTGACAACACATCTGCCATTGCTATTACAAAGAATTCTGTGTTCCATCAAAAGACAAAGCACATTGATAGAAGGTATCACTTTATTAAGGATGCACTGCAAGAAGGAATCATTGATTTGGTGTATTGTCCCACTGAAAAACAGGTAGCAGATATCTTCACAAAACCTTTGTCTAAGGATCGGTTCAACTATCTTCGAGATATGCTTGGTGTGAAATCAGCTCAAAACTTAAAGGGGAGTGTTGAACTATAAGTATTTGAGCTGAAAAGTTTTAGAATAAGTTTGTTTTAAATTGGTGTATCCACTTGTGCAGAATGAGGCAAAGTGTAAATGTCTAGTTTTGTAAAAAGGCCATGAGTGCCATGTGTTGATAGATCCATGAAATTAGAAAGATGTGTGTCTAGGATGAAATGTAGTGGTTTATGTGGTCCCAAGTTAAGGACCTTCAGTTAATGTAGAGCAAGTGAGTGCTCCTTTTCTGATATAAGAAGAAATATTCCTCTGTAAAGTTTCTGCAGAGAGAAGAACAAGAAACCATTCATTTTCTCCAGCCTTTTGTTCATCGTTTGTTTTTTCTGTACAGCTCCATCTACATCAAAACACTCATTGATTCAAGTTACACTAACAGAAAGTGGGTGATACAATAGTCACAATATAGATTAAGACGGCTATAATTAGGGTTAGCGTTATAAAGTTTTGCTTTCGTGGGTATAATTGAAATCTGATGTTATCTCTAGTTTGGGTTATCTGCTAATTAATTAGGGTTAGGGTTAGGGTTAACGATAGACTTTAGAGGATTTCTTTTACAAGTTTGCTATCTCTAGTTGAACCAAAATTATCTCATTCAGCTACAGAATAATTGTTCCTTTTTTAACAAGTAGCGGATATATATTTAATTTTCTGACAGCATTTGACAGTGCATAATCCTTGAATGTGCAGCTAAAGATGAGAGTGATGGTAGAAAGAAAGCATATAACTTAACCAATTGGCAATCGGTAGAAAGACCATCTTATATACTGCGGTGGAAGGCTCCCATGCACCGTGCAGAAGTAGGACCAAGTAGATCAGTGGACTTTGAAAGGTTGGTTTCAAGTTTCTTGCCAATACTGTAGATTGTCAAAGCAGACTTGTATTTAAATTTCATACACAATTTAATTACTCCTCCAATGCAGATTGTTTGCTCCCAAGTCTTCTGCATTTTCCAAACTGTGTTCTCTTAGCCACTGCCAAAATAAACTATAAACGCAAATTGCATGCTAACATAATCACAGATCATTCTTCACTGTTCATTATGTAAATATATATATGTGGATAATATTCGGGTACTCACTGGGAGTACCCAAATTACTGACCAAATGACATGAACCACTAAAAGTAGACCTGTCATTCGTGTCGTGTTTTCCGTGTTCGTGTCGTTTTTGTAACATCCCACATCGTCCAGGGGAGTGATCCTTAAATGTATATTCCCATCCCTACCTAGCACGAGGCCTTTTGGGAGCTCACTAGCTTCGGGTTCCATCGAAACTCCGAAGTTAAGCGAGTAGTGTGCGAGAGCACTCCCATGATGGGTGACCCACTGGCAAGTTGCTCGTGAGTTCCCAAAAACAAAACTGTGAGGGAATGGTAAAGCCCAAAGCGGAACAAAAACTGTGAGGGAATGGTAAGCCCAAAGCGGACAATATCGTGCTACGGTGGTGGAGCAGGTCCGTGAAGTAATTTGCCCCGGGCCGGGATGTGACAGTTTTTGTGTTATACCTGATATCTTAACGGGTCGTGTCGTGCAACACCCGTTAAAATAAACAGGTAAAATGACCCGACCCAAAATCGACCCAATAATATTAACGGGTAATATGACCCGACCCGTTACCCGTTAAGGAAAATATATTTTAAACCAATAAATAATCAAATGAAAAACATAATACTAAATAAGTATATACATACCATATTGTCACATCCAAAACATAAAAACACAATTTTCTTTTAAGTATATTTTCACTTACCTAAAGTCTTTAATAGTTTTTTAATTAATGTAGAAGTGTAAAAAAAAATAGAAAAAATATATAAATGCTCGTAATGACAAGCTTTAGAACTTTTATGAAGAGCTTAACTTTGAAATTCGCCACTATAATCATATAAATCATAGATAAAAATTTAACTGTTGATTGTTGTTTACATTTACACTTCATTGTTCTCATCAAATTTTGTTTTTTCATATTTGATTTTTTGAAAACTTGATCTATTAGAGGATGCAAGAAGATGAATGATTTGGATCGTTAATATTATATTAAGAGTTTTATGGTTAGTGAAAATATTGCTTGATGTTTATAAAGTTTCTACAAACTATTGACATCGACTCATATTTCATTTAATCGTAAATATTGAAACGTGATATCAAAGATCTAAACCGTTCATCTACTTACATCTGCCAGATGATCATGTTTTCAAAAAAGAAAATTTAAAAAATGAAATTCAGTAAGAAGAATAAAACGTAAATGACAATCGACGGTTAAATATAAATTTAAGGTTTATGAATTATAGTGTTAGATTTCGAAGCTGACCCCTTCATGAAAGTTGTAAAATTTGTCACTATGAGTGATTGTATATTTTTTACACTTCTACAATAATTATTATTAATTATTATTAATTTTTCTCTCAAATAAAAAAGCATTATTTATGAAGGGTTGGAGGATTTTAAAAATCTAAACGATAATGTAAATGTAACCATTATCTATTCGTGGAGGAATAATGATGAATCACGAGTATTTATATATTCTTTCACATTTTTCATACTTGTATGTATGTCTTCTTAGTTCTTGCCTATACAAATACTATATTAGTTTATTTTAATTTTGGACAACAACATGTTAAGTAAAATTTATCCTAGTAATGATAATAAGGAACTCTCATAATAAAAATACATAATGACAAATTTAAAAAAAAAAAACTTATATAGAATAATAATACAAAACTATATATTTAATATAGAATATATTGTATATATTAATATGGC